>NC_137795.1:17314470-17706970 GCF_963383645.1 Muscardinus avellanarius
CTGATTGCTAATGATGTTGAACAATTTTTCATGTATTTATTGGCCATTTGTATTTCTTCTTTTGTGAAGTACCTATTTAGTTTAATTGCCCATTTCTTGATTGGATTATTTGCTTTTTCTTAATGCTGAATCTTTTAAAGTCTTTGCATAGTCTAGATATTGGTCCTCTATCAGAGGAGTACTCTGCAAAGATCTTCTGTTCTGTAGGCTTTCTCTTTAGACTCTTGATGGTTTCTTTTACTGCACAGAATTTTTTTAATTTAATGCCATCCCATTTATTAATTCTAATTCAACAGTTTCTCTCTTTAAAATGTTATCCCTCCACACACTTTCATGAAGTTTTCTTTATGATAATTTTTAGATTTGAATAGCTAATCTACTCATTTTATGAAATTCTTGATTAGTAAGAAAAGCATTTAAAATCAGAAAAAAAATTTTCTTTCAGTGCAGCTTTAGAAAATCACATGTGTTTTATCAAGTAGTATTCTTACTCTCACATACACACACATATAATTTTATAATTTGGTATTTAAACAAATACTTCACCCACAACCATTTGCTGTGGGATTATTTAGGAGGAATTGATGATTGTCTAATCTTGTTCAGTGTGTCAATTTTCTACTATGTTTCATTGTATTTAATATTCTCAAAAATCCTTAAAATCACACATAAAAGATGACAGAATCCTGAATCTCTCCCCAATAATGTGACATATTCATGAAGAACTACATTATAAATGTTCATGTCATACAAGTTTTGTAACCTCAGTATTTTCAACAATATCTTTCACTAAAATAATCAGAGCACAAAATTCAATAAAAGCCTATGCCAAAAACTCACTTATTCAAAAAAGGTAAAATACAAATAGGCCCTTTTGCTTTTTTAAACTTCTCCCAATTGCACTACCCAACTCTCATTACACCCACGCATTCTTCAACAAAGTTAAAGTATTTCTGGAGCGCCCATGGCAAGACATGGATGTTGCTGCAAGGAAAACAGAGGTGGATGAGGAAGACAGCTGGTGCCTCTCAGTGTGTTGTTAATCCTCTGTGAAAGCCACCAAGGTAATTCTTTCCAAATACCTGAGTTGCTTACATGTGTAAATCATCATGCAACCACTATAGCAGCCCCAATATTACATTTTATAGTGCTGTATATCCCTACCATAAAAACAATAAGGACACTCTCACCCACTTTATTTTACACAAAAATAAATTTTTATATGACTGACTTACAACCCAGAGAAAGGAAAATAAATCCAAAAGTGTGAGAAAAGAGCCATGAGTGAATGAGATTAATACCAACTTTTCCTCTGGAGCTATTGATGATACTGCATTATACTCTATTATTAAAGGCTCTGACTTTATTCTCTTGCATATCCTCCTTGCCCAGCACCATTTACTGAGAGAGTATTCATTTCCCATTGTGCATTCTGCCATGTTTATTGCATATGAGTTGACAGTAAACACAGCGTTTATTTGGGGACTTCCAAATTCTGTGACTGATCTAGATGCATCTTTTCAATGCAAGGGTTATGCGGTTTTGATTATGATAACTGTGGAATATATTAAAATCAGGTATGGGGGGGCTTCAGGTTTTATTCTTCTTGCTCAAGATTGTTTGGCTATTCGGGGTCTTTTGTGATTCTTTGGTAATATTATATCTAACTATGCATGCTCACATATCAAGAATTATTTCTGTGTATCCACATCAAATTAAATAGAAGTTTACTGGATATCTCCGACTCCAATCTTTTACACATGGATCATTTATGCTTTTTCTTTCTTCTTTTCTTTTCTTCTTTTCCAATTCCACCACTCTAACAGAAAGAAACTTAACTCCTCACCATCTTCCATCCACTTATTTTACTGTTTAATATTTGCATATATTTAGTGATTTCAGGATTATCAACTTGAATACCATGGACATAATTTTATCAATTAGACAACAATGCTTATGTATGTTTTCTTATTCTTTTGATCCTGAAAACCCCAGTGCTTTCCAAAGTTACTGAGGTCAGCAACTCCCCACTCACTCTATTCAGTGAGATTAATTCATTTCATTATTTTGTGTCCTGAGATTCCCAAACTCTTAATTTATTTTTAAATGTACATTTAAGGTTTAATCTTTATGCAGTAAAGTTCTGTTGGGTTTCAAAAATCCATTTTGTTGTGTGTCTGCTATGATGTTGCCAGACAGAATAGTTTCACCAATCAAAAACAAT
This sequence comes from Muscardinus avellanarius, assembly GCF_963383645.1. Classification (NCBI taxonomy): domain Eukaryota; kingdom Metazoa; phylum Chordata; class Mammalia; order Rodentia; family Gliridae; genus Muscardinus; species Muscardinus avellanarius. The sequence goes on from NC_137795.1 coordinate 17,316,695, forward strand.
TTCTGTGCTTACCTGATCGTAATTTCTATACTCTTTGAATTCCTGGCACACCACTCTGTGTGTACAAGAAAAATTATCTAATGGAAACCTTATACTATGCAGACTTTTCAAACTGACTTTTCCTTGCGTAATATGAAGTTTAGGTTCATCCATATTCTGTTGATTAACAGAATATTCTATTATTCCTGCCAAAAAGTATGACATTTTATGGCTGTCCCTCAGTTTGTTTACCCATTCAACTACTGAAGAAGGTCTTAGTGACTTCAAGCTACTATCAACAAAGCTCCAACTGGCACCTCTGATGCTGGTTTTGTGTGGACATCATTACCAAGTAGGTCAGATAAACACAAAGTTTAGGTCTCTAGTGAGCTGCCAAAATATCTTCCAAAGTGGCTGCCCATACACCGCTCCTAGAAGCAATGGATGGAGAGAGCTCCCTGCAGCCCACCAGCAGCTGACAGAGTGCAAGTCTTTTTTGGTTTTGGTTTTGTTTTTGCCATATTAATAGGTTTCATGTTTTCTCCTTCTTGTTTTAGTTAGCATTTTCTACGTAACAAGAAATGCTGCACATCTTTTAAGATTGCTCCTCTCTCATGTGAGATATCCACTGAAGTTCCTTCTCCAAATTTTAATGTGGTGGTTTCCTTCCTGAGATCATAAACTTCTCTATATTTGCTGGATCAGAGAGTCTTTTGTCAAATGTGGTTTTCAAATGTGTTCCTTTAGTTCACAGTTGGTCTATCCATGCTTTTAACAATGCTTTTAATGGGAAGAAATGTTACTTTAAATGATGTCTAAGAACATTTTTTCATGGGTTGTGTTTATGACATGGTAAGTTCATCATAAAAACCGGAGAAATGTTGATTTTCTTCTGGAAGTTTTATAGTTTTGCATTTTACATTTATGTCTTTTATCTTTTTGAGATAACTTTTGTGAGTGAGGTAATATGGAAGTCTAAATGTATTCTTTTACATAGGGTGGTCCAATTGTTCAAGCATTATTTGGTGAAAATTTATCCTTTTTTTTTTCTATTGGGTTATTCTTATGCTGTTAACTCTTCACATATTTTTTATCATAGATATGGAACATATTCTAAAACCTCTTTGAACTTCCGGGAAGATGGCGAATGAGAAAAGCGGAGCTTAAGAGCCCCGCTAACAACCTATCTCCATTACCACAAAATCAGCCCCTTTCATAGCCAGAAAACACCATCACAAGAGAAACAAAAAAATCACCAGGCTCCAGAGAAAAAGTGGACTGAGAACAGAGCTCAGAGCCACAGAGGAGATACACCAGCCTCACGCCCGAGGACGCGACAGCAGCGACATACTGCCGGCAGCAGCGGCGAATTCACCGGATGGCTATAGCAAGCCGAGGTGAGCCGCTGCGGAACAGCCAGGCGGGATCTTTCAGCGCAGGGAGCATCTAAAGCTCCCAGTGGCTGAGCTCAGCACACGCTGCAGGGACTCAGAGTGGAACTCAAAACCAGAGAAGAAAAAATACGCCAGCCTCATGGCCAAGGGCGTGGCAGCGGCGCCATATTGCCACCGGCGGCAACAACAGTGAATTCACCGAGTCAGTACAGCTACATCTGCGTACTCAAGAACGGTGAGTCAAATTGCAGGCCACAGAGGAGAAATCCCAGTACTGTACTCCCTAGGACTTGACCCAGGGGGGGAGTGGCGGTGGCAGAGATATCACACCATAGGAGAACGTGCAACCTGGCACCCCCCATAGTCTAAAGCAGCCTCTATCGATTCCCTGGGTTGGAGACTCTGTAATACAACCCAGTAAAGGAGTAGTGGGGTCACAGATACTACAGACTCGAGATCCAGAGGACCTTAAGCGAAGTCATAGTGACCCAAGGGAAGAACCCAGAGAAGGCACAACCTTCCGAAATCATGGGAAAGAGGAATAACACTGGAGTAATGAATGCCCACAACCCCAAAACATCAGAACCCGATAAAACTGAAAATCAGAGATTTCTAGAAGATCAAATCAGGAAAATAACTGTAGAAATAATAGAGGTGCTTCGAAAAGAACTCAGAGAGAGCCAAAAAGAGATAACGGATGCAATTAATGAAGTAAAGGCCTCAATTCAAAGCACAAGCAACCGATTAGACCACATGGAGAACAGAATCTCGCTCTTAGAAGATGAGCAATCCAAAAATGAACACATAGTTTCTAATCTAGAAAAAAATATCCGAAAGCAGGAATCTGACATTGAAGAAATATGGGCCCATTTTAAGAGAGCTAACCTAAGAATAATTGGAATAGAGGAGGGAAAAGAAGGTGAAACCAAAGGGATCAACAATCTCTTCAAGAAAGTAATAGCAGAAAATTTTCCAAACATAGAGCAAGAGGTTGATACACAGGTCCAGGAAACTTATAGAACTCCCTTTAGAGAGGATCGGAGAAGAGGATCCCCACGCCACATAATTGTCAAAATGACCAATGTGGAAGCCAAGCAGAGAATCTTAAAGGCAACAAAAACAAAGGACCAAGTCACATTCAGAGGCAAACCAATTAGAATCACTCCAGACTTCCCAAACCAAGTCATGAAAGCCAGAAGGGCTTGGAGTAACATATTCCAAACTCTGAAAGAAAACAACTTCCAGCCAAAAATTTCCTACCCAGAAAAACTTTCTATCAAATTAGATGGAGAAATAAGAAGCTTCCATGACAAACAGAAACTGAAGGAATTTTTGTCTTCAAAACCAGCGCTAGAGAAAATACTGAAAGAGATTAACTACAAAGAAGAAATAGGTAACACAAACCAGAACCAGAGAAACAAGATTTTCCATCCAACAGACAACTAAGATTGGTTATCTGTGGAGATTCATTATTTATGTTAGTCTTTTACCTATCTCTAAATGGTATTGTTTGCCTTTATTGTTGTTAATTTTTAGGATTTCTAGTTGGAATATTAATATACCTTCAAATATAGCATTTGGAAATATTTTATCCAATTCTATTAGAAACTTTTAACTCTGTTTACATTGTCTTTGGATATACAATATTTTTTTTATTTTTTAGGGAGTTTGTATACTCTTCTGTTGCCTATGCCATTGAAAGCATATCCAAGAAATCACTGCCAATTTCAATGTTGTGAGGTTTTATGACCCAGATTTTCTTCTAAAAGTTTATATTCTTAAGATTTATATTTAGGTCTTTTATCTATTTTGAGTTAATATTTGTATATGGAATTAGGTAAGGGTCCAATTTTATTCTTTTCCATGTAATTATTATTTTTCAACAATATTTAGTTAAAAAATTATTATTTCCACCACCAAATGTTCGTGGAAACCTTGTCAAAAATAACTTGACAATATAGGGAAGAATTTAGCTCTAGGCTTTTATTTAACTCCAATGGTTTATATATCTGCCTTTAGAACAGTACTACACTGTTTCAATTATTGTAGCTTTATATGGTTTGAAATTAGAAAATATATATCTTCTAGCTTTGTTCTTTTTCAAGATCGTTTTGGGTATCTAGAGTCCATATTCCATATTAGGATAGATTTTTTTCTGAAAAATAAATATATAAATATATGATCGTTTCACCTAAAAAAAATAGAAAAAAAAATATTCTCTGGTAAGAAAGAAAGCAAAAAGAAATATTGAAATGTTATCTTTAAGTCATCAAAAGCTTGGTATCAGACAAATGAAACTGTTATGTGAGATTATCATTTTTAATTTTGGATAAATTGCTATAATATTAGATGTCAACCACTAAGCCAAGCATGGGAAGGAGGGATGGGGAAAGAATGGGGTGGGGATCGGGTGGGGGCTGACTGGGCGATGTGTGCATGTATGTCTACAAAAGTTTGTATCCCACTATGATGTATGAATACAGTGCACCAATAAAAAAATAAATTAATTAAAAATAAATAAATAAAGAAAGAAAGAATAAAAAATGAAAAAAAATAAAACCTCTTGAAGCAAGTATAATAAATTTAGGCCAGTTACATTATGGAACAAGCAGTTTTTACCTCAGCAATAGCCCAAACATTGAGCATAAGTACATTCAGCTTCTAGATGTTCCCAGGGACAACTTTTTAAACCAATGTAGACAAAGCTATCTAATTAAAATATATTGAGCAAGATAACTGAAATTCTGTACCAACAAAGCTAGTAGTTTGTCATGAAATATAGAATATGCATAAGTATCTAATCAGCCATTCTCAAATATTCTAAATTTTATAAGAGAAGGATGGAGTGGTTGGAATTTTAGAACAAGTGATTGGAGTTATAAAGGGCCAGAGAGGGCTTCCTGAAGGGATATTAAAGTATTGTCTTTATGTTGATTCAGAATAATCCAGATGAAAACTAGAAATGGAAAAAATGAGATTAGAGATGATGTTCATGGAGAGAGAACATCCTGTGTGCTGACAAATCATAATTCTTGCCAGGTATAGAAAATAAATATAAAATTAAATGCATTGATGCAAAAGATGAAGTCAATGAAGAAGACGGGAATCTGATCTTAAAGACCTCCCAAAGCCATGAAGCAATTACTCTAATGATGACGTTGACTGAGTAACAACACCTGTCTTCCATTTCTGCAGGACCCTTATTACCACACAGATGTGGAGTCCAACTGTACTGAAGGTAGAGAAGTATGCTAACCTGGCAATCCAATAAGAGACTGCGCTAATACTGTAGGGACAGAAGTGTTGTAAATCAAGTAGTAACAGGATAAATCAGGAGGACTTGTTAACTTAGGGTAAATAAGAAAGAAAAAAACAAGGCAGCACATTGGCTCAAGCTCTCTTAATTGTGGGATGATTTGCAATATACCATCTATTGCTTAATTAGAAAATAACAAAATAAACATGAATTTGGGGAGATAATCACAAGACAAGTCCTGAGTATGTTGAATGTCTGTGATGTATTAAAGTGGCTAATTTTAAAAAGTTAAATGGTCATAGATATCAGGAAGTTTTGTGTTAATTATATGAGCCTAGAAATTATCGACAATGCAACTGAAATGGAAATAGTCAATATTGTTAAGGATTGGGTGAGCTATAACAAGAAGGCATCACCAGAGAAAGTCATTAGTAGACTAGCACTGAACAGTGGTTATAAAAAGAGGGCATTACAAAAAGTGCACTGTGGACAGTCCAAAAAAACAGAGAGACAATGATTAGAAGAACATGATGTTCACAAGGACTCAGGAGAGACAAGGTAATTCTGAGAAATAAGAACAATACTGGGGGCATCACAATACCTGATTTCAAATTATACCACAGAGTAACAAAACAGCGTGGAGTTGGCATAAAAACAAACTCACAGGCTGATGGAATAGAATAGAAAATAGACAAACCCGCAGCTACAGCCAACCAGTCCTTAACAAAAGTGCAAAAAACATACCCTGAAGAAAAGACAGCATGATCAACCATGGGGAAACTGTACATCCTCACATAGAAGAATGAATCTAGACTCCCATCTCTCACTGTACACAAAAGTCAACTCCAAATTAAAAAAAAAAAAACCCTAGGAATTAGAGCTGAAACTGAAATTACAGTAAGAAAACAGAGAAACAACTTTCCAGCATATAAGCATAGTCAGAAACCTCCTCCTCCGTAAGACCCCCATAGGTCAGGAAACGAAACAAGAGTTAATAAATGGGAGGCTGTTGCATTCGAAAGCTGCTGTACAACAAATGGAACAGTCAAGTGTCCAAGAGCACCTGCAAAATGGGAGACAAACTTGCCAGCTACTCTTCAGAGGGCTAAAATCCAGAATATACAAAGAACTCAAAAAGCTCAACAGCAAGAAAACAAATAACCCAGTCAATAAGAGGGCAATTGAACTAAATGGCATTTATCAAAAGAAGAGACACAAATGGCTAACACGTGTATGAAAAAATGTTCTACAACCTTAGCAATCAAGGACACGCAAATCAAACCTGCCCTGAGGTCTCATCTGTCTCCAGTCAGAATGGCCATTCTGACTGCAGTGAGAGAGAATTCTATTCAATTATATTCTAGATGATAAATACAAATAGTAAAAAAAATATTGGCAAGGATGTGGGGAGATAGGAACTCTCATAACTGTGGGTGGGATTGCAAACAAGTACAGCCACTGTGGAGACTGGTATGAAAGTTCCTCAGAAGACCAGAAATGGACCCACCGTACAACCCAGCTGTACTGCACTTCTTAGCATCTTTCCAAAGGAAGTGAAGTCAGAATACTAGAGAGATATGTATATCTGTGCTTATAGCAGCACCATTCACAGTAGCCAAAGTATGGAACCAATCCAGGTGCCCATCAACAGATGAATGGGTAACGTGAATGTGGTGTATATATACACATTAAATTTTACTCAGCCATAAAGAAGAAAAAATGTAATTCACAGGAAAATGAATGGAACCGGAGAACATCATTGCTATGTGAGATCAGCAAGACTCAGAAAATCAAGGCCCCCAAAATTTTTTTTGGTGATACTGGGGTTCCTGGAAACCCTTCTACTTCCGGGCTATACTCCCAGAACTATTTTATACTTTTTATTTGGAAACAGGGTCTCTTAAGCCAGCACAGCTGGCTTCAAACCTGCACGATCCTCCTGTCACCACCTCCCAAGCGTGGGGATTATAAGCGTGCGTCACCACGCCCAGCAATGCCCCCAAAATTTTAATTTTGTCTCATATATGGAAGCCAGAGGAAAGAAGGAAGGGAGGGAGGGAGGGAGAGAGGGAAGGAGGGAGGGAGAAAGAAAGGAAAAAAATGGAAGGAAGGAAGGAACAAGGGAAAAGGAAGGAGAAGGAAGGAAAAAGACATTATGAAAATGAGAAGAGTGGAGTAGTGAAAGGGGATCAGGGGAGAATGGAGAAGGAAACAGAACAAAGACATGTTCGCACACATGAATGCTATCATTAATCAAAGTTTATATTACACCTTGGTATCTAGTAGAGCAAGTCTGCAAAGCTGCTGTGGACTGAATGTGTATGTGTGAAGAAACGCGGTGGGGAATCTAGTAAAGAGGATAAAGACGTGCAGAGTGTTGTTCATACGCCTGGACCAGCCTGGGAACACACCCCCTTGGACACTGAGCACGGGTACTCCTCTGACTGGGCAGAGAGTGTATCCAGCACCTGAGATGGAGGAGCTCCCCTGGCAGGAGCACTCTTATGGAGTGAGTCTCTATTGCCATCGCTTGCCCTGTTCTTACTCCCCTTGCCCCCGTCTGTTACATTTGTGAACTTTACTGCGGCAGCACACCACACAGACATGCGCGCGCGCACACACACACACACACACACACACACACACACACACTTCTGCTCTCAATCTGACTTCCTCCACCTTCAGTAGCCAAGGCCTCCAAATTCACAACAGACCCAGGCATGTGCTCTGAAGGCCTGCTCTTGTCTCTCTCTTCTCCCTAAGCTGCAGTGCCATTTTCCAAAGCTTAGTTTCCTGTGCTCACACTTCCTTAAGCCTAAGGTATGCTTGCTCCTTCTTAGCAATTACCAAGGCTGACTGATGACTCAGCCAGCCATCCGGGTGACTCCCGCAGGGCCCCGGGCCCTCCAAAGGGAATGCCAGCTGACTCTGACTCTCTGAATTTAGAACACACTACTTGAGATCAACATCTTCCTTCATCCAACCTCAAATAACCTCCTAGCTAAGTCCTAACCACATAAAGTAGATTTGAATTGCAAATCCTGTTATTAATTCCATGTGCTCAGTAGTCTGAAGTTCTGCGTTTGACTCGGCCTGTTCTAGCACCCAGTTACTGGGCAAGGTGCTCCTTTGGAACCCCAACATATATGGAGGTCTTATGTATCCCCAAGTATCCTAGGCAGGCTTGCTATCAAATGGCTATTATATGATTCTCTATGGTAATACACTTTACTAAACTTAGTCTGACCACATTTGGACCCATCTTGAGGTCCAGATAATCCTTGATCTTCAGCCTGGTACTGGGCCTAAAGACCTCTCCTCCTCTTTAACTGGAGTGGTCTTCTCCTTTATCCTGCCAAGAGGGCACTGTATCTAAGCTAAAGTCCACTATTAACAGCTATGAGGAACCACTAGTAGGCTCTTCACATTCTTAACCACCTAGAATTTCCATGATACTTCTTTAAATCTCGGAATTCTGGGAATTCCCATAGTCCATGAGTTCTAGGAAGAGAGGTCCAAATGTGGTCAGACTGTTTAGTAAAGTGTATTGCTATAGAGAATCGTGTAGCAGCCACTTGATACAAGCCTGCCTAGGGTACCTAGGGATGCGTGAGACCTCTGAATATGCTGGGGTTCCAAAAGAGCACCTTTCCCAGTAACTGGGTGCTAGAACAGGCCGAGTCAAATACAGAACTCTGGACTACTGCCTAGGCCCTCCCCACTCAAATCTCATTAATACAGTCTCAATACATGACTGCTTCCTTAGTCTTATTTGGAAATAATTCCAGTTTTTCTCTCAAATATCAGTTGCTAATTTCTCCAAATTAGATAGATTACAACTGACCACAGCTTGTCTCTGGAGATGCTTAGAATGCTCATGCCTTCATCCTGAAAAGACCACTATAAGATTTAATGAGCCATTCTCTTTATTCCATCTGAATTTTATATCTCAAATTCATGAGTCAAATATAGGGATATATGATGATAAAATCTGCTAGCTTTTATTGAGCAACTTACTGTGTACCTGGCACAGTGATAAGACATGTGCTTTATATCACTACATCCAAACAAAATATGAAACAGAAACTGTTATCTACAAGAAAGTTGGGTGCTAGGGAACTTAAGTCACTTGCTTAAAAAGACAGAGATACAAAATACTGAGAGGAAACTTGAACTCAGGTCCATCATACCCCAAATCACATTTAATTGGTGTCACGCATACTTAAAAACATAAGGCTAGGTAAATGTTTACAAATCACTGTTTCTTTAAGGAGATTTCAAAAGCATCATTAAAAGTTATCATTTGCTTTCACTCGAATTGTAAATATAGGCATAGAACCAAGGACAAGCTTGGAAATTATAGACTCCACCAAAAATTGCTGTTCTTTCTTGTATTTTCACTTTCTTTCCCCAAATAATTATCTGTTGCACAAAAATAGATGTAGACAGTACTTATTCATGTCTAATCAAACCCACAGAATTTTTAATGAAAAAAAGCATACATTGAAGTTAATAAATACCACAAATCCCAAGCTTGAACAGCAACATAATTTTAAAGCAGAAAGAAACATTCCCAAGATAGTGGATTCAGTTCCAACAACCTCATTCTGTCTCACCTGGTGGTGTCTTGCTAGATTTTACGGAGAGATAGAATCATCTTTTTTAAATGAAGAACTCAACAGAAACAACCTACATTTGATCATGGGCCCATTTACTTTTCTTGTAAAAAAAAAAAAAAGAGAGAGAGAAAAGGAAAGAAAGTGGATATAAGGGCTTGAGATTTGTAGAAAGCATCTCAGTGGATTGTGCTCTGAACTTTGCAGAAAGTGAAACTGCTCCTGGCTTTCTCCAGAGGTCTCCTCCAGGCCAGACATCACAGTTTTAGAATGACATAACAAAACCTCATGAATAATTGGAGTTCTAACTTTGTGAACTTCCATTACCAAGCTAACACAGGCTTCCACAACATAAAAGCCAGGCCTAAGTAATTTACATTTCAGCCCTGTATACAAGGAAAATATAAAGGGAAAATTTCCATCTGGGGGACTAAATCAGCCATCACCATGCAATGGGCAGGTAGAGTCTACAGGCCTACTGCCTAGGACCAGTTTCCTATTGTGCCCAGAAACCACCAGCCAGTCTCTCTGTTCAGTTGTCTACTCTGTGAAACACACCTATGAGACAAGAAGAGGCTGTGTTGAGGAGACCTGAGAACTCTTTCAGATTCTAGACTTCAAAGCAACTTGGTTGCCAGAGTCTAGGAAGGAGTTTCAGCTCAATAAATTTTGTTTTTGTTTTGTGTGATCATTTTTTCAGTATAATTGTAGAACCAAATGCATGGATGATTTTCTGTGCTTATCTTAAGATAAAGTTACATTTCAGACCTTTGGATTATAAAGAAATGAAGTGCCTACTTGCTTTGCAATGCAGGTAAGGGTGGCAGGTGCCACCCAGGTGACATACTTGAGTGGCTTGGGTACACTTCACTAAACTCTTCTTGGCTTCTCAAACACAACACGAGCTCACTGTGAGAAGACCTACTGTACATGTATGGAAAGAGATATCCCCCTACACACACACACAGTCTCACCTGCCATTACTTCATCCTGTCTTTGAAGTTGTAATCTCTAGAGGAAATGTAAATTTACCTGACTTGGCTTGTATAATTCAGTGAGAGGCAAATTTTAAAAGCTCATTTTTGATTAACGTGACTTAGTGGCTCTCTCCTAAGACTCTTTGATTTTTCTTCAGTTGAAATAAAGTTTCTCTGTGGACTTTTTTATACAGGTTCAGCATTTAAATTTTGCAATAGTTTCTTTTATTTTCCCAAGTGAGAAATAAATTAATCTAAGAATGAGATTGTGAATGAAATTTTTTTCTCAATACCTGGAAATGTTCTCTCTTAGGCACTTTGGATTATTTCTAAAGTGTTCCAGAGCACAGTGGTGTATGCCCCCAGGGACAGGGACAGAAACCATACGCAGCACATCTAAGCCAGTGAGATATTTACAAAGAAAAAAAAAATCCTGCCTTTCCGGAGCCACAAGGATTATTTTTCAGTTCTATAGGTGGATATTTTAAATATTTTAAATAATTTTTAAAGTTATTTTTATGTCTTCCAATTATTTGGAAAAAAATTTAAAGTTTACTTTTGGTCCATAAGGCTCAACTTTGGAAAGTTTTTGAAAGTGTGATATAGAAAGTCAACCTATCACAAGCAAATGGGAGTGAACTATAGTGATTCCTTCCAGGTCCAAAATAAAAAGATGCCCAAAATCCTTCTCAGGAGATAGTGATTATGTAGTCCATGGCCATAGAGCCAGAGGACTTCCTCTCCAGCAAAGCCACTGCTGGGTCCACAACTCTGAATCCTTACTGGAAAGCCTCAAGAGACAACAGTGAAGCAGTGCTTGAAAGAGAGCTTTACGCACATTTGAATATGCAAAAAAGATAAAAAGGGATGCTTTATTATTCTAAGAAACATAACAAGGGAGAACAATGGAAGGACTGGGCCTGAATTATGTCTGAGGAAGGAGCATATCAGATAACCGTTCCTCTGATAAAAATTCAGGGGAAAAAAAACAATGGTAGTGACATAGATGCTTACAACTTGAAAAAGCAAAATAATATTCAAAAGCTAATTCAGAGCAAGAGTACTACCAAGAAGTGAGATGGTAGAATTTTATTTTTGGAAATAGGTGCCCCCCCACCCTGCCTCCGTGGTACTGGGGTTTCACTCAGCAGCACTCTACCAACAGACCTCTTTTCATTTTTTTTGTTGTGGTTTGGAAAAATGATCTTACTGGGATGCTGAGCATCTCAATCTGTTGCTGAGGCTGCCCTCAAACTTGGGATTCGACTGTCTCAGCTTCCCAAGAACTGAGGTTACAGGCATGTAGCAGCACAACTAGCTATAAATAAATATCTATTTGCAGTCATTTATGAGATGAGGCATCAACAAACACTTGGGGAAGTCAGAAATGGGTGGAAAAATGTTTCTCTTATATATGGACGTGGATAAGTAATCTTTCTTGATTACTGACCTCCAGACTTGTAAAAAATGAAATGTTTTACAAAGACTTTTTAAAGTAATGAGACTTCATCTCAGATAATATTTTATGTACTAGATAGATTTACTTTTTTATTAAATTTTCTTATTATTTAACACTGGCAATACGGATATATTTTCTTTGATAAGGTGTGTGTTCTGAAGAGGAATGGGAATGTATTCACCAGCACTGTGTAAAGTCTTAGAGAGGACACCAGATATCCAAGAAAATATTTTTGTCTACATTGACAAGACTGAAAATAGGATGCCTACTGAGCGACTTTCATAAGAAAAAGGACAAAGGTGTCTCTTCTCTATTTTTCCTTCCTTTCTACTTTCCTTATTTCATAGCTTGGCTGCTTATAACAACAACTCTCCATTGAAAGGATTCCAGTGATATATCTGTTCTATAACAGCTTTTCTCACATTTCCTTTTTTACATTTTTAAACTTATTCTTCTTATGCTTTTATAAAGTCAGTGATCAGATTCTCCAGAAAGCAGGTGAAGAGCTTTGCTCAGTCAGTTCAGAACTTCTGTTTAAAATGCATGCCCTTTTCTTTATAGTGGAAACCATTCTAACAGCAGATAACCTTGGAGGTAGGTCATTTTCACGACCTACTAAACGCATGTTTACAGTGAATGTGGAAAGAAAGCTAAAGCCTTGTTATCACTCTGCACACCTCCTTTTAGACAGCAGCATGCAAAACTGTGGATGCAAATCTCTAAATATCTAGTACCTGCAATGCTTTGCAATCTGCTTTCCAGACAAGGTTTAGCAGGGACCAGGCCTGCTAAGGTGGATTGTGTTTTGGGTACTTAGCATCTTAGAGGAGCACTTGAACATAGAGACATCTTTTCCGAGAATGCCAAACTTTAATATTCTTTTTGTTGAATACAAGGGTATAGAAGCCTGGTTGGTCTAAACATGAACAAGCATAAAATATCCCCACGAACAGGTGAAAAATCTCCTATTCTGCCTCTAACCACGGTGGTACATAAATATCTATCTTCAGGAAACAAATGATATTGTTACCAAGTTACCACCTTTTAGTTTTCTGACATATTAAGTTGCTGCCACATTCAGAAGCAGCAGAGATGTGGTTTAAAAACCTCACGGCTATGCTAATTTCTTTTCTGGCCAGTAAAGGCATTAGCCAACTACAAAGTCTTTATCAGTAAAATGAAAGCACATATACTGCATTGGTTTTCTGACAGCATTGTTAAGACAAATTCATAGTTCCAGCCAATATTAGAGATGTGCAGTATCGTTACAAAGAGATAAGAATGGGAATTTTTAAAACTATACTTTGCTTTTTTGGAAAATGATTTCATTTGTGTTAAAAGAAAAAAAAGACTGAAAACCTCTGCCTAATGGTCAGATTTCAGGATAAATTCTGTCCCTAACGTGATAAAGACTATTGCTTCAATTCCTAATGGAAAAAAAAAAAAATGGAACATTCTTCGCCAGCTTCACCCAGGCAGGCACTGGATCCCTTCCAAATTCTAAAACTTACAGCTTTTTGTCCCCGAAATAATCTCTCTTCTCCATATAACCCTGGGAACATTACATAATTATCGTTATGCAAAAGAAGAAAAAATTGAACAAAACAAAAATACACTGCGCCTGGAGGCCTGGATGGGGCTCGAGCCCCTCCCCCCCCTGGGCCCTGGGTTGGAGGGACCTAGGCGGAGGGCGCGGGGATAAGAGATCCGCGCGGCGCACGGGGCTCCCCTTCTGGAGGATCCCGGCCCGTGACTTGAGTACTTTCCGCGTCCTCCCCGGCCAGCCCCGGGCAGGGGCTCCGGCCAGGCTTCTCTCCCATCCGAGGCCACCCCGCAAGAGACCTGGGCGATACTGCAGCCTCGCAGTAGAGCAGCTAGGAACTGGTTAACAGCACTCCCTCCAATGGCTGTGCGGTCTCCCCAAAGCAGTCTGCGCCCTGCCGCATCCCTCCCCTCTCCTCGCTCAGAGCCCCAAGTCCCTCCCAGATCTCCAGCCGCCGGGCCCGCCCGCCGCCCGCAGTCCTGGGCCGAGGGGAGGCCGGCTGCGGAGGCCGGCTGCAGAGGCCAGCTGCGGAGGCCGGAGCAGAGGCGTCGCCAGGCCAGGCGGCGGCAGGTGCGGCGCTCCGGCGCGCACAGGGTTAAGGGCATCATCGCAGCCATTAGAGGGAAAGTTGCGGCGGCCCGGCGAGTCCCGCGGCCCGCCCCCCGGCCCACTCCGCTGCTCGGCTCCACTGGGGAGGGCGCCGGGCGCCGCTGCTGACGCCGGACCGCGGCAGGTGGCTGGAACCTGAGCCCGAGCCCTGCTGAAGCCCAAGAGCCACCGGCCTGCCGGCGTCTGTCCTAGCCACCCATCCAGCCAGCCATCTACCCAGCCATCTACCCAGCCATCCAGCCAGCCATCCAGCCAGCCATCCAGCCAGCCAGCGGGATGCTGTCTGCGTTGCGCCCCGGGCTCTGAGAGGCAGCCCCGGATCCACTCAGCATCCTGCTCTGCTCCGGTCACACTGATGTGACCACCCCCCGAGAAGGATGGGGATCTTCCTGGCCTACGTTGGATTTGTTTTCTTTTCGGTTTTCTATGTGCAACAAGGTCTTTCTTCTCAAGGTAAGTCTGAGCTGGATGGCAAATAGGCATCTGCTGGGCGTGTGTGTGTGTGTGTGTGTGTGTGTGTGTGTGTGTGTGTGTGTGTGTTCCCCTTACATTCAAAGAAGGGACCAACAGAGGTACTGGGGAATGAGCAGGGCTGGGTTGTATAAAGAGTGTTCTGTTTGGCGTTTTTCTTTAAAGTTTATTATATCTTGGCAAGCTGGGTTTCAGAGGAAATTTAGTTGGTGACTGGCGATGAGGTGGGGCTCCCCCAGCCCAGTGTGTGTGTGTGTGTGTGTGTGTGTGTGTGTGTGTGTGTGTGTGTGTGTGCACGCGCGCGCGAGCGTGCGCTTGCAGGGGTAAGCACTCATGTGCACAAACACCAAGCCAGCCAGGTTGGGGACTTTCCGCCGCCCGCTGTCCCCTCGCCCCTGTGGGCAGCGAGGCTTTAGAGGTCCCTTTTCCGTGTGTCTTCCTGTGCATGTGTGTTTGTCTAAGGACAGAGTCCTCTGGACTTGCCTTCTGGGCAGCAGCAGCCTGCGAGCCCCGAGCCCCAGCTGGACTTGGGGCCACAGGGGTTTCTTCAGCACCAGGAACCCAGCTCTTCTGCTCCCAGAGGCAGCCTGTCTGCAGCAGAAAGGGCACATGCCTTCCCGTGGTGGGAGCAGAAAGGTCCTTTCAGATCCCACTGCCATCCTCATAGCTCACGTTTCCTAAGTGCTGCCCCATTGCTGTCCCATTTCACGAGAGATCAACCGGGGATTATATACGATTTTAAAAAGAGACACTAATCCCATGGAGCTCTAAAAAGCATGGTGGGTGCCTCCCCCTCCAGCATCCCTGCAGTCCCCCAACCTCCATAAGTGTGTGATGGCTGTGCACTCCTCGGCCACAAAGCCAAGGCTACTTTTATGGAACCATCAGTCCTTTGCAAAGTGTCCCTTAGACAAGATAGCAGCAGCATGGCATGCTCACGAAATGCCTTCGGCAGGAAAGGGACGTTTTGTTTATGTGAGTTTCGCCAGGGAACTGGAACTGTGATTCTTACACTCTGGCCTTATCATGGTTGGTGATGAGAAATATTATCTGCTGTGACTTCAAGATAATCTTGGATGTGAGCTAAGCCTGGGTGGAAGGCTGCTAGATCCCAGGAGACAGGCCAGTGTGCTCTACCCTGATTTGACAGGAACAGATGGAAAGAAAGAAATATACACAGCTTAGAACGTGTGTGGCAGGCTTCTCAGGGCCGTGGCTTCGGTTCACCAGAGCCCGTAACCGATTTTCGTATGTCAAGAATGTGCATTTTGACAGCTCCTCATGGTCCAGTCTGTAACATGAAAATCCAGTTAGTCATGGATTATTCAGAAACTTAGAGGCGAGAGGCTTTCTTCATCCATCAACTTGACAGATGGTCTAGATTGTACCTCATGAATCCCTCAGTAAGTTTTGTGGAATACTGCAGTCTGACGAAAGGCATTTGCATCTAAGTCTAGCCAGCCAGCTCATGGAGTTATTGGCAAGCTTGTTAACCATTCCATTACCGGAACTTAACCACCGACAGAGTGGTTTAGTTGTGATACCAGAAATAACAGGCAGAAGAGGGGTGGGGGGCAGGCAGGGTCAGGATGTCAGAGGGGGACTCATCTTGCTGTTTGTTCTTCTAAGTCCAGAGGAAAATGTAACAAGGAGCTCTCAAGGAAAGGGGCATTGGGAGCCTGGCATCCCTATGCCAAAAGGATGCGGTTCTGTTTTGCAGCAAAATTTACCGAGTTTCCGCGGAATGTGACGGCCACAGAGGGGCAGAATGTGGAGATGTCCTGTGCCTTCCAGAGCGGCTCCGCCTCGGTGTACCTAGAGATCCAGTGGTGGTTCCTGCGGGGGCCTGAGGACCTGGAGCCTGGGTCGGAGGGGTCACAGGTAGCGGAGCCCTGTGGTCTGTAAAGCCCCATGCATCTGTCCACACTCCTAGTTTTCTGGTGTCCCACCTGGTGGGGGGACACAAGGTGCAGCCTAAGCATCCCTGTGGACCCTCCAAGCTCTTGGTTGGGGGGGGGGGGACTCCCAAGGTTACCAGGGAACAAGACTACCTGGATAAGACAAGCTTATTAACACTAAGTTAAGGCCACCACGGAATTCATGCTGGAGTTTTTCCTGGTTAAAATGGGAATAACTTCCTGGTGCTCAGTACTGGGGATTAAGATGCCTGATGCACTATGGTGCATATACATCTCAGGATGCCTGGGGTCCCTTGCCAGATGCTGTGTGTGTGTGAAGGGGGGTATTCTGTCCAGGTCTCCATACCCACACCACCCAGTGGGTTATTCTCAGGATGGTCTTTAACTGAGATAGGTGAGTGTGGGGAGATGGGGAAAAGATGGAAGAGGAAGGGAAAGAGGAGATAAAGGACCGCAGGGTGACAGCAGGGAGAGGAGAGAGGAAGGGGTGCAGGAGCCAGAGGGACCAGTGGGGACCACTAGCAGGA
This sequence comes from Muscardinus avellanarius, assembly GCF_963383645.1. Classification (NCBI taxonomy): domain Eukaryota; kingdom Metazoa; phylum Chordata; class Mammalia; order Rodentia; family Gliridae; genus Muscardinus; species Muscardinus avellanarius. The sequence continues at coordinate 17,333,445 of NC_137795.1, forward strand.
AAGCAGTAAGGAGAAAGGGTAGCAAAGAGAGTCTGGGTGGAGAAGGAGAGGGAGCTGAGCCAGAGAGGCCAGCTGTAGGGGCCTTCGTCCAAGGAGGAGACCTGGCCAGGTGCACCCAGGACAAAGGCACAGGAATTCAGCCTGAAAACTTCCTCAGGGCCCCCACCCACCTTGGCTTCTGTCCCTGCCCCTCTGGAACCCACAGTCCCAGACCTGGAGGAAGAGGAAGACACCCCCCCCCCCCACCCCCCCCACCCCCCACCCCCCCACCCCCCCCCCCCCCGGCCGCAGGCTGGTCTCCCCTAGCCCAGTGGGTGTCAGGGCCAGGACTGGAGGGAACAGAGCGGGGCAGGGAACAGGGATGCCCGGGGGTAGCACAGGGACCTAGGGGGTGCCGGGAGCAGGGATTGGGAACCCGGCAGTAGCGCGACCAAGTCATGGAGGGCAGGGACTGGGACCCAAGGGGTATTGCGGGACCTTGGGGGCGCGGGGGCAGGGATTGGGGATCCCGGGGTTGGTGTGGGGCCCGCGGGGGAGGGAAGAGATCCGGACCTCAGGAGTCCTCGGGGCGGGGCGACCGCAATAGAACCGCGGGATGGCGCGGGGACAGCGGGATGGTGCCGAGCGATGGGGATGCTGGCGCGGGGACCGCGGCGGCGGCGCAGGCGGCCCGTGTGGTCCAGCGGCACAGCGTGGACCAGCAAGGCTGCCCAGCATCCGAGCTCCTTCCCGGCCCTGGGGAGCGGAGACGTGGCCGCGCTCCCACGCCAGCCAGCACCCCGGGACTCGCGCCCTCCGGGCTGAGCCTCGGCATCTTTGTCCTGCAGGTGGAGCTCCTGCCCGACAGAGACCCGGACAGCGACGGGACCAAGATCAGTGTGAGTGTTGCGGGCTGGAGGCAGGGGGCGCTACCTGGGCAAGCAGCCCGCAGACCCAGGCGACAGTGGCCCTGCCTGGGTTTTAGAAGTAAAAGCCTTTAATTTGTTGTCCCTGAAAATGGCAGTTTTGCAAGCTCGGGATGAGAGCTGGTTTTCCCTCTTAGCTCATCGGGCATATGAAATTTGAAGCAGCTTTAGAGTCAGTAAATAAAATTATGTTTTAAGCATGTAAAATACCTGGAATTAACTAGAGCATCATTTTGCTATCCTGAGAGGTTACCCAAAGACAGTTTTTCCTGGTCTTTGTAAGTTTGGAGGGCTGCAATGCTAATACCCATTAAAAATTGTGGATATGAGTGTCCTTTGATAGAAAGTAACAAAATAACACAAAAATCTTCCAGCTGGATTTTGAAATTGCAATGAAATAAAACAGCTAAATTTTTCAATGCATCTGCATTTCATGTAATGTATTTCAAATGCTGCTGTTCAAAATCATGAGACTATAAAGCCAGAAGCAAATGTCGACCTATAGTCACTAGTAGAGGAAGCCGGCCCATTGAAATTACTAAAACCGTATACTTCTTCACTGTTGGTTATCAGTTTTAATAACTGTGTGTAAAATAAGAAAATTAAAATCTTATCTTTTGCTATACCTCCAAGACAGCCATGCACAATAACTTTATGTTAAGAATTCCGCTTACCTTACCAAATAGCAAACAGCTTTTCACTATTAGAAATGAAAGCCATTTAATATAAAAAGAAGGAAATCTGTGAGCTATTATTGTTCTCAGGAATCTAAAAATTCAATGATGTACATGTAAAAAGGACATCTTTTTTTGAGATTTTGACAATAACAGAGTAGAATCACATTGGCATTACGTTATGTCTAAAGTGTAAAACATAGGTTATACACAAAATTAAAATCTGTGCTCTAAATATGTAATCTCAACATGAAAGAAAAATAAAATATAAATAATTTCTAACTCACAGCTCATAAAATCACATTCTTTTAGAATATTTCAGTTTAAATTATTGCTATATGACAGACATTATTGTTTTCATACAATGTGTTGTTTGCATGCCAGAAAACCTCCTCCATTGGTTAAAAACTCAATTAACAGTGTTTTCACAAATATTTGACTTTTTACATATGCATATTGTTGGTTAACTATTCCTCTTTCACCCTGACCATACCTGTAGACCCATGTGTGGTCAGAGATATAATCATGCACACTACTGCTAATAGACTCCCTAGGCCAGCGGTTCATAAAACCCAGGGAGGAGAAGAGTCCTAGATGCAAACTGAGGCAAAAATAACTTTGAGCCCACCAGAGCCACTGTGTGACCTTGAATATGTGTCCTCAACAGCAGTTGTTACCTTGGGATTCCCTTGAAAAGCTGTTATAAAACACCGATAAAGCTGGCCCTGGTGAGGCAGACTTAAAGCTCTGCTTCAAGGCAACTGAAAGTTTTAACAGCTTCTAGATGACTTTAACATACAGTCAGCATAGAGGATAAAGCTGTCGCCCTCCAAGCCTCAGTCTACTGTACTGTAAAACGGGATAATAATGACAGAAATATCTGGACTGCCTCCGACTTTGTAAGGAGGCTTAACCCAGAATATATGCAGAACCAGCGTCCATTCTTCTATAATGCTAGTATAGTTCTGTGAACCTTTGCATACACATAAATACATGCTTATGTTGATGGTCCAGATGTTGCACGCTACTTGCCATATACCTCTATCTGAAAAAAAAAAAAAAAAAAAAAAAACAGAGGGATACCTCTCAGATCTTCTAAATCATTTACGGCCACTTAAGTTGCAATGGCTGTTAGCAGAACTAATATCTTTCTGTTTCCTTCACTCCTTTTCTATCAGAATCAAACAAACCCTCACATCCTAAATGTCTTGTTAAATCTGTCACGCTGTCAATCATGCATAACACATGATTCATTTAAAATCGAACTCTTCTTACATGTAGCATATGCATTATATGCTATATATGTTATTTTACATACATATAGATATCTGATCTTACCCTTTATTGGGAATAAAAACTTTATTAGAAGCAATTAAAAAGCCAGTTTCAATTGGGAAAACCAAATCAGTGATCGATGGCAGCCCGGGTTCCTGTGAAGGCCTCCTGCCTGTCCTCTGAGCCATGCGATTTCAGGTGACATAAATATGTACCCTGAGCCCTGCTGCTCCATAACTGTAGGCAAGACAGAGTCGAACAAGAGGGAAGAAAACTGTGAACACTCAAGTCTACGTAACAGCACCTTTAGAAGTCGTCCCAGTGTGGGATAAAAGTAAATCCTCTCTCGAGCTGGCATGGCCAACAGCAGAGCTGTGTGACTCCCAGACTGGAGGAAGGCATTTTGTGGCCCACGGTGAAGCAGAACTGAGCTGGCCTCGTGGCTTCTTGCTCCATTCAGTGAGATGTCTATGCAGAAGCCGACCTCCCGAGAAGGGATGGCACCATTGTGGGCCACATGGCCACTCTGGCTCTGCAAAGGCCAACCTAAACATCCTTCCCCGTCAGTGGACGCAGTAGCTACAGAATAGGGTGAATAAACCCTTCAGTGCTGATGTTCAGGAAAAGCCCCTTGTCCTTGGCTGGGGCCATAAGACCCTTTCACCCCCCACCCCCAGCATTGGCGGGCTCGGGGTGAGTAACGGGATCACCAGGCTCTGACGCCGCACTTTCTTATTACCATTGATTCTTGTGCCTGCAATTTTTCAGACAGTGAAAGTCCAAGGCAATGACATCTCCCACAAGCTTCAGATTTCCAAAGTGAGGAAAAAGGATGAAGGTCTGTATGAGTGCAGGGTGACGGACGCCAACTACGGGGAGCTCCAAGAACACAAGGCCCAGGCCTACCTGAAGGTCAGTGCCAGCAGCCACGCCCGCCGAATGCAGGCCTTCGAAGCCTCGCCCATGTGGCTGCAGGACACGAAGCCGCGCAAGAATGTCTCTGCTGTGGTCCCCAGCAGCGTCCATGGCCCTGCCAGCCAGCGCACGCAGCCCACCTCCAGCCCGCAGGCGGTAGCCAAAGCCCCCAAACAAAGTCCACAATCAGGTATGGAAATCCATTTGAGCCTTTCATTAACCACTCACACACCCTCCACAGGAAGGTCGGTGGACACGAAGCAGACAGTGAGACAAGACGGTTTGGGATGGGAGGCCAGGGTTGGTTGGAGTAGGAGCCAGGAGCCCCAGAGAGCGGAGAGTGAGCCCCGGGCCATCCTGCTCAGCGGACGCTTGCCGAGCAGGGGATCCAAGAGCTGGACCTCTTCTTTACCGTATTTACACACTGCAAGCACAATAAATCATGTCCTCTCAGTCACATTATAAATACACGTTCATTTCTCTGCCGATTTATGTATCAATAATGGACCAAATTAAGAGGCTTTCACTTAATCAAAATGGAAATGGAAGCCACACAGCACATCTCCTGCATCCTTAGCGACCCAGAGCTTTTTAAAGCAGGGTTGCTCTCAAGGACTCTGGGTTTTGAAGGAGAAACCTGAGCTGCCTGGAAGGATAGGGGGAGAGGTGAGGGATGCAACCAGGGTGGGTAGACAAAGGCAGCTCCTTCCAGCAGGCTTCGTGGTCAGCTGAGCAAATCTGTCCCCTTGAGCGCTGATTTGTGCCCTCCTCCAACCAGTGGAAACCCACTCAAGTCTCACCCTGAGGAGCCACAGAGTGAGCAGGATCCTTCCGCACTCTGGCTGTCCTCAGGCTCTCCCTCAAGTGTGACAAGGTGCCAGGAAATGCAGGGAGCTCAAAACATGAGGCTTAGCCAGCCCTGGTGGTGCATGCGCACCTGTAAGCTCAGTCTCATGAGGATTGCAGGCTCAAGGCTGGCCTCAGAAACTTAGTGAGGTCCTCAGCAACTTAGTGAGACCCTGGTTCAAAAAGAAAATCAAATAGGGCTAGGGTATAGCTCAGAGGAAGAACATCCCTGGGCTCCATCCCCAGTACAATAAATAAATAAATAAAAGCCAAAAAGGAACCATGTAATTTATGATCCTTTGAGGTATTTATTTTAAATTTATCACTGAGGTTTCTTATACAACTACTGGTAATAGATTTATATTGTTAACATTTAGGATCTCTTTAGCTATTAAATTAAGAACTCTGATCACCACGTACACATACACAAACATCTTAGAAATAATTCTGATCAAATATCTATACATATTGAGTAGATACATATATACAGGGACATTTGGAAATATATGAATATAGATGTAGAAATATATGTCGTTAAAGGAACATACATAAGGCTATATACATAATTTTTTTTTTTTTTTGCGGTACTGGCAATGGAACCCAGGGGCATTCTACCTCCAAGCTCCACCCCCAGCCCTATTTTTTATTCTTTATTTGGAAACAGGGTCTCACTGAGTCGCAAAAGACCTCACTAAGTAGCCGAGGCTGTCTGCGAACCGCGATCCTCCTATCTCAACCACAATACTCTTGTCTCAACCTCCCAAATCCTGGGATTACAACTGTGTGCCACTACGCCCAGCTACATAAATGTATTATTTTAAAAGCATTTTTACAAGCCAGGATATGTATATATATTGGATATATCAGATTTGTATTGGTGTGCATTTACATTTGTGTAATTAGCATACAAGGATTGACATAGATAAATGTGTGCTTGTTTGTGAGAAATGCTTTAAAATTAATGCGTGCCGGTGTTGGGGTTGTAGCATGATGGTAAAGCACTTGTTTGTCCATTTGCACAAGACCCTGGGTTCCATCCCCAGGGCCACAGTAAATAAGGAGAACCTTGTCAGGCAATGTGGATCTCCTGGTGGGGCACGCCTTCCCAGCGGGTGTGGTCTGTCACTGCTGGGCGCTTGGCTCCAGCCCCTGTGAGCTCACCCTGCTTCACTGCTGGTGGGCGTCTCTGCCACCATGCCTGGTCAGGACAATCCCCCAGTGTGGTGAGCTATTGCTCAGCCCCTCTGACGTCCAATTTGTGGCTTTGTCTTGTTTTCCTCTATATCATCTCCTTTGTTTCCAAATTAAAGGATAAAACCAAAGAGCTAAGACTGGTTTTTATCAACAGAGCCAATAATGGTTTTCATTGTATATAAGGGTGCACACACAAATTTGTATCTATTAAAATGCTGTAGCCATTATTTGACAAGACTTAAAGTCTTTGAAGGACTCCTCTTCCTCCTCCTCCTCCTTTACACTGCCAGAAGGAGCTAGACCCAACATGCAGAATTATAGTGTGGCCTCAGTAGATTATTTACTGTCTAATTAGTGAGGACTCCAAATCATGGAAATGCAATTATTAGCCTTCCAAGAATATTCCAAGCTAGATATCATATGGAATAAAATCAAGCAGACTATGTATTCCAAGTGGAAGATTCTTAGTGCAAAATTTGTTTTTAAATATTATCTTTGCTTTGTGAGATTAAACAATGTACTCTAAAAATATCTATTTTATTTTAATATCTCTTTCTCAGCACTGTGATTAGAGCTAAATTATGAACTCCATCTTAAATAATTTTCAAACAAAAATCTCTTGCTCACTTTCAATCTTTCCACCAGCCTTGCTCTCAGGCACAAAGTTCTTTTTTTTAGAATTAATGGTACAAGGGGAGTAGCAATTTTGTCTCATAGAAGGCTATATTCATTAAAAGCCTTTTTCACTAAAGCCTGTCTGCTTACAGCAAAGATTAATCTCAAAGTACTTTTTTCCTATCAACTAGTACCAGGAAATGTATATGCTCTTGGCAGCATTCTCTAACTTCTTTCTCGGTGCCCAATGTCCCAGCTACCCATTTCCTTTCTGTGTAAGTTTTGTACTTGCACAATTATTGGCTATAAGGCCAGATCTGGGATGGATATTTATATATTATATTCACTGTCACAACCATACACCCTAGTTTCTAATTTTGCTTTAGAAGTTTTCAAATTATATGCAAATAAAGCTGATTTCAATACCCATGCTTCATTTTTCATTCATTCATTTATTTAATTCATTCATCTTCCGTCCCTTCAAGGAGCTCACGGGGCAGACACAGAGGCATAAAAATGCAAGGCACACAAGCCCGGCATAATGGTGCACGCTTGTAATCCCAGCAATCAGGAGGCTGAGAGCAGAGGATTGCGTTTCACAGACAGCCTCAGCTACTTAGTGAGGCCCTTTGCAACTCAGTGAGACCCAGTTTCAAAATAAAGAATAAAAAATAGGGCAGGGGTGTGGCTCGGAGGTTGAATGCCCGGGGTTCCATCCCCAGACCCGAAAAAAAAAAAAAAGTAAGACACACTTCATCCCCTCAGGAAGCTTATCTTTTGGCTTGGGGAAAAGCAAAATGTGTGTAAATTCTAATCATAATGCATTATTATTGCATTAAAAGCAAGACATGGTAAAGACACACAAATTAAAATCTTGCTGGGCTAAGGGCTCTACTCGTCTTTTATGACTTGATTCAGGGAGACAGCCGGCAGCGTAATGTCCACCTGTGGGCACAAAACAAGTCTATTCGGATTTTATTGACTTAATTATTTAGACGATGGAAACGCTCAACTCTTAACTCATACTCTTTTCCTGTTTGACAGGAAATAATGCCTGTGTCTCTATGTGGGAAAACATTAGCTGAAAATGACTTCATATAAAATATTCAAATTGCCAGGCAATTAATTTAACCAGTTTCCTTAAAGCAGAAATTAACATGAAGAAAGGAAAATGAAAAGATCGGTCCATGGCCATGTGCTCCTTACAAGAGGGAGAATGAGCCATCATTAACATGGCTGCTCATATCTTTTCCAGATCTTTTTTCAAAAGTTAGTATGTGACTCCCCTCTTTTGCTTGAAACTGTTTATAACATTTCATAAGTCAGTAAATTAAAAATTCTTAAGTTATTTTAATTCTTAAATATGTGTGAAGAAGTGGGGAATACTAGAAATTGAACCCAGGGCCATTCTACCTCTGAGCTACACCCCCACCCATTTTTTATTTTTACTTGTAATCTTGTAATCGAGGTCTCGCTAAGTAGCTAAAGCTGCGCTTGAACCTGAGACCCTCCTGTCTCAGCTTCTCAAGTACTGGGATTATAGGCGTGCACCACCAGACCCAGCTTCCATTTCTTAATTAATAATTAGAACCAAAATAATGAAGAAAAAGCTAAGGCAAACCGATAAAACTTGGCTCTGGCAATTTCTGACAAGTTTCCCATCTCCAGTATTTCACGCCCTCTCTAGTTTTCTGTCCCCAGAACCAAATGCTTTTCCTATCAAACCCATGTCCCCTACCATCTGCCACTGAGGGTTGGGGAGGCTGTATTTATACAAAGCTTAGAGAGAAAGTGCCAGAAATTTCAGTGAGTGGAATTAAACGCGTGGGACTAGAAATTACAACAGTACTCTTTAGTAGATGTTCTAGGGGAAAAGACCCTGCTTCCATCTGATTGGACCCGGGTGGCTCTGGGAGAAGGGGATCAGAGGGCCGGCATGACAAAGATGAGGAAGAAAGGTTTTGGGGGAGAAGAGTAGCCCTGGCCAGCAGGCTGTGGAAGAGCCCGGCATCCCTACCAGGATGAAGCCACTTAGCCCTTCTCCACAGAGCGCGTGGCAGCTCCATCCAGCTCCCTCTGCTAGCTCTCCATGACTAGGGCACCAGGCCCTCCTCTGCCAGTTTCTTCCTGCCTCGCCCAGTACCCAGTCCTTTCAGAAGCTAAAAGTCTCCACCACAGTCCACTTCCACTGGTCTTTCTTTAGTTCTGTTTCCCTTCTCTTCTATTGATTCTCCCAAACCACCTTAACAGCAGGCAAAGAAAACGGGGAAGCCGGCTTCTCCATCCCACTGAAGCCAAACCTCCCCGTGTAGACCCACGAGCCTTTGGCCCGCCGTGCTCAGGCGGGCACTGTGCTCTTGTGCTCTGCTGCGTCTTGCATCTCCCTCCGGAGAACTCTCTCCCATCACCAGGCCTCCGCAGACGCAGGTGCTTTCCAAGTCCCTGGTTTCCTGAGCTTTGATTACCGCGCCCTCTTGAAGTCCTTCCCCACTTCTAGCAGTGTGCATCCCATCACCCTGCAGCCATGTGAGCACTCAGCACCGCCCCTCTTCTGTGGTCCCTCTGTAGTTCCTCTGGATGCCTCTCTCTTCCTGGTCCACTTCCTTATCTTGCCCATTCCCCTGCTTTAACTGTGAACTCTGCCTTAGAATGTCCCCCCATTCATATTTCTATTAGCTTTTTTTTTTTCCTGGAGATCCAGACCAGAGCTCATGATTTCCCCTCTCCACCTGTGTGTCCTGCCGGCCCGGATAGAGGACAGGTAGCTGCACACTTGCTGGGCTCCTCGCTTTGGGAGATGGAACCTGTTTTCCTCCCTGGTGCTTGGGCTTACCCGTGAGCGCTTTGACCACAGGGGTGATGCTGGGATAGAGAACATTCATTTGTCCATTTACGGGAGCCAGGTAGTAGGGTGGTTTGTTTCATAGCAATAGACACCCAGATCAGACACCCAAAACTCAGATATTCAGAACTGAATTAGTGACCCCAACTTTCTCTTTCCTCCTGCATCCCTAAACGTTCACTAGCACGGCCAGTCAGTCACAGGTCTTGAGGAGTCTTGAAAACGTTCTTGTCTCTTCTTGTGCCAGCTGGCAGGCTGACTTAGTGGTCTCATCCTAATTCTCTTCCCAAAACATCCTTGAAAACCTGAACACTTACAGCTCTGTTTACACGATGCCCATCCTCAGCATACACCCCCTTCGCTTCCTGTAGTCCCTCTGCTCCTAACAGTGAAGCTGTTTCAGTCCCGGGGCGAGGAACTCATCACACCAGCGCATCTATGAAAGGGTTGCCATTTCCAGAGGGCTACCACTGTCCCAGACAAATCCCAGGCTGGTTTCTTTGGAATTCCTAATCCTCACCCTCCCCTTCCCACTTGGTATCTCCAAATGTTTCCAGACACTTCCTTCCCACTGTGACGCTATTTTCTTTATGTGGGTCTTTCTCAGTTAGCTGAGTCCTTCTACAAATGCAGATTGCCTTAGACTTCTCCTGTTCCTTGAGTTATAGGGGGCTGGACCCATCCAGTCACCTGCCACAGGAGTCCATGGTTCCAGTGCAGCCTGTGTCTCGCTCTGTATCATAGTCCCCTCACATTCTGACCCTCACATTCCTGGAAATCTCTCCATCTCAGGCAACCCAGGACAGGCATCACCGTGTGTGGGGGAGGGGCACCCACAATGCCTAAAACAACTTATTTAGAGACTTCTCTCTGGATGTCACCTCTTCCAATGTTGTGATGGACTTCTGCAAAGCTACTCCATCCCTCCTGTGATCAAAAGCCAGTATTTGTAAAAAAAAGAAACTGGCCATGGTCTTGGCAGTAGTTACGGTCTCCACACGTGGAGTCTGTCCTGTCTCCGCAGGAAGGCCGATTCTCTGAACTCCAAAATATGATTCTTGTGTTTTTGACACGGTGTGAACCTGACTGTCGAGAGGCAGCTGCTGCTTTAGCTGCCAGTAGCCAGGCGCTCACCGGAACGCCTCTGCCACCAGGAAGCATGGCAGCTTTCCAAGACGGCCAGACCTAGCAGAAATGACCTTAAACCACAGCTTCAAAGCTACTAGGAAGAGGGAGATTGGAGGCCCAGCATCTCAGCAAGAGGCCGTCTTCCTGACTTAATATGCAAGTAAACAGGGCCCTGCTTTGAGGTAGAGTGCCAGCAGTGTAATTCATACCTTAATATTGATTTGGGCTTAAATGATCCAACTTGGCTGCTTACACAGGATGAATTAATCAGATCCTTGTAATTCTACCAGTTCAATGGCCACTATGTAAATCAAGTGTCTGTGAATAACAAGCAGATTTAAGGCAATGGTTTGGGTAACACAGGCTAGGACTCTGCTAGGGCATGTCTGAACCAGAACGATGTGCCTTAAGAGTCTATAGTGGTTAAATGCTGCACAGAGCGGGCGTGGTGGGCACACTTGTCATCCCAGCATTTAGGGGGCCGAGATAGGAAGATCATGGTTCACATCCAGCCTCAGCTACTTAGTGAGGCACTCTGCAACTCAGTGAGACCCTGTTTCAAAATAAAGAATAAAAAGTAGGGCTGGGGTGTAGCTGGGAGGTAGAATGCCCCTGGGTTCCATCCCCAGTACTGCAAAGCATAAATAAATAAATAAATAAATAAATAAATAAATAAATAAATATGCTCCACAAGGCAGGTTTAACCTTGTTGGGCCTGCTGGCTGAGCCTGCGTGTAAGCAAGGCACTAGAGTGGACTGGGGGCTTCTCCACTCACAAAGGTCCCTGGTTATTGCCAGATCCTTTGCATGAGGAGGCATGAAATTGAGTTTCCCAATGTCCTGAGCCACCATCTCTGGATTTTAGGCCTCGTCTAATTTCAGGAAACCATGTAGGAGCAGCTTCCTGGTTAGGTTACCAAGGTTGAGAAGCTGCCGGAAAGATGGCTGTCTCATTGGGCAAAGTAACACATGCCCCAAAAGAAAAAGGAAGGGTGGACTCCCAATCCTGAGGGGGGCCAGTCCTGCTGCCACTGGGAGGCAAAATGTGACGTCCCTGCAATGGTCTTGGCGGGGTGGGGGCTCCCAAGTCCTCCACCTCTGGCCCTGGTGCAGGGAGCCAGGAGGACACCCAGGTCTCTGCTCATCGGCAGAGATGGGCATCTGTTTCTTTACCTCTTCAACGGTAACTACAGTACAATCCTCAGAGTTTCAAGAGTGATATGTGGAAAGCCTGGCGTGGTGGTCAGGCTTGTAATCCTAGAATTCGGGAGGCTGAGACAGGAAGATGGAGGTTCGCAGACAGCCTCAGCTACTTAGGCCCTTTGAAACTCAGTAAGACCCTGTTTCAAAATAAAAAATAAAAAATAAGGCTGGAGGTATAGCTCGGAGGTAGAATGCCCCTGGGTTCCATCCCCAGACCTGCAAAAAAAAAAAAGTGATTGGTGAAATCACATATATTTAAGACATAGCACCTACCAGTCCCTTAATAAGTGACAACTCATTGCTATTTTAGTATGACTCTGACTGCATCTGCTGTATGATTTTCTTCCTATGGGAAACAAGATGAGCAGATAGCTCTCTTCCTCAGCTGCAGGGGACATTGCACGACACCCAGTAGACACAAAAGCTGCACACAGTCTGACTCCTCTAAATGCTGTTAGTTTTTCCTCTGTGAACATACAGATAAAAAGTTTAATATATAAATTGGGCATAGGAAAATATTAACAAAAATAGATAATTGCAAAATTAGAACAATTATGCCATAAAGACAGTGATAGGAAGGTGATCTCTATCTCTTGAAAGATATGAGACAAAAATTACAGGTGTCATGTAGGTGGGGTAACTGAAATGGAGAAATGGGTCAGAGGGTCCAGGAAATGGTCTCTTCCACCTGGCTCTCTTGGGCACATGTGTTCTTTGCTGACTTGGCCAGGCATGGGCCAGCGAAGGGAGGTTGGGTCTTTTCCTGGCTCACATCTTTCTCTTTATAATCCCAAAGTGATCTTGGGTTTCTTCAGTCCCCATGCCATTAACTCATGACTTCCATCTGTATTAGCCGTAACGTGTTAGCCACCAGTGATCTTCATCCAGGTTCCTTACTGTAGAACAGCAACATTCCAAAAGATTTTTGCGAATCTAACCTGAACAAACAACATGTATCTGGGTGGGATAATCTTATGAACACCATCATATTAATTAAATCCAAGACTCCGAAAAAGACCCTCTGACCTGTTGGTCACAGAGTGATGAGAGATCCATGTGGGAATGGGCAGAAGTGAGAGTGTTTTACAAGATTTGGAAAGAAATAAAATGAAAGTAGAAGCCAATCATAAAAAGTCAGAGTTTGTGGTACCGTATTAATGCAGATTTGATTCCCAGTCTCACTACCTACAAGCGTGTCACATTGAATAAGTAATTAATATAAAGTTGATTTCCTTATTCAGTGCCCACAAGCCTGTCGCTTTGACTGAGTTGCCTACAGAAAAGTCTGTATTTGTAAAACTGATATGGCAATAGTTATCTCCCAAGATCATTTTAGCTGTAAGAAAGATAATAAATTTTAACCATGAAGGAAAGTACATAAACTTTGCCTGTGTGTGAGTTCAGCTACTGTTTCCTCTCCACCTCTCTGACTACAGAATATGAAAATATATCATTACATTACCATGACTTAACAGGATAACAAAAAATAGAAAATTGAACAGAGTATATTTTAGAAAGTTCTAAAGATATACAAAATAATGTAATATCTGATGAATTAGAAATACAATTACAGAAGGATTTGTTTATTTAAAAGAGATAAAAGGGAAACTTACTACCACAATTTATAATATATATTCAAATGAACTTAGACTAAAGAACTAAGCAAGAAAGAAAAACCAAATATAGGATAATCAGCATACAATACAATTTCAGAGGCTTTAAAAGTTTAAAGTTAGAAAATAACTTACAAATGAAAGTACCATTTTACTGTTATTTAAGATGTTCATTTTATTAAATTTAGTAGAAAAGGGAACCACTAGACAAGGGAGCATTGTGTCTAAAACATAGGAAGAAAACTAAACAGGTCAATGATTCACACACCCTGTGATCATGTAATCTACTCCCCATCATTTAGTAGTAATAAAAATGATCATGTCATGGGAACAGAAACAAGATAAATGTAAAAAGTATTTCAATCCTCTACCTAATAGCAGTAGTTAAATAGACGAAATTGAGGGTACAATAGGGAATTCTCAGTGCAACAAGAAAAGACAAAATATATCATCTCCTTTTGAGAATAGGCTACCAAGTAGTATAAAAGTGAAGCCCACTGAGCTAGCTCAGTGAGAGAATCAAGGCTGAGAATTGAGTCCATGACGCATTGCTTGGACGGCCAGCCTGGCACTGCAGTTAGGGTATTTCGGAAGTATTTCTAGATTTGGTGCAGGTCCAGTCACAATCCTTAGTGCTTTTTCTAAAACTCGGCAGATATAATCACAGCAACAAGCCTCTCTAAGCTGTCGTGTATCAGGCACCTGCACTATCACCCTTACCCCAGGCAGATATTTCCCTCTCCAGGGACATTTGGCTAGAAAGTTTGGCGACAGGGCTTGAGTGGTACAGCTCAGGCGCTCTGAGACCTCACTTCTGGGAGGAAGAAGTTCCAGGCAAATCAGTCATGAGTCAGACACGATGCTTGTCGTCAAGGTTTTCATGTGACTGGAAACACACACGTGGCTAGGGCAGAAAAGTGACTAAGTTAGGAAGATCTAATGGCATCAGGAAAAACTCAGTGCGTAAAGTAACATGACAAAATAGAGCATACAACGTCTCTAAGGGAAACCACGTGGCATACAAACTCTACATCCATCTGAGCTATGGGCGTAGAAAGCTGACATGAAAAATATAGGAAAGCTACCCTGGGAGTCAAGTGATGTTTTAAATTTTTCATCATTTTGTTTGCATGTGTACTATTTATAGAGTAATAATTTGTTAATGGAGAAATTGAACATTTAAAGATTACCAGGTAAAAATAGCAGGCATGCATCTAGTGACAAATGAAAAGAAATGACGTAAAATAGTGTTGTGTGATTACAGAGGTTGTGATGGAATAAAAAGTACACATGTGCGTGTAGACATATGTGTTCACAGGAATTCACAGAAGTGTGAATATAAAGCACTATTACAAAAACAGTATACTCAGAAATTGCTTGTAGTACTGAAACTATTATAACATTTATATATGCATATATACACACATATATACATGTATGTACACACACGTACACACACACACACACACACACACACACAAAAGCAGTGTGTAGATATCTTCTTTTCTGAGTCCTTGATGGAAAATCTATCAAGTCATATTTTTGTTTTTCTAAACAGAAGGTGTGGTCTAGATGAATTGATACTGATTAAATAAGTTAAGTGCACATAACATCCATAAATAGAATATCATCTGTCCTCACTGACTTGACTCATACAGCCCCGATTCAAAAGGATATTAAGGTCATGAGCGGCCCATCATCCCTGGGCTGCCAGGGGAAATCAATACATGGGAGGATTTATAAATAATAAGCATTTTGACTCAATGTGACTGCTGCAGAAAAGACTAGGAAAGAGCATTTTTGCATGAATTCAGAACCCCATCTCCATCAAACAGACTCAGTACAGGCAAAGCTCTTGTGCTTGATTTAAAGCAGATTGTAAAAACCAGGAGCTAAGATTTCTTATTCCATAGAGCTGACAACTCTGGAGCAATTGAGGAAATAAAGATGAAATTAAATTAAGCAGTGTTATCTTCACGGTCACAAACATTTTAATGGTGACTAAGCTATGGCACCAAATAGTCCACGTTTCAAAGTGGAAGGACGTCAGCCACTATGTAGCAACAGAGTCCAGCAGATCACTTTGTCTCTTGACTATTTTATGTCTTATATTACAGACACATCCTTAGCAGCATCTTCTTTGCCAATTTGTAGAATATTTTATTAAACAAATTCATATTCTATGAAGGCAATTTTCTCACTTCCAGTGTTGTGAATAATTAATTTGAAAAATGCTACATTTAGAGAAGAAGCAGTAGAATCTCACACATATGCGCACACACACTCACAAACTTCAGAATTGAAAATGCGTTCTATCTCAAACTATCTGAAGATAAGAATTCTGACTTGATACTTTTGGTTATTATAGTCCCTAAAACTCTGCCTACAATGATATTAGAGTAAAATTGGTGTTTAGGGATTAAAGAATTGGGTTTTGTTTTATGTGTGATGTAAAACATTTATGATGATGATACCATTGCTAAGAGTATACATGAATTTGTTTTTAATTTGGTGACTCTGTAAGAAAACAGACTGTGTGTGTTGTACTGGCCACAGGAAACTGGAAGATAGCTCTTGGGCCACCAGAATCACATACTTAATGACCACAGCAGTGCCAGCTCATTTGAAAGGCTATTTGATGACAGGAAGATTGTCTAGAAGTTTAATGAGAAGCCCCTGGCAACTCACTTTTGTTCTCTGATTTACATGTCTTGATACATATGTAGATGAATTAAAACTGCCTTAAATGTCTATGATTTCTCAATTCTGATCACTAAGAAGATAATTTCTGATGTGATAACATAAAACATTACAATTCTGAAAAATTTTAAATAAATTAAATAGGCAAAACCATTAGCTCAAAGTTAAAAAGTATATGGGCAAAATCTTAAGATGTTTTGGGTTAAAATGAGTGTGTTTTCTGAGGTTATGCGGTTGATAATTTGTATGCATTCCTGGTTTAGGTCCTGAAATAATTTCTTCTTCAAAAATCAAATGTTTCTGAACAACAAAAATTAACTTTTAACGTGGGCAAGTTACTTTCCTTACAAGTTATGGCAGTGTCATTAATTTTCAACTTGTATAAGAAGAGCCGTGGGAATTGAATTGCATATTCAGAGTGAAGTGTACTTCCTTTCCTTTCCTTTCTTTATTTCTTTTTTTTTTAACTCTGAATCTTTCAGTTGCTATTTTTGTAAGAATAAGCAGCGCTTGGCCTTCTCTGCTGAGGAAATTGTCCCTGATGGCACTGGAAATGGGGTCTGCAAAATGGTGAAAATGTGGGTGAAAAGTGCTTTTCTATATTTCACCAACTGTTCAAAGATACAGTGGCAACATCCCCATTCGCTCCACACAGGAGTAAGTAAAGCCCATCTCTGTGGCCTCCTCGTACTTTCTCTGGGCTGCTCCCACTGCCTGGGTAGGTGTCCCAGTGTCCTGTCCCTGCAGGACGCTGGCCTGCCAGTGGTCTTCACTGCCTCCTCTTCCTTCTCCAAACATACATACACCCTTAGCCAGATGCCATCACTCACCAGTTCAGTGTACCCAAACCACACGTATGCCGTTCCCAATATGGAATTTGTGATCATTCAACTTCTGGGTCAATATCCATCTTTACCATGTGAGCAAGAAGTTTATTAGTTAACAATAAAAGGACACATGCAGGAAGCATATTTAAATCTGATGAGTAAATAGTTTCCAGCACGCTAGTAGCATTTATTTATATGTCAACAAATGTAGCGCTAACTATAAATCATTCTTATTCTGGCATTAAAGCAGTTAATAACTATATGTGGTACCAAAACTTCTGTCTTGGAAAACATGTTTTTCCAACAAATTATACTATCTTCCCTTCCATTTGGTCAGAGCCACTCATATTTCTCTGTGAGACATTGAGAAGGTGCAGAGTTTCAGGTATGAAGAACTGCTGGGTGAAAATACAGCACAGATCAGCATGTAGCATCTCAGTTCTGGAGTCAGACATGAGCTTGACTGGAGTCCAGCTGAACTCCATCCTGTAGTCGCTAAGCAACGTGAATGGAGCCTGAACTCTCTGGGCCTCGTTCCCATCAGCAAAGGATTTATTGTCACCTCATGCAATCATAGCCAGGGGTGAGGAGACAACCAGGGGTCGAACACTAGCTTCTTCTTTCCTAATGATCATCCAGTCCTCTCAAGAGTAGCCCGGCTCAGATTGGGGAGTTATGGGGAAGCGCTGTGGTCTTGGGAGGCAGGAGATGGCATCATTCACCTGTGTCTGCTCCAGAGCAACAGCAGAAAGTAGACAGATACCCCAAAAGGTCACAGGACTGGCTGTAGGTAAAGTCTGGAACTTTCCCTGGAGAATGGGAGCGTGTCCCTCAGCTACAGCAAGAAGCCTCGTAACTAGAATAGAGCTATAAATGTGCGATTAAAGCGAAGTGAGAAAGGAAATTCACACAGCTCCTCCAACATCTCCAGAACAATAGGATCAGCGGTTTATGTATTAGTTCAAAATGAAGCACATTTCCTTTTAAAAAATGAATTTCTGGAAGGATTTCTAATAAAAAGAATTTCTTCTCAAAAAAATTATAGGTAAAAAATCACCCTTTTAGTTGACCTTTCCCCTGCAATAACGACTCAGTACATGCAAACCTGAATAAAAATTGCATTAAAAGCTAGCTCAAATTTTCTCATACGACTATTTCCATTTCTTAAAGCTGACATCTGTAATAAAAGAAAAGTGAGTTGAAGAGCCCTGTCTGCTCTGGGAGCTGTAATGGACACTCAATCCTTCATAAACTGAAACTCTTCACAGATTAAAAAAAATAATCTTGCCAGACTGCTGCTGCTTTGAGATTGGAGGGAGTCCAGTTTTAGACTGGCCCATAAAATGAGCATCTCTAATAGTCATTTTTAAAATTAAGCATTTTGAAGACAGATTCTGGAGCCACACTGAGAGAACTTGTTTTTTTGTTTGTTTTATTTTTTTTTTTCTCTCTTCTTGCCTCTTTTGCTTTCACTAGATCCTCAAATAAGAAAGCGAAGAGAACAGCCTTTTGAGAATCAGGCCTAAAGTTGCAGACAGACTCCCTGAATGGGGCCTGTTTTGTTCACATAGGAAACAAATGCATAGGAGTATCCACGAGGCCAAGAAAAAGGGAGTCTATGAAGAGCCGGGAGAAGTGACACCAGATCAGTGCTTTAGTGGTGGTCTCAGTGCTCTCTTGAATCTTGAACTGAATACTCACCTCCTTTTCTGCTGTATTTCCTGGTAGCCAGAAGCCCTGATTTTTACGAGCTTCCTGCCACTAACAGGTGATGATACTTTGAACAACCAATGTAGTCATTTTTATTCCCAGGCTGTTAAATTGGAATCCAAAGCTTGAAGGAAAGAGGTTTGAAAGAAGGGGAACATATCAATAATGCTCACATGAATTAAGAGGAACCTCTACATTCGAGAGTCTGTGATTGGAAAATTTGAAATATTGTGATAAGTGTTGGGCATGTTATAATATAAAGAAAAAAGCATACTTTACTAGGATACTGGTGGTACTTCCATATCCAACATTTGTTCAGAGTTAGGAAAACTTAAATTTTATAAGAAAAAAAATTCTCTCAGAGATGTTATATCCAGCTCCCTTTTTTTTCTGAAAGGACTGGCATTCATTCAAATGGCAGTGGCTTATCAGTTGGAGCAATGTGCTCACCCCAGGGAGTTTTGGAAAGAAGTCATCCCTGTTCCCCGCTGAAGGGACCTTGTGCTTTCATTTCGGTGTCTGTGCTTTACCCCCTGTTATCTGTGGAACTGGGGGAAGAGTTATTTCACATCTCCGAGTTACATTGTCCTCCCTGTGTGGTTGCTGTATGGGGTGTTTGAGATGATTAACCAAGATGATGTGGGTAAAGTGCCTACTGCCTCTTGCCTGGTGCATGGTAAACACACTCCTAGTACACGCTAGTTACTTTGGAGATTCAAAGGGCTTGATGAGAGAGAGATACAGCCTTATTGCATATGGCCCGTCATTGGCGGTGCATGCCTGTAACTCTAACACTTGGTAGGCTGAGGCAGCCTTGGAAAAATCCTCAGCAACTTAGGGAGACTGTTTCAAAACAAATAAAATAGGAATGAAGGTATAGCTTGAAGGTAGAATGCCCTGGTTTCAATCCCCACTAACAGAGAGAGAAAGAGAGAAGGAGAGAGGAGGGAGAGAAAGAGAGAGAGAGAGAAGAGAGAGAGAGAGAGAGATAGAATATGGCCAGTGTCTTCCAGCCTAATAATTGTAGACACAGGAAGAAATAAATGTACAGATGGAAGCCCAAAAAGGAAGGTGCTGACAGGGAGCTGAGCTCTTCCATCTGGCAGACAGATGAGAGGGGCTGGGAGTAGGCAGAGTGAACATGCTGCGGCTGCCGCACACCCTCCAGCCTGGGCTGCCCTCATGAAGGGACGTGAGGCATGCTCCGAGCTCTCCAGAGCTCCTCTGGAGTCAAGAGGGGTGCAGCCCCAGTGCTGACCAAGCTAAATTTTACTACTGGGCTTTGATTGTTCTGTATTTTGCTTTCCTTTCAAGAAAATAGATGGCACTTCTGTGATTCTCTGAAATACTAGTGATAGTGGGGATAACATCTTCAAGACTCTTTCAGTAGTGCTCCTTGGTCAGACTTTCATCTGTCATCCTCTGGGGGAAGTCCTGCTTGTCCACATCCCAGGAGAGAAAAGGCCAACCCTGGCTCATGACAGTTATAAAGGGTCAAGAAACAGAGCCAAGTTTCTGTACTGCTCAGACTTCTAGGGAGACACCTTGGACTCTTCTCCACTTACAAAATGAAGAAATACATCCTCTGTCTTACAAAGGCACATTAATGACACCTGAGAATGTTCTGAAAAAACAGAGGAAAGGCATTGCTATTAAGCAGAAGTCCAGGGACATCATGAACTGGCATTAGGAGTCCAAGAGAGATGGATAGGTCTCCAGGTGGGCATGATGCATGCATGCTTTTTTCACGTAATTTAGACAATAGCATCCCCCCCTTCTTCTTTACAGGGTATTTTATGTTGGGTCAAAAGTTTAGCAACTCTGGAGGGTTTATTGTAGATATGGAGAGCAATTTAAAATTGTCAAAAATATCGGTCCTTCTTTTCAATGAGCTAATAGTGTGATCAAAGAAATAAGTTGTGACTATAATAAATTATGAGCAATATGGTCTGGACAAAGGTCACAGAAGAGGCAAAGCCAAAATACTGCCTGAGTTCGGAGGAGAGAGAGATTCCCACCAGTGGCTCAGGGCAGGTGACATGAAGGCAGCAGTTACCTAGACACATGATCTCATTAGGGACATAGCAGATATCTGCTTGGCTGAGGCATAAAGCAAAAGACACAAAATTAAACAAAAGAGGTGAACCAATTCCAACAGAATATCTAGCTTACTAATATGAAAGCAAAAACTAATAATGCAGATAGTTATGCTTACTCAGAAAACCTAAAAGAAATAAGTGTCATATCAGAGATCTCAGAAGAGACTGGCAGTAGAGGAAATCAAAGCACAGCCTCCTGGCAGCCATACAGGCCCTCATTGTCTCACAAGAGTGACGCATTTCTATATGCAAAATGAGAACAGAACTTGATGGGCAGCCCACGTTTGCTCTAGACAAAACATTATTGTACTATTCTTGTGGAATAAGCCAGAGGACCTCTGACAAACATCAAAATTACGTGTTAATAGCATAAATCTGAATGTATAACAGCAATGATAATTGCTTGTTAGCATTAAGCAGGACAAATTGCAGTATTTCAGGTTCTCAGATTTCACTGTCTAAAACTCTCCAGAGGTGCAAGGAGAAAGGAGGACATCTCTCTATTATGGACATAAATTTAAAAAAGAAACAGAAAACCAACCAATGATTTGGTGACAGTAAGGACTTAACTTTCAAATTTACTGCACAAGGTAAATACGCTATGATTTTCTTGACAGAAATAAGTTTCTCCTACTTAGCCAAATGCACAGAAGTGATGGTCCCAGAATGGATGGATGTTTGCAATCAGTAAAATAGTATACTCTGTTGCAATGGTGAGCTGCATATTTGAAGGCAGTCCAAAACATTGAAAGCCTTAAAATATTTTAATAATATAAAACTGGGTATCTTTCCAGTTCAGATAGTCCTGTAGACCTGTAGACGATGATGCTTTAACTTGCGCCTGCTGGCCATCTACCGGGAAGTGGTGTGTTGAGAGGAGTGACCGGTCCCGTAGTAGCTTGCAAGTGGTGATGGGCTGGGCATGCTCTGTGCAGGTGGCTGAACTGAGAAGGAGCCAAAGACAACCGTGAGTCTAGCAAACGCAAGCCCATCTGCAAGGCTCAGGCTACAAAGGAAATGTTACTAAGCAAAATGATTTTCAAGGAGATTTTAAGTGTTTTAAAGAGTTATAAAAAGTGTTTTTAAAGAGTTTTAAAACTTATACCAAGTTTTATTGCTTTCAGAATGTTACAAACTTTTATTTGATACCAGATATATTTTGTGTCAAATCAAGAGCCTTTGGCTAAAAGGTAGATTTGTGATAATTGGTCTTTTTTCTTCTTCTTTTGTATCAAATGATTCCCTGTCAAAGACTCTCCCTGTAGACGCTACCAGGAGGGCATGCTTGTATGTGGGAAGCACGGATGTTGTGGTTCTGCAAGGAAGTATGTGTATTTTCCATTCATGATCTCTGTACTCAGAGCTATGTGTGGACTAAATTATCAGTTTTACATTGATGAACCTTGCCACCAGCTTGCAAACGGGACCACTCTGCAGGGATCCCCACTTAACCTCTAGGTCTTCAGCCACCTAGATGTCTGGGAGGAGATAGGTTACATCTACAGCCCACTTACCAAAAAAGCAAACTAATGACAACTCTTATGTATGTAACCTAGCAGAAAAACAGTAGTGTGAGTCACCAGGTAGCCATTCTAAAGCCCCAAGTATTTATTCTATGGTGGTATTTGAGTTACAATGAGTTCTGCCCCAAATTTTATTATTTACCATTACAGAGCCAAACACAATTTAGCTGAAATATTGAAAGTTGAATTTCTCCACCCTTATCCCTCTCCCATTAGCAAAGAAAAGAAATGTTCTATGCCTTGTTGTGTCTTCATCTTACTCTAATAAAGGTACTTAATCTATTACTCTTAACTAGAAGCTTAGTGCACATATGTGTGTGTGTGTGTGTGTGTGTGTGTGTGTGTGTGTGTGTGTTTACATAAAGAAAAATGCAGGAATGCAATTTAATTCCTCCAGCTGGGCATGGTGGCACACACTTCTAATCCCTGTACTTGGGAAGCTGAGATAGGAGGCTCGCAGGTTCACAGCCAGCTTCAATACATAGTGAGGTTCTCAGAAATTTAGTGAGACCCTGTTCCAAAAGTAAATAATAACAAATAGGGCTGAGGGTGTATCTCAGAGGTAGAATGTCCCAAGATTCAATCCTTGGTACTGCAAAAAAAGAAAAAAAAATAGAATTTAATTCCTCCCTCTCTTGCGCTCTTTCAAGAATCTCCAGCTCTTGGTAGTAGCACTAACGGTTCCTCAGATTTGAAGGATAAAAGCCTAGAAAGCTCTTTTTCTGAGAGCAAGGCCCAGCACATCCTGACACGGCGAAACCCGCACTCTGGGGTCCCTGTTTCTCCTGTGGTTTCTGCTAAGGCAGAGGTAGAGCAGGGCCTGGGTTTCTAGGTACTAATATTGGAACACCCAAATGGCTGTAGGGCATGGCCTTCAAGGAATCTCTTGAGGGGACAAGTGTTTGGATCTGTCGCTCTCAGAGTTGCCAACCATGGGACGGCATTGTTTGAAAACAGACAAAGCAAACACCACCAACTTGCCGGACTGAAATACTCTGTATGTGTTGTTATTTACAGTGCATGCCAAGACATTCATGAGCACCACAGCCAAGCTGGCGAGCTAATTAAATATATATATGTATGTGTTTAAAACAGCCTAATAAGGAGCATTGGAAATCTTCAAGATGAGCGAATATCTTATAACTTCTTCCGCAGGTGCGAGGATAGCTACAAGCCATGGACTTTCTGTCCTGCTTCTTGTTTGTGGCTTTGTGAAGGGTGCTTTGCTTTAATCTAAAGTGCTGACTTTTTTCCAATATCACTTTCTCTTCTTAAAGCAAAGAGCAAATCGCCTGTTAAATCTACGGAGCGGACAGCAAAGTTGACCCTAAACTCCAAGTACCATTCTGTACCCTCTGTCCTCTAATTACCTACACAAGGAGCGCCTACTTCCGGAAGCATAAACGAAGAGGCTATCACACGCTTTCTTGATAGTATTTTCTTTGGCAAATCACTGATCTTTTATTTTAAGAGAATTAGTGTAAAGTGATAGGACATTTTCTAATAGCAAGATCTATTTTTTCTTTTCTTTCTGCAAAATTATCGTCATCTGGCTGACTGCTCAGGGGTTGGCCTGAAAGTCATCAGTAGAGTAAATGCTTACTTATTATGGATACCACCAATTTCCCACTAAAGGACCCACCATCTACAGGAAGCAAACAGAGACCAAAAGTCTGCAGAACATAAACTATCACCAAACAAAATCCCCACTTGGGGGCGAGAACAAAATTATCAACACTTTGAATCAACAAGGAGAACATTATTTTAAATGAGGAATAATTAAAGAAAGATTTATTTTTTTTAACTTCTTTTTTTCTTGGATTTTTCTTCTTTTTTTTTTCTTGGTTAAAGTTCTTGTTCAATGGTGGCAAGTGCTGATCATGGCCAATCCCTGTCAATCCTGGGAGGTTTCTGTAAATACATTTTGAGTGTTCTATATTTCAATGTATTTTAATTCATTTTGCAATTCCTGTATATGCAACCCCAACAAATTCTGTAAATTGCTTATAGTATGTGTGATATAACTTCAAAGTAGATACACTATGACTTTCATGCAAGCTGATTTTTATCATTATATATAAATAGATACATATGACTATCTCTATGTTGGGACACCAACCAACTTCTTTTGATACACCATTGGATTTTCATTTATAACTCATATGTTGCGTGGATTTTGTAGTGCACTGGTTCCCTTCACAGGCTTGACAGCTGCGGTGGCCTCTGCTGTCTTCCGCCTCCTTCTGGAAAAACGCACGTTCAGAATTGTATCCGTCACTGGTCACTGACAAATGAGTTTATATGTTGTGTGTATGTTGGGTTTGCTGTGTTCCTTTCTATGTGGTGTTTATGGAGGTGTGACGGTCTCTGGACTCTGAGAACACACACCCTGGTTGTGATGGCTTTCCCTGTGTCACCGTTGTTCCGTCCTGACAAAGGATGCTGCCACCGGACATTCTGCCCGGGAGGCAGATTTGGAGAAGGCAAAACAGACGCCCCCATTTTCCCGAATCGTGGGAGAACACCTCTTGCTACGGCTTTGGGGATGCCACTGCTTCCTTTGACCTTTAAGCATTTCTGTAGCTTTGTTATTCTGTTATTTGCTGCTAATTATATTTTAATGTCTCCTAATTAAAAATTAAAATTTGGTTGTTGGCTAACTACAGTTTGCAAATGATGACTGCAAACCCCTCACTAAAGAAGATATGGGTTCAGTTTTCACCAGTGAAGTGAGTTACGATTTTCAATATTCTGTCTTATTTAGGGCTTTTTAAGAAGTCAAACTATTTTACTTACGACCTGTTTTTCACTCTTGGAAAGAAAGGTAGGACACTGTTGTGCTCCATGTGCCCCATAAAATAGACATGGCTTGAGAAAGAAATGACCTAAGTTTTCCTTCCAGAGAGATTCTTCCTTTTTCTTTGAAAATGAAACCAGAAGATCATGGGTGGAAACCTTCCACCCAACCTCAGCCCTACCCCAAAGCCTGAAGGAGTGAATAGCCCTGCTTCTCCAGGGCAAACGCATCCACTTTCTACTGCTAGTTTTAAGCAACGTGCATATTTTCATAATATTCTAGACATTATCTTCAAAAAATGTTTCATGCTAAATATTTTCTTGCCATTTTTCTGTTCATTTGGTTTATTATTTCAGCCCAATGAGAAAAATAAATAAAGGTTTTGATTGCGCTATTTTATTAACCTACAAATGTATTTTCTTTCAAAGTTTAATAATGCATAACATAATGGTAAGATAAATAGCATCTGTTACATTTATCTGAACTGTAAGGATTACATGCATTCAGAATAGGTTAGTATACTGTTTCAAATGCAGTCCAACTGGGAAAATCCACCCTGTAAGGTACTTAAAGTTCAGATGATGAGACTAATCAGTGGTAACCCGTGTCTGTCTTGCACCCATACCAAGTTTGCCATGTGCGTGACAGGCCGCATGCTGGCGTGTGAAGATCTCTCCACTCTCGCAGTGTCAGTAACTTGTCACCTTGGTACCAAAAGCCCAGCTCCCGGCCGCCTTGGTTTCGAAAGAGTACAGCGTGCTGCTCTGCTTGCTGCAAATATAGATCCTTAAATCTTAGGACAGAAACCATAACACATTACAGAGATCTTCTAGCGGTTTTGATATTACATATATCCTTGTGGGACTATGACTTTGTACATAACTATGACTGCGGAAATGAATAAATAGTGGAAAGTAGGCTATTTGACTTCTCAACCTAGTTTCCAAGGGTAAGGGATGTCTTTCATAAGAGAGAATCATAAAGCTTTGAAATTGCTTACTTGAAGTCAAGTCAGATCCTTTATTATTTCTTAAAGATGCCCAGACTCATAAAAAATAAAACAGCACAAATTAAAACACTTGAGGATAAAATAAGATAAAATTCTCTGGAGCAGATGCACTTATTCTGGACTAAAATTAGTCTGATAGGTAGAAAGAACCCACCTAATTTATAGTCACCCCCATCTCTAAGCAATATGGCATAGCAAATATTTATTTTAGGTAGTGCATACATTATGTTAGGCATAATCTGTAATCTAGAGGCAATTTAAAGGATGAAACAGGCTGCACCTATGTTATATGCAGATACCATGCCATTTTACATAAAGGAATTTCATGTACACAGATTTTGGTGTCCCAGAAAGTTCATGGAACTGCTCTGTGCAGATGTGGGGAATGGCTTTGTGTGTATAGTTTTGCATATATGTATTGTTTTATGGAGATAGTCCTTCACATTTGTTGAATCTGAAAGTGGCTTAATTATGAGTTGCTGGCCTTAAAAAGATACATAGATGATTTTGAGAACCCAAGATAACCTAATTACCACATGTTTGAATTGGTTTGCCTTGAAACTCTTGGAAGCAAGATGTGTTCTGGGAAATATATTAGGACACTCATACACACATACACACACACATTTGTCAGAGAGAACATATATTTTTAAGTCTAGAAAAAATCCTGTAAATCTGCTATATATAGAATGGAATAAAAAATATGGAGTGATATTTGTTGAATTTTTATAACAGATTTAATGTAATTTTGCAAAGGGCACACAGATACCATTCTAATCAGAGGTCTCGATATTGATTCTGTATAAAAGCAAAGTATTATATAACTTAGTGTGAGTTTGTATGAGACAAAATAATTGCAGGAGGTATATATATAATCTTTATGGGAAAATTTGCAAACTCTAATGATTATATCTTGGCATCAAGACTATAATGCTACAAAATATCTGTATACATTATTTCAAGCGTTAGAGCCCACATCATTTTATTTTTAGAACTGCTTATTGATTAAATGAATTCAGGGAATATGAAGACTTAAGGACTTCAGCCATTAAATAGATAAGTTCTTTCCTATCCCCAGGGAAGGGCAGATATAAAGTATTCAAAAGTAAGAAAACAGGATATTGATAAGGAGTCCCCAAGGGTGGCCTAGGGGATGGCCTAGGATGTCAGGGGCCAGAGGATGCTGCCATGAGGAGATGGCATCTAAGTAAATCTCGAACAAGAAGCCAGTCAATAGAGGACCTGCGAGAAGAGCTTCAGGGAGTGCACACAGCCTGTGCAAAACTCCTGAAGCCAGCCCATCCCTTGAGGCTCACAGTGAGAGGAGAGCAGCCTGAGCCAAGACTGGAGGAGGGAATGTTAGACAAGCCTGAGCTGAGGAAGGCGGCCGGGGCCGAGCAGGGGCTGGAGAAGACTCCAGTGTGGACTGTTCTTCTGGAGTTAGGACCTGGCCTAGGTGTAGTTGACCTGTGAGCCAGACTCCTTTAGGAGCAACACTGAGTCTAATAAATAGGTCAGATTTTGAATTGGTGTTGTGTGGGCACAGGCGGCATCAGAGATGAGCTCAGCATCTTAATGCTGATTTACAGTTGATGATTTTAAGGAGCAAAAGGAAGAAATGAAAGAAAGGGTACTCGCGACAGTCCCGAGTGTGGTAATAAACTAATTATAGTCATTCCAAATATAATTTGGAATAAAATTATGGGATCAGTAGTTCCCACTTATTTGTGGTTTTGCTTTCCTCTGGTTTCAATTGCTTTCCTGTGGTCAACTCTGGTCTGGAAAGTATTGATGAAAAAATACCAAAAATAAACAATTTATAAGTTTTGCATTTTTCACTTGTTCTGAATAGTGTGATGAAATCTCACACAATCCTGGTGCACCCCACCTAGACCAGGAATCTTCCCTCTATCCAATGTATCCACACTGTATATGCTACCTCCCCGTTAGTTACTGAGACAATCATCTCAGTTATCAGGTGGGCTCTCTCAGTTTCACAGTACTGTGTTCAAGTAACCCTTATTTTAGTTAACAATCTCCCCAAAGCTCAAGTGTAATCATGCTGTCAATTCAGATATGCCAAAGAGAAGCTGTAAAAATGTTCTCTTTTAAAGGTGAAAATTCTCAACTTTATCATAGCTTTGAATGTACAGTAAAAAAATACATAGAAGATGCAAAGTTTGCAATTATTCTTAGTTTCAGGATTCCATTAGAAATCTTGGAAGAAATTCCCATTAAGGAAAGGAAATGAGACTTCTTTCTATAAAGTGAAGAGGAAGGGAGATGGAGAAAAAAGAAGCTCATTCCTAGACATTCATTAGAAAGCATTGTAATCAAAAAAGGAGAGAGAGAGAGAGAGAGAGAGAGAGAGAGAGAGAGAGAGAGAGAGAGAGAGAGAGAAACCCAACTCTACAATATACAATATAAAGACACACAAGGGTTATTTTAAAATCAGAAAATGTGATCTTAGAGTTTCCTACCACATGAATTCCAGAAGACAGCATATCAGCAGATGAAAGGGTACAGTGTTTTCAGGGGAAAGGTTTGTGACAAAATAATTTTATACTTAGGTTATATGCTCATTGTTGAAAAACCAAAATCATTCCAAGGTGGACCAGTTCAGTAAGAATAGCATGTGAAGACATTTTTGGAGATTATGCTTGTTTGTATTCCACAACTGAGATAGGAATCAAATGTGAGGTTTAAAGAGCAAATAGGCATAATATAAACTGTCTACCATCTGAGTTTTGTAATTGTATTAAATCGAAAGAATAATGGAGTAATTTGCTGTATTTTGCTGTATATGAAAAGAAACAAAAGCACCACTAAAAAGTACCTACCCTTCTTTTGTGCATGCAATGCATTCTGATATTTTTTATTTTGTTCTGTTCATTTCTTTTTTGTTCATGCTTGTCACAAAACATTAAATTGACTTTACAACTCACAATTTGAAAAAAATCACAAGTGTATTTTATTTCAAAGTATAATACAAATGAAAACATAATTAAATGAAAATATGTAATATGAAATAACAACCTGAGTTCTAAATTCTCATTGTGTTGCTAAGAGATAAAAAGTCAAGGATGAGACAAAGAAGAAAAAAATGCATTATTTTTGTTCTCTGCTCAAGTGACTGTTATTCATTGTTGGAAAACAGTGGGGTTTTTTTTATGTCTGTAGTCTTTGTGTCTTATTTTAGGCTTGTGTCTTTCTTTTCTGGATTATCATCATCCAAACTTTCTATTTGGAGCAATCTCCAGCCCCTTATTTACAATGGATTTACAATTGGAAGCTTTGAGAAATGCATTGGAGAGAATCACACTAACACATAAGCCTAATCCACATCCCCTAGATACCCAGAAAAGTAGAGGGAGACACTGAAGTCACAATATAAAAATTTGACTGGTTGGCCTGGTAGATTGGTCATAGAGTTTCTAGGCAACAGGACAGCCTTCTTGAAGTCACCCTTAATTTTACTAGCCTTTCAGTTTTATTAATTGAAAACAGTTTGGGGCTACTATAATAGTCACACCCCTCATCCACACACACCACCAAAATCCATTTGTGGACCCAGGTATTCCTCCCATGAAATATTACTCCCAGCCTCCTACTAATGAAGCTATCTGAAGACCATCAGATAAAGTGACATACCCAGACCTTACTGAATTCTCTAAAGATAGATCACAACTAAAGCTATGTTCTGGGGTCCCCGGTGCACCCTCATCCAAGACCTAGGGGACATTCAATTAGTAGAATATTTATCCGAATCACTGTAGGCTGAATGATACCACCATACCAACCTACAGTCATTTCCCCATCTCCTAAAAGCATCATTGGAATGTGTAGCATTAGAGATGAGAGAAGTTTAGCAATGATTCTGTTATGTAAAGTTGCAGCTCTAATTCTGATAAGGGCCTTGGAGTTTTTCCTCTATATCATGATGGTCCATAAAAACAATGTCTTTTCCCTTAAGCAAGTGGGAGAAACAAAGCTATTCTCAGAGACATGGATGAAGCATTTGCCTCCATCTTCCCTGTAGGGAAGGTGCTGCGTCTTGGGTCAGGATGGTAGAGGAGGCAGATACGTCTTGGGTCTTGATAATCACAAGTGTAAATAGGTCCTCATGCAACTGTACCTGCTGCTCCAGATGTGGGCAAGTTAACTGGAGCAGTAAGAGAGTTCCCAGCACCTGCATGCAGTTAGGAATTAGGTAGCTTTCTTTTTAAATACTTTTATTGGTGCATTATAATTATGTCATAGTAGTTATGAGCTTTCTTTTTATTGCAGTTATACATCATAATGGTTATGGAACTTCTACTTCATTGCAATCTGAATTTTTTGAAAGAGGATTATTTTTACACCTGGTTAGGGCTAAGAATATGTCTATCATCTCACCTCACAGTTGTAATCCCATTATTTTGGTAGGCTGAGACAAAAGGATCAGTTCAAGGACAGCCTTCATAAGTGTGAACACTCTTATCAACCTAGTGAGACCTTGTTTCAAAATAAATTTTTAAAATTTAGGTCATGGGGTGTAGCTCGAAGTTAGAATGTCCCTGTGCTCAATCCCTAATACCTTAAAAATTTTTAAAAATACTAAAATAATAAAAAACCGCATTGACTACATAGGTCTGATCTAGAAGTCAGGCCTCCAGTTAGTCATTCTGTAGAATGGAAGATGAGTTCTCTAGATGTGGGCCATGAATGGCTTCAGGCATCTTGAACATTCAAGACTGAGATACTAATTGCAGTCTTTCACAACTATCACAGTGAATAGAAAAAAGCAATATGCTCCCCATTTGCTCATGAGGCAACTGTTACTTTGCTAGAGAGTCTGAAGAAGACAGAAAGAAAGGAGGCCTGCAGGCTAGTCTAGCTAATGTTATACCAGCAAGTGCCACCCGCAGAATCACAGCAAAGCAAAGGCAGAAAGTTTAGTGCATCATGTGGAATACATAAGCTGCATTCCAAGAAGGCAAGCCTGGAAAGCCAATGACACTACTTACTGAGGCCTTCCACAACTTAGTGAGACCCTGTTTCAAAATAATGAATAAAAAATCAGGCTGGGGAGGTAGCTCAGAGGTAGAGTGTCCCTGGGTTCCATTCCCACCACCACCACCAAAAAAAAAAAAAAAAAAAAAAAGTGTCAGTGTCAGAGTGGAATTCCCCACAAGTGCCTCCAGATGAATATTTGATTCTAACTAATTTGGGAGGTTCAGGAACCAGCAGTAGCAGAGAATGCGTTATCAAACTTGCAAGCAACTGGAGTTTCATTCTGTGAGGTGAATGGCAAAAAGTATTAAACATTCATGTCAGACTTATCACTAGCTGAAGGAGAAGCTGGAATGTTTAAATACCAGCTTCTGACAGTCACTGCTGAGGGATGCTGGCTACTGGGGTTAATTCTCAGGTGCATCAAGCCTGCCTTGTGCAGGGGCACAGCGACTTTCTGCAGCTCCCCAGACAATCTCTAGAGAAAGAACAGCAGCTGCTCACTGCTGGAAATGGGCTTAAACGGTTTTCCCTGTTCACAGCAAAGCACACACCTATCTCAGTGGATGTCAGAGCATTGGATGAGACCCAATATCTACTTGTGATGGACATGTTCTTTCACAGTGGAAGTCAGAAACAGGACAGGGATGCCCATCTCCCAGATGTCTCCCACACAAAATGTTCTTCGAAGCACTTAATCATCCATAATTAGAAGACAGAAATGAAAATTAGTAGGAGGTTCTATAAGCAAATGGTATATTCACAAAAGAGAAGACTGAAATGCAAAGAAAATAAATGAACAAGGATTATTTGAAGTATTGCGGGCAAGTCCCAGAGCCTCAGTGATTGAAGTCATAGAGATTACATGGAGTAGGATTCTCTCTATCAAAAAACAAAAAACAAGAGAAAAAATGAATCCTTGTCCAAATCAAGCCAAAAACTACTTCCCAAACAGAAAACAGATGACACCTGGTAAGCTGCTTACTAAATTGGATGGGTTACGTGCCATTGTTCCTTGGTAGAAAGTAAGTAAAGATGAGATACCAGACAATCTACTGGGAACATACTGCAATCTATAAATTCAGGTAAAGTCCACCATCAAATAGAAGCTAGACAGTTGCAAAGACGATTCTGAAGGTACAAGTAATTACACAATAAGTTCCCACTCTTGAATTCCCCTATTTCTGTTACACAGTCAGGCCTCAGCCAACCCACCTTATCATATCATGAAGAATTTGTTCTCTAGAAAGGAAAACATTTTAAATTGACCTATGGATAGATAACATTGCAGCCAGAAAATTTACTTAAGATATTTAAAACACCTTAGATAAAATTAAAATGCACCAAATAAAAAATTAAACAGATATTAGAGGAGACATAAAATGTAACACGAGATGTTTAACAACAGATATTAATAATCAAAATGTTATATATAACTCATGTATGTGTGTTAAAAATGATAACAGCATTTCAAATGGGAGAGAATTGTTCTATAAATATTCTAGAAAAAACTGATTATCTATCTGGGGGAAGAACTCAAGCAAAATAAACCTTACATGACAAAAGAATAAATTACAATACAAACTTGAATGTTATATAGGTAAAAATTCAATATCAGAAAATAAACTAGCCAGGCATGGTGGTGCATGCTTGTAGTCGCTGTGCTTGGGAGGCTGAGACAGGAGGATCACACAGGTTTGAAGCCAGCCTCAGCTACTTAGTGAGGCTCTCAGCAACTTAGTGAGACCCTGTTTCCAAATAAAATATAAAATAATAGGTCTTGGAGTTTATCCCGAAGATAGAAAGCCTCTGGGTTCCCCCAGTACCACAAAAAAAGAAAAAAGAAAGAAACTAAAGTAGCCAGGTATGGCGGTGCACATTTATAATCCATTACTTGGGAGGCTGAGATAGGAGGATTGCAGGTTCACAGCTAGCCTCGGCTACTTAAGCCCTCACAATGTAGTGATACCCTGTTTTAAAATAAAAGATGAAAAACAGGGCTGGGAATGTAGCTTGGAGGTAGAATGCCACTGGGTTCTGTCCCCAGTACCACAAAAAATGAGAAAGAAAGAAAAAGAAAGAAAGAAAGAAAGAAAGAAAGAAAGAAAGAAAGAAAGAAAGAAAGAAAGGAAGGAAGAAAGAGAGAAAGAGAAAAGAAACCATTAGAAAACACCTGATACTCCAAAATCAACATATTTTTAAAAACTACTCCAGAAAGAAATGAAATCTACCTCAATTATTTTAACATTTGGGAAATAGTTATAATATGAAAAGAAACACTGTAAATACCAAATATATATGAAAATATTCAACCTCACTAAAAATTTAGTAAAAATAAAAAAATGCAACAAGATTATGGTGGATGGCATAAATAAGTTTCCCTACAACCCATGTATGGAAGCCCTAGCTCAAGGGTGATAGCAGAGTCATAGAGTGGTGATGACATCACCAGAGGAGAGACTCCAGAGAGGACCTTCTAGTCCCTTTTTACTATGGGAGGGCTCAGCGAGAAGAAGCGATCTGTAAACCAGGAAACAAGCCCCCACCAAATCCGCCAACACTTTCATCCTGGACTCCTAGCCCACCAACTGTGAACAATAAATCTTCTCTGTCAAAATCACCCAGTCTGTGGTATGCTTAGCAGCTCAAATGAACTAAAGACTAATGCTCTGAACACATGAAACTGAATTTTAGGAAGTAGATGTTCCTAAGTGTTTTAGTAGCATGCAAAAGGAATTAAAGAAACTTACTTCCAACTCATGAGGATAAAAATTAGCATTTAAATGAAATGGAAGATAAGAAGAAATAATAGAGACAAGATAATGAATTATATAATAGAAAAACTTACAGAGCAAATGTAAGAGAAAGCTGTTTGAACAACCGGTAATAAAATAGGTAAACCTCTGGGTGATAGAGTCAAAAATAAGTAAAAGAAAACAATGACATTTTTAAGATATAACAAGAAATGAGACACTAAAAGTTATGCAGGAATATAATGTATGTGTCTTGATGATCTATAATAGATTTGGTTGCATGAACAGCTCAAAAAGAAAGAAACAGAAAGATACAGTGAGAAAGTCTGAGAAGTCCTAAAAACAGTCTCAGACTCATCTGTATCTGACAGTTTAAAATTTCTGAAAATATCAGAAAGTGTTAGATGTGTTGTTTGCCTTGGAGCCGAGCTCATTTGCCCTGAGCCTCATGCAGGCTTTTCTTAAAGAATCTGTGTCATGTGAGCATTGACTTCAATGATAGTGATGGATGAAGAGGGCATGCCTAGAATATTCCAGTGTACTAAGTCAACAATGCCCGATTTTCTTTTTTTCTTTATGGTACTGGGTACTGAACCCAGTGGTATTCTACCTCTGTGCAACATCCCCAGCCCTTTTTTTATGTTATTTTTAATTTTTTTAGTGGTACAGGGGTAGGACCCAGGGGCTTTTCTACCTCCAAGCTATACTCCCAGATCTATTTTTTATTGGAAACATAGTCTCACTAAGTTTCTGAGAGCCTTACACAATAGTTGAGGCTGGCTTCAAACCTGTGCCATCCTCCTGTCTCAGCCTCCCAAGTGTGCCCCACCACACCTGGCACCTTTTTTATTTTTTATTTTGAGACAGGGTTTAACTAAGTTGCTGAGAGTCTTGCTACATTGCCAAGGCTGGTCTAAAACCTGTCATACTCCTTAACTTTCAAAGTACTAGGATTCCATGTATATGTCACCTTGCCTAACAGACTAAAATTTTTAATAAGTATTAGTACATTTTTCACTTAGCAGCAGCTACACATGTTTGCATATCCCTCAGCACTAATACATACCTGTTCCCTTTCTTAAAATAACAGCACCATGGAAATAGACAGGAATAACACTCCATTTTATATGTCGTCTGCACTGTATCATTACCCATTATTATCTGGATCTGGGTACCAAATGACAGTGATTTATACAAGCTTCTAAAATTAGATCTAACGGTGTGACAGTGATCCATTCTTTCATTACATATTAATTTGATCATCTTTTCTCTTCCTCTTGCATCCTCGTTCATCCTCTTTCAGGAAATAGAAGAGTGGAAAAGAGAAAGCAATAAATCTGAAAAAGAATGCGCACAGGCCATTGGGCAGAAAGGAAATTACAAAGACAGGTGTGTGCTCCTGGAATGGGACAGCAATAATGATGGCCCTGGGACCAGTGCAAAAGCATGTTAGGCAAGAATTCAAAGGGGGTTAAAAATCTCTGAGTGAGTCAGAAGCCCAGGATGGCACCACCCAGTCCCAGGCATATGGAACCCCAAGACAGAGTCACCCAGGCCCTGCCATATGGAGGCAAATACAGGAGGCCTATCTCAGGAAGCAGAAATTAAACCTGACCCAAGCTTTTGTTTCAGTACCCTGCCTGTTATTGAGCCAGTCAAAACCTGTCCCATCACTACTGGCGCTATATAATCTGTATGTTTATGCCATTAAGCGGTCAGACCTGAAGCTTTGCTCTCTGAACTTAACTGGTAAATAAACTCACTGCATCCTGATCTGGGTTTCCTTTCTCTGTGGATCTGACTCTCTGTCAACATTTTGGTGAGTTGGCTAGGAAACCAATCTCTCTCCTTAGCCCATTCCAGGGACAGGACCCAGAGCACTTTGCCTCCTGTCTGTGTCTCAGGAGATGGCCCTTCCTGGAGCCAACATAGGTCCACTGAGTATACCAGAGGCCTGTTTCCAACATGTGTGAGACCTTGCCTGGAGATGATTGACTCCAGGACTGACAGTCACTGAGGTTTTAGGTTGGAGACCAAATGAATCCTCAGTACAGTTGTCTAAATCATGGCAGACCTCCTGGAGCTCAGTCAGGTTCCATTGTCAGAATAGCAGAAGAGGGACCTGCTAACCCTTTGGGAATTCCCCGGGTAATGTCCAAGGGACATGAAAATGGAATTCAGTTTAGGATTCAGATAGCATATGTGTGAATATTGAGTGCAAGTGTGTGACTGAGATGGACACCGAGGTCAGACTCCAGTTTGCACCTCACAGGGCCAAAGTGAGTGTTTTAGTCTACTGCCTGGACCAGGGCCATCCCTTATAGGATAAGTGGCAGGTAGGATCTAAAACATCCTTGGTCTGACCAAGCCTGCGGCATTATACTGATTTGCCTATGTTCACAGGATGGCTGAAACTCCTCCATCACGAGGGAGAAAGCCGGGTAAGGATGAAGCAAGTGCTGTCTGTTATCTGTTTTAAGCATCGGGACTCTCTAGGCAGGGATGAGAAGGAAAAGCAAGCCCACTCAACTTGGCCTCCTGATCAGGAATTTTGGAAAGGCTTTTACAGATGACTATGCAAGTCCTCAAGTGGGGCCATGAGGTACCTTTCAGCTCCTCTCCTGGAAGTCAGCCAAGCCAGTTTGTTTGACTGGAGGAGACTAGACCCTGAAGCCTTCAGTCTGGGATGAGGACAATCTTTCTGAAATGGCCAGATTCTAAGCACCAGTGGTCATTGAAGTCTGCCCTAATGCATGCCAGTGCAAATACGGCAGTATCCAGTCTCCAACTGGCCTTGGAGAGACTACCCTACATAGAAAGGTTCCAAAAACATGGTTTCATTATGCTCTGTCCATCCCAGTGGAACTGTCATCTCTTGCCAACCAAAAAGGACTTGTGAGACACATCAGCAAAGCCACTGTCACCATACGTCCTACAGTGCCTAACCCATACATGCTCCTCAGCTTGCTCCCAGCCACTGTGACCTGTTTCACTTGCCTGGATCTTAAAATGTCTTCTTCTGCATCCATCTGGCTTCTGTCAGCCAAGAACTTTTGAGTGGGAGGATCCAGAACCAAAATCCAGTTCACCTGGACCTAATTGTCCCAAGAATTTTAAAAACTCCCCACCATTTTTTGAGTAGCTCATGAGCTCAAGTCCTTCCCACATCTTGGGTTGCACCCTCCTCTTATACATTGATGACCTCCTCCTTGGACATGAGACTCTTGACGGCTGTGCCAAAGGAACAGGCCAGCTACTCACCCTCCTAGAGTACTGTGTTTTTAAAGTTTCTACAAAGAAAACTTAGGTCTATCAACAAAAGTAAACTATCTGGAGGTCTTAACCCTCCAGAAAGGGGAAAGACTATTAAGAGCAGAATGAAAAGTGTCAGTCCAAATATGCCAGCGCCCATTAAGCAGAAATTTTGAGAACAGTAGAGTTCTGTCACAAGTGAATTCTAAACTTTGCTGTCACAACAAAAAATCTTTATGAATCCACAAAGGGGGGAGATAAGTACCCTTTTTGTATGGGGGAAAAGAGCAGTAACTGGCCTATCAGAAACCCAAACGGCAACAGCTGACCCCCATCACCTTAGTACTCCCAGACCTAGAAAATCCTTTTACCTTCTTCATATCCAAAAGAAAGAAAACAGCAGTCGGGGTTCTGTTCCATCAGATTGGATCTTCCTACTGATTGGTCACTTACTTCTCAAAGCAACTGGACCACGTTGCTGCCAGATGACTACCATTCATTGTCTGCAGACCCTTTCCGAAACAGACCTTCTTAACAATGAGGCCTATAAGTTAACCCTGGAGCCAAGATTGAAAATAAAAGTTTCCCATTGTGTGGTCTTGCTCATGAACTCTAGAAAGCATCATTGATTAACCAACACCCACCTCACAAAATATCAGGGATTGTTTTGTAAAAATCCATGAATAAGGTTGAAGATGTTACATATGCTAAATCCAACTACTCTGCCACCACAGTGATAAGCAACTGATTCATGACTGTGAGGAAGTGCTGACACAGACCTATTTCAGGAGGTCAGACTTGCAAGACCAAACTTACCCTGACACAGACTTAGAAATGTTTGTGAATGGGTGCAGTTTCATAAATCAACAGGAAAAACAGTAATCTGGGTATGCTGTTGTAACTTTGGACAGTATCTTAAAGGCAGTACTTCCACCCAAAATGCTGAGTTCATTGCCCTTGCCCAGGCACCAGAGCTGGAGACAGATCAAGTAGTCAACATCTATACTACTTCCAAGCATGCTTTTTAACTTTACACTTCCGTGGAGCTTTTTACAAGGAAAGAGACTGTTAAATTCTTGGGGAAATGACCTTAAGCAACTCCAAGAGATCCTAAAACTGCTTCCAACAAGGGAAACCATCATGCACTGTAGAGGGAATCAACAAGGCTCCAGCTATGAGTGAGGTTCATGAAAGCCCAACAGTGAAACAAAAGGGCCACCCAAAAGCCCCCTACAACATACAACCACCTGCTGGAGACCCTACTCCTGCCCTGGATGCCTGACCACCTCCCTCTGTATGAGTTCCAAGAGCAGATAGCTAAGAAAACTGAAAGACAACTGAAACCCCAGGAAAATAGATTCTACTGTCTGTTATCTGCAGAAAAATTCCTTAAAAGCTTGAGCCAATAATTGTGCAGGAGGCTCATGAAATTCACTCACATCAGGTGAGAAAACCTTGAAAAGCTTCTTGGCTGGTATTACTACATAGATCCATCTGTAAGCCTTAGGGTAAAGATTCTACTGAATGGTATCTGCAAAACCATTCCTTAAAAGCTTGGAAGTTGCATTCTGTATATAGACTACAGAGTTTAGGAAAAGTACAAAGAATGAACAGAATCATCAAAACTGAGTTAGGAAAGATGTGTCAGGAAACCAAGCTAATTTGGGCTCAAGACTTACCCTTAGTCCTGTTGAAGACTTGTTGTACTCCATCTAAGAAAACAGGGCATTTTCCCCTATATGATGATGTTTGCTCAGCCCCTTCCTTCCTAGATTCCAAGAAGGCTATTTGAAATAGGAGAAATAGAAATTAATAGGTTTATGAGAGAACTGGGAAAGTTACCCATGACCTACATAAGTGAGTACTAGTTAGAACACCACTTAGTTTAACTACCTCAGTCCATCCTTAGAAGCCCCAACACTTAGTTTGGGTTAAAGATGGGAATCAAGATCCCCTCAAGGCAAAATATAGAAGGCCCTTTACTATTAACTTCACTACCTCGACAGCTGCAAAAATAGAAGGTAGAGCTGCCTCAAAATGGCTGCTCTAAAACCACTGTGGGAAGCCGCAATGAACCCTGACAACCCCTGATACCTGACCCTGAAGAAGACACCATGCATATCTTCAGTCACACCCAGGAAGCTAACTGGTACACACAGGGTTGAAGTGTGAAAATTCTTCTCATTTCTTTCTTATTTATTAAAATCCCCTTTGCCTCAGGGATCCCCTGAAGCCATTGATATCAACCCTTCTGAGTAGGTGGGAGAACAGTACAGACCTTTACCTCCTAATTCATTTCAATCAAACCTGAAAACAGGTAAATTTCAGCAAAAGCATTTGCACAGAGGGAGGCAGCTGTAACTATTGGACTAAAAACCAAGAGCCTGGGGGCTCTAAAAATGAGCAGATATGTTCACGAGGAAAACAATATTTGTCTTTTATTCTCATTGGGAAATGGGGAGTAAATTCCCAAGTTCTCAGGGACATAAAGGTAGTAGAAAAGGTTGTTTAAAAAAAAAACTAACTAAAAACTCAGCTAGCCAGTACAACATTCTTCCCTGTATTCCAAGAATCTGATTCCAACTTATATGGCTTTTTTAAGACAGAACTTCCAACTATCTGAACTGGAAAAAACTTCTGTTTGTAGATCGAGCTGAGGATATTGCCCATTCTCTTAATATTTCCAACTGTTGGGTCTATGGTGGAAGGGGGTAAGATGAGTAAGCAGTGGCCTATATCTTGCCCATCAAACTAATGTCTTCTTCTCCCCCTTTCAGAGGTCATTTTCCTGGCTACTACTAACATACCTCACAGTAGAACCAAAGGTGTCTCAAGGTTTCAAAATGACATGGAGGGAAAGCCAGTTGGGGACAACCATTGTGTTGACATCCTAATCACAAATAGCTCTGCAGATTGTTCAGCAATAACCCTCCTAGCCCACTTATCAGCATCCCCTATGAGGACTAGCCCAGCTCTAGCCACTCTCTGAGAACAGTCTGTGATGGATCGCCCTGGATGGGATGTTTTGGCTTTGTGAAACAATGGCTTATACTCTCATCCTCAATGACTGGACTAGCACTTGTTCTCTGACACAATCATGCCAGGGTTCTTTCTGTTACCCAACACCACTGGTTAATCCCTGGGAAGCCCCTTATTTGATGATTTGCCCCTCAAAACCTCATGCCAGCATCACCACACAGTTGAGATAGGAAGAGCTCAGCAATGGAATGGTGATCAGTGACCACCCCAGTGAATTGTCTAATATTATGGCCCAGTCACCTGGGATAAGGTTGGGCCTGGGGCTTCTGGACACTTATTTGCATGCTAATTTGTATTATCTGGCTCCAGGCAGTTCTCAAAATCATGACTAACCAAATAACCACTGTGCTGGAGCTTAGAGCTAATGAACAATAGCAAGTGAGAACAGCCATTTACTAAAACAGCTAAGTCCTAGGTCACTTATGGCTGAAGAAGGAAAGATTTGCAAAAAGTTTAATTTCACTAACTGCTGTCTAAACATAGTAGATTATGGAAAGGCTATAATCAACACTGTTGATAATATAAGAAAGATTGCCCATGTCCCTGTACAGACTTGAAAGAGTTGGGATATACATGATGTCTTTGGAGGATGGTTTTCCACCCTCAGGGGCCTAAAGACCTTGGTTGTCACCTTTCTCATGATCCTAGAGTTTCTCTTCTTCCCACCATTTGATCCCTTTACTCAAAAATTCTAGCACCGCCATGGTCGAGGCCTGAGTAGCCCAAACACTGCTGCCCACTTTATGTGGCTGTATCACTACAAACCCCTTCAAAGCAGCCTCAAGGAGGAAAATTTAAAATCTGAGACCCTAAGTTAAAGCTCAATTCAGGAACCTCAAAAGGGGGGAAATGAGGCAGGAGCCCAACATGGTGCCAACTTGTCCCTGCCATGTTTCAATTCCTTGCCTACCATCAAGCCAGTCAAAACCTGTCCCATCACCACAGGGGCTATATAGTCAGTATGTTGGTGCTTTGGGGGCTCAGACCTAGAGCTTTGCTCTCTGAGCTTCACTGGTGAATAAACTTGTTGCATCCTAATCAGACCTTAGTGTCTCACTTCTCTGTGGACCTGACTCCTGAAACATAAATGCTAATTTAACCTCTAATACTAATTATGCTAACAGTAAAAGAACAAGAAGCGTCAACATTACTGGTGCCATCACTACATTTTCAGTAAAATGAGACTTTAAAGTCAATGCTGACATATCCCTCTTGGTTCCAGCTCCAGGGCTGCCCTTCCAGACTACTAAAAACTTCATGGGACACTACCACAGGGCATTAGCTTAGACATTCTTTGCAATAGCTACAGATTCATTGTAAATAGACATTAGATTTAGCGATATGCACACAATTATAACAATATACAAACCACAGGATGTAAATAGTTTCAACTTTTAAAAAGTAATTTAGCTTGTGAAATTCAATTGGAAACCTGTGAACACAGGAAATGAGTTCAGAGTAGAATTCTGCTCAGTGCTTTTCAATGTCCCACTTTGTCCAAGAATGTAAATTATATAAAGAGGGGCCAGGCATGGTGGTGCACGCTTATAATCCCTGTGCTTGGGAGGTGGAGACAGGAGGATCATGCAGGTTCAAAGCCAGCCACGCTGGCTTAAGAGACCCTGTTTCCAAAAATAAAAATGTATAAAATAGGTCTGGTAGTGTAGCTCGGGGGTAGAAGGGCTTGCAAGAACCCCAGTACCACAAAAAAAAAAAAAATATATATATATATATATATATATATATATATATATATATATATATAAAGAGGGAGTTAAAAGTCTCCCAGTCCCAGACTCACCCTATTAGTGCAGGCTCATCTCACACTAGGACTTCCCCAACATGCTCTAAAGAAACCCTATTCATCATGCCCAGTACACTGCAGGTCGCCCTTAGTGATGCAAGCCTGGGGCTACACACCTCAGGCTGTTTTTGGTGTTTTTTCTGATCCCTATCAGCCAATTCTTTTCAAACATATGTCAGATAGTATGGGATAAAGCTATAATGTCCAAGACAATAAATTTCACATGTTCTTCAGCACTAAAAATGCCTTAGGTCTATATCTATACACCCAGATAAGTGTTTTAGTGAAGAGAACAAACACAAATAAAATAAAAATAAGTAATGATGATGATGCTGATGAGGGTGATGGTGATGATGATGATGGTGATGATGATGATGATGGTGATGGTGATGATGGTGATGGTGATGACAATGGTGATGATGGTGGTAATGATGGTGATGATGATGGCGATGATGATGGTGATGGTGATGATGATGGTGATGGTGATGATGGTGACGGTGATGGTGATGATGATGATGGTGATGGTGATGATGATTATGGTGATGACAATGGTGATGATGGTGGTAATGATGGTGATGATGATGGTGATGGTGATGATAATGGGATCTGCCTTTCCACTTGGATTTCATCTTTCTTTATGGGCCTGGTGCAACCCTGGCCAGCCTGAACCCTCTCCCTCATCAGATCCTTTATCTCAAGCTTCAAATCATCCTCCCGACTATGTGATTTCAGGTTTGTGTGTCTCACTTAGTGTCACTGACTGGGAGCTTGAATGATGTGGCCAGGACTGCACAGGAGGTAGGAGGAGATGGATGCAGTCTGCCGCAGGCGCCATTTCTCCAAGCCATGATGCTTTCTGCAAGGATGATACCTGCACCTGATGGCCACTTGACCTCCTGGCACCAGAGTCCCTTGTCTGTCAGTGGGAATCACCAGCCCTTCCACACCTATTCCACATAATGGCTGCAAAAAGCAAATAAGATTATGCATGCAAAGAGGTTCCTGAAGTGCTAATAAAAATTAAATGTCTCACTTTATTATCTTCATATGGAAGACAACTGAAGAGCACAGGGAATAGAAGTACCAGATTTAACCTCTCACTCCCTGTGTATCATGCACATAAGGAAATCTCTTCTGGGCCCAATGTCTTCCCAAATTATAAAAGAAAAGTGTCAAACAAAATGATCATGCAGGCCTTAGGACTGAGCCAATGTTTGCATTACACCGGTACTGATTCAAGCCTCTCCAATTCCCCAATGATATAGCCTTTAAGACATCAAAAGCAGAAGCAAATTTACAAAAGATTAAGAGTATTTAAGAATTCTTAGAAATTATTTTCCTAAAAGTACAGCGCCTTAGGGTTTTGCATAAAAAATTGATGGAGTCTGGATCAAACTGAAGTCTCTACAAAATTCCAGTATAACAGCTATGAAGAATAATGGAAACTCACTCCAATTTGAAGAGCTAAAATTGACAGGGAGTGTGTTACCAGAACTTCCAAGGATTTTGTGTTCATTACAACCTTAAAGAAGCTGCAGTCAGGGCTGCTCTCCCCACCCAAAGCAGAGTGATTTCCAGCTGTCCCTCTTGCCCTCTTGCTCACAGATGACAGCAATGGTCAGGAGCCATCTGCCAGGCCCCCTGATGCGAGTCTGCTCATGATGTGACAGAGAAATGCGGCAAATGACTTCATACATGGAAAAAATAATTGG
Source organism: Muscardinus avellanarius (assembly GCF_963383645.1). Taxonomy (NCBI): domain Eukaryota; kingdom Metazoa; phylum Chordata; class Mammalia; order Rodentia; family Gliridae; genus Muscardinus; species Muscardinus avellanarius. Next base: position 17,376,872 of record NC_137795.1, read on the forward strand.
CATATCAGTTCATTGATTATATAATCAAATCATTGTGTTTGTAGTATCATGGAAAAATTTTATTAAATGTTTTAACAAGAAATCTTATGCAAACTATGATGATGAGTATGTTAAGTACTCACAAGGTGTTGGGCACATTTCTAAAATATTTACAAATGTTGACTTACTTCATTTTCATCAAAGTACGAAGTATACACTGCTATTTCCCCATTTCATGAAAGAAGAAACTTAGATTAAAAGAAGTTAAATAAACTTACAATGACTCAGTGTCAGAGAGGGAGGGTGAAACAGACTCAGAACTTGTGACACATTGTTTTGGCTTCAGATGAGGCAGTGATCATAACTTTACTATATCAACAGCAAATTTTATATGTGTGCATGCATATATTGACATGGAAAGTTAGAATAGTACACATCATAATAGTACTGCCACTGTATTAAGTTATGGGGTACAAAGATATTGATAGTCCTTTTTTTTCTTTTAACAATTTTTATTGAACATAAATAGTATACATTTAAACTATATTTGGTGCCCTCTCCCCCCCACCCCCACTTTCCCTTCCCCCCTCCCACCAATGGTTGTCCAGGTTAACCATGTCTTATTCATAATTTTACACATGTTCAGGTGTAGACCCTCATTAATCAAGATCAGCCTTCCTCCTCTCCTATCTTTCCATTCAAACTTAGCTAGTATTTCCCCTCTAATATCTGGAGTCCCACTGGTATCCTTTGTGTTTCCTAGTTTGGGCATATTAGAGGAAACATATGTATCTTCTCCTTCTGTGCTTGGCTGATCTCACTTAACATAATGTTCTCCAGGGCTTTCCATCTTCTTGTAAATGATATAATTTTGTTCTTCTTTATGGCTGAATAGAATTCCATTGTGTGTATTTTCCACAGTTTTGCTATCCATTCATCTGTTGATGGTGATCTGGGTTGGTTCCATATTTTGTCTATTACAAATTGTGCTGCTATGAACATAGGTATGCACATGTTGCTATATTTCTCTGAATTCAACCCCTTTGGAGTGGTATAGCTGGATCATATGGTGGATCTATTCCCACCTTTCTTAGGAATCTCCACACAGATCTCCATAGTGGTTGAACTAGTTTGCATTCCCACCAACAGTGTAAAAATGTTCCTCTTTCCCCACATCCTCGCCAGCATTTGTTGTTGTTTGATTTCTTTATGCTTGCCACTCTGACTGGGGTTAGATGGAATCTCAGTGTAGTTTTAATTTGCATCTCCCTGATGGCCAGTGATGAAGAACATCTTTTCATGTATCTATTGGCCCTTTGTATCTCTTCTTTTGTGAAGTGTCTATTTAGTTCATTTGAACATTTCTTGATTGGGTTGTTTGTTTTGCTAGTGTAGAGTCTTTTGAGCTCTTTGTATATTCTGGATATTAGCACCCTATCAGAATGGCGGCCGGTAAAGATCCTTTCCCATTCTGTAGGCTTCCTCTTTAGGTTATTGATAGTTTCCTTTGATGAGAAGAAACTTTTTAGTTTGATATTATCCCACTTGTTTATTCTTGCTTTAATTTCCTGAGCTTTGGAGGTTTTGTTGAGAAAGTTACTGCCTGTGCCAATATGTTGTAGTGTTGAACCTATGCTCGCCTCTACTAACTTCACAGTCTCAGGTCTAATTTCTAAGTCTTTGATCCATCTTGAGTTGATTCCTGTTTGGTGAGATATAGGGGTTTAGATTCATCTTTTTACAAATGGTTAGCCAGTTCTCCCAGCACCACTTGTTGAAAAGGCTTTCTTTTCTCCTTTGTCAAAGATATGTGTTTGGCACCTTTGTCAAAGATTAATTGACTAAAGATGTGTGGGTTTGTTTCTGTATCTTCTATTCTAATCCACTGGTCAGTATATCTGTTTTTGTGCCAATACCATGCTGTTTTTACTATTATTGCTCTATAGTATAGTTTGAAGTCTGGGATTGTAATGCCTCCTGCATGTTTCTTATTATTGAGAATTGCTTTGGCTATTCTAGGTCTTTTCTTTCTCCATATGAAGTTCATGATTGATTTTTCTAGGTCTCTGAAGAATGTCACTGGTATTTTAATGGGAATTGCATTAAACCTATAGATCAGTTTTGGCAGAATGGCCATTTTGATGATATTTATTCTTCTTATCCATGAGCATGGGAGATCTTTCCATCTTCCAAGGTCTTCTTCAATTTCTTTCTTTAATATTTTATAGTTTTTGTTGTAGAGGTCTTTTACATCTTGGGTTAGGTTTATTCCTAGGTATTTTATTGGTTTTGAGGTTATAGTGAATGGAATTGTTTTCTTTGTTTCTTTCATTGTGGATTCGTTGTTGGCATAAAGAAAAGCCACTGAATTCTTTAGGTTGATTTTGTAACCTGCAACTTTGCTGAATTTGTCAATCAGCTCCAGAAGTCTTTTGGTTGAGTTCTTTGGGTCTTCCAGATAAAGGATCATGTCATCTGCGAATAAGGATACTTTTTTTTATTAAGTACTGTTTTATTTTTTTATCTTTTTTTATTGGTGCAATGTATTCATACATCATAATGGTGTAAAGAAAATACTTTTGTAGACATACATGCACACATCGCCCAGTTAGCCCCTACCCAATCCCCACCCCGTTCCCTCCCCATCCCTCCTTCCCATGCTTGGCTTAGTGGTTGACATCTACTTTTATAGCAATTTATCCAATAGTAATGATGATAATCTCACATAATAGTTTCATTTGTCTGATACCAAGCTTTTGATGACTTAAAGATAACATTTCAATATTTCTTTTTGCCTTCTTTCTTACCAGAGAATATTTTTTTCTTTTTTTTTAATGTGAAACTATCATACATTTATTTATTCATTTTTTAGAAAAAATCTATCCTGATATGGAATATGGACTCTAAATACCCAAAACAATCTTGAAGAAGAACAAAGCTAGAAGATGTATATTTTCTGATTTCAAACCAATAATTGAAACAGTGTAGTACTATTCTAAAGGCAGATATATAAACCATTGGAGTTAAATAAAAGCCTAGACATAAATTCTTCCATATATTGTCAAGTTATTTTTGACAAGGTTTCCACAAACATTTGGTGGAGGAAATACTAATCTTTTAACTAAATATTGTTGAAAAATAATAATTACATGAAAAATCTCTACAGATAACCAGTCTTAGTTGTCTGTTGGATGGAAAATCTTGTTTCTCTAGTTCTGGAGTGTGTTACCTATTTCTTCTTTGTAGTTAATCTCTTTGAGTATTTTCTCTAGTGCTGGTTTTGAAGACATAAATTCCTTCAGTTTCTGTTTGTCATGGAAGCTTCTTATTTCCCCATCTAATTTGATAGAAAGTTTTCCTGGGTAGGAAATGTTTGGCCGAAAGTTGTTTTCTTTCAGAGTTTGGAATATGTTTCTCCAAGCCCTTCTGGCTCTCATGACTTGGTTTGGGAAGTCTGGAGTGATTCTAATTGGTTTGCCTCTGAATGTCACTTGGCCCTTTCTTTTTGTTGCCTTTAAGATTCTCTGCTTGGCTTCCACATTGGTCATTTTGACAATTATGTGGTGTGGGGATCCTCTTCTCTGATCCTCTCTAAAGGGAGTTCTATAAGTTTCCTGGACCTGTGTATCGACCTCTTGCTCTATGTTTGGAAATTTTTCTGCTATTACTTCCTTGAAGAGATTGTTGATCCCTTTGGTTTCACTTTCTTTTCCCTCCTCTATTCCAATTATTCTTAGGTTAGTTCTCTTAAAATGGGCCCATATTTCTTCAATGTCAGATTCCTGCTGTCGGATATTTTTTTTTCTAGATTAGAAACTATGTGTTCATTTTTGGAATGATCATCTTCTAAGAGCAAGATTCTGTTCTCCATGTGGTCTAATCGGTTGTTTGTGCTTTGAATTGAGGCCTTAATTCATTAATTGCATCCTTTATCTCTCTTTGGCTCTCTCTGAATTCTTTTTGAAACACCTCTATTATTCTACAGTTATTTTCCCAATTTGATCTTCTAGAAATCTCTGAATTTCTGTTTTATCGGGTTCTGATGTTGTGGGGTTGTGGGCATTCATTGCTCCATTGTTATTCCTCTTTCCCATGATTTAGGAAGTTTGTGCCTTCTCTGGGTTCTTCCCTGGGTCACTACGACTTCGCTTAAGGTGCTCTGGATCTCGAGTCTCTTGTATCTCGGTCCCCACTACTCCTTTACTAGGTTGTATCGAAGAGTCTCAGACCCTGGGAGTCAATTGAAGCTGCTTTAGACCATGGGGGGTGCCAGGTTGGGCGTTCTCCTATGGTGTGATACCTCTGCCACGCCACTCCCCCAATGGGTCAAGTCCCTGGGAGTACAGTACTGGGATTTCTCCTCTAGGGGCCACAATTTGACTCACTGTTGTTGAGTGTGCAGATGGGGCTGTTGTGGACTCGGTGAATTCGCTGCTGCTTCCACTGGTGGCAATATGGCGCCGCTGCTATGCCCTTGGCCATGAGGCTGGCGTATTTCTTTTCTCTTTTTGAGCTCTGCTCTGAGTCCCTACAGGGTGTGCTGAGCCCAGCCTCTGGGAGTGTTAGATGCTCCCTGTGCCAAGAAATCTGCCGAATTCCTCCCAGCTGATCCGCAGCGGCTCACCTCGGCTCGCTGTCCGCTGCTCCTTTCTGGAGCCTGGTGGGCTGTTGAGTGCGTTGGTCTGGTGCTGTCCGGTGAGCTCGCCGCTGCCGCCGGCAGTAAGGCGCTGCTGCCGAGTCCTCGTGCGTAAGGCCGGCATATATCCTCTCTGGTTCTGAGCTCAGTTATGAGTTCCCCTCCTCTCTGGAGCCTGGAGATGCAAGAGAAAATGGTGCGCATCGCTTTGTGCCGCAGCTCCGGCTGCAGCACTGCGGTCTGGTTTCTGGTGTTTCATTTTTCCAGCCCTCTTTTTCTCTGTCCCTTGAAATTACATTTTTTGTTTCTCTGCTCATGGTGTTTTCTGGCTATGAAAGGCGCTGATTTTGTGGTACTAGAGATTGGTTGTTAGCGGGAATTGTAAGCCCCGCTTTTCTCCGTCACCATCTTCCGAATAAGGATAATTTTAATTCCTCTCTTCCTATATGAATTCCTTTTATTTCCTTCTCTTGTCTTATTGCTACAGCAAAGTCTCAAGGACTATATTGAAAAGGAGTGGTGATAGTGGGCATCCTTGTCTTGTTCCTGACTTTAGAGGAAATTCTTGCAGTTTTTTCCCCATTCAATATAATGTTGGCTTTGGGTTTACAGTATATTGCCTTAATGATGTTGAAGTACTTTCCTTCTATCCCGATTTTTTGCAGTGTTTTTAACATAAATGGGTGTTGGATTTTGTTGAATGCTTTTTAAGCATCTATTGCTATGATGATGTGGTTTTTGTTCTTGGTTCTATTTATGTGGTGAGTAACATGTTTTGATTTGCGTATGTTGAACCAGTCTTGTTTTTCTGGGATGAAACCAACTTGGTCATGATGTATTATTCTCTTGATATAGTTTTGAATGCGTATAGCTAGTATTTTGTTTAGAATTTTTGCATCTATGTTCATTAAGGATATTGGTCTGTAGTTTTCCTTTCTTGAAGTATCTTTATTTGGTTTGGGGATTAATGTGATACTGGCCTCATAGAAGGAATTTGGGAGAGTACTATCATCTCTTTCAATTTCCCAGAAAAAGTTCTGAAGTATTGGTATTAGTTGTTCACTGAAGGTTTTGTAGAATTCAGCTGGAAACCCATCTGGGCCTGGGGTTTTCTTTGGTGGAAGAATTTTTATTGCCGTTTCTATTTCTTTGGTTGTTATTGGTTGGTTTAGGCTTGCTATATCCTCTTAAGTTTTCAAGTCTATTGGAGTATAATTTTTTAAAGTAGTTTCTGGTAATCTTTTGAATTTCTTTACTATCTGTGGTGATACCTCCTTTTTCATTTCTAATTTTGATAATTTGAGTTGATTCTCTTTTTCTTTTGGTTAGGTTGGCCAGGGGTTTATCAATTCTATTAATCTTTTCAAAGAACCAACTTTTTGTTTTATTGATTCTTTGAATTGTTTTTTTGTTCTCTATTTCATTTCATTTATTTCTGCTCTAATTTTAATGATTTCTTGCCTTCTGCTGTCTTTGGGAATAGACTGTTGCAGAACTTCTATGTCCTTGAGTTGTGTCATTAGGTTTTTTTTTTTTTTTTTTTTGGTACTGGGGTTCCTGGAAGCCCTTCTACCTCCAGGCTACACTCCCACGGGCTACACTCCCAGACCTATTTTTTCAACTTTATGTGGAAACAGGGTCTCTTAAGCCAGCGAGGCTGGCTCCGAACCAGCGCGATCCTCCTGTCTCTGCCTCCCAAGTGCGGGGATTACAAGCGTGCGTCACCACGCCCGGCCTTGTCATTAGGTTCTTTACTTGGTGGTTCTCTGTCCTTCTTATGTGGGCATTCAATGCAATAAACTTTTCTCTTAATACTGCCTTCCTGCTGTCCCATAGATTTTGGTAGGTTGTGTCTCTGTTTTCATTTGTTTCCATAAATTTCTTTATTTCTTCCCTAATTTCTGCTCTTACTCATTCATCATTCAACAGTGTATCATTCAATCTCCATGAATTTGAATACTTTCTTTTGAGTTTCCTGTTGTTGATTTCTACTTTTATTCCATTGTGGTCTGAAAAGATGCAAGGAATTATATTACATCTTTTGAATTTGCTGGTATTTTCTTTGTGTCCCAGGATGTGGTCTATTTTGGAGAAGGTTCCATGGGCTGCTGAGAAGAATGTGTATTCTGTAGTTCCTGGCTGAAATATTCTGAAAATGTCTGTTAGGTCCATTTGGTTTATTGTTCCCTTTAGTTCTAAAGATCTTTTGCCTTGAAGATCGATCCAGTGGTGTGAGAGGAGTATTAAAGTCTCCCAGAATTATTGTATTTGGGTCTACTTGGGATCTTATGTCCAGAAGGGTTTGTTTTACAAATGTGGTTGCACCCACATTTGGGGCATAAATATTTACTATCATTATATTTTCTTGGTGTATTGTTCGTTTTAATAAAAGGAAGTGCCCTGATTTGTCTCTTTTGATGTGTTTTAGTTTAAAGTCTGTTTTGTTGGATATCAGGGTTACTACCCCTGCTCTTTTTTGGTCATCATTGGCATGGTATATCTTTTTCCATACTTTCACTTTCATTCTGTGAATGTCTTTGGCTATAAGGTGAGTTTCTTGCAGACAGCATATATTTGGATTATGTTTCCTAATCCACATTGCCAATCTATGTCTTTTGATTGGTGAGTTAAGCCCTTTGACATTAGGAGATATTATTGAAATATGATTTTTGTTTTCTGCCATTTTGTGTTCTGTCTATTCTTGGGTAGTTTGATCTTTCTTCTTTACTTAAATGGCCCACTTATTAACTTCCTCTCTTCTCTGGTTCTGAAGTCTGCTCCTTTTTTCTTCCTTATAGTTTATTTCTTTAAGAATTTTCTCTAGTGTTGGCTTTGAATTCATAAATTTTTTAAGATTCTGTTTATCCTGAAAGACTTTGGTTTCACCATTGATCTTGAATAGTATTTTTGCTGGATAAATAAGCTTTGGTTGGAAGTTATTTTCTTCCAGGGTCTGAATCATGTCGTACCAGTCTCTCCTAGCATTCCTGACCTGGGTTGTATAGTCTGGGGTGATTCTTATTGTTTTGCCTCTATATGTCACCCATCCTTTTGTTCTCACTGCTTTTAAGATTCCTTCCTTGGCCTCTATGTTTGTCATTTTGGTTATTATGTGGCGTGGAGTGGTCTTTCTTTGGTCCTGTCTCAGTGGAGTTCTGTAAGCCTCCTGAACATGAAGGTCCAAGTCTCTTTCTATATTTGGTAATTCTCTGAGATTATTTCCTTGAAGATATTACACATGCCCCTGGTCTGTACCTTCAGTGTCTATTATCTGTAAATTAGGACGCTTCATATTATCCCATATTTGCTGGTTGTTTAGGTTTTGTTGCTGTAAAAATTTCTGTATATCGCTGACTATGTTTTCAGTTTTGGACGTACTGTCTTCTAATATTGATATTCTGTTTTCCATTTCATCTAGTCTTCCAGAATTTCTTTCTATTGCTGTCTTCATTTCACTTATTGCCTCTTTCATTTCATTCCAGACCTCTTTCTGATTCATTTTTAGTGTTTCTAACTCACCTTTCACCTCCTCTAGACTTGTTTTAAATCCTTTCATCATATTGTACATCAAGATTCTGAACTCCCCTTCTTGCATTTCTAGTAGGTCAGTATTCATGATTTCTGCTGTCTCTTCATTATTCCTGGTTCTCATATTTATAGTGTTCTCTGTCCTGTTTTTCTGATTTCTTCCCATCATTTGTGAGTATTATGCTTAGTCCAATGTTAATATTAGGAGTTTAGAGGTATCGGCAAGTCAGCAGAGCTTTTCCAATGTTGAGGGTGGGTGATGTGGGAGGAGCTGGGGTGATGGGTAAAGGAGTCAGATTAGATGGAGGATATGTTTAGGTTGAGAAAGACTTTAAGTATGATAAGGTAATATCTTGCTGAGAATGAGAGAGAGTTAACTAGTAGGACTCTTGTAGTTAGTAGAGTAAGTATGGAGATATGAAATACTTTGAGTATTAAACAAGGAGGTATATTATGGGGAAAAGTTTTTGGGGAAAAGAGTATATAGGCTTGTGTGGGGAAGTTTGTAAGAGGGGTGATGGAAGGAGCAGACAAACATAAAAAAAATCAGCACAAGGTACCAAGACTATTATGTAATTCAAGAAAAAGAAAGGAAAAACCAACCAAAAGAGGAGAATGAAAAAAAGGAAGGAAAGAGGAAAAAAGGACAAGAATAAAATAAAAGGAACTAGTGGCTGTGTGAAATCAGAAAACATGGCAAACTATCAAATATATATATAAAAAAACAACAAGTTAAAGTAAAAGGAGGATGGGAAAAAAAATAAAACAGCAATAACCATAACAAAACAATAGCACTGTAAAAGCAAAACAAAACAAAACATCCACAATAAAAGTAAAAAAAAAAAAAAAACAGTCCTACTTATTTACAAATATGGGGTTAGGTCCATATAATATCTGCGTATCTGATTGCTCGGTCTCTTAGTTTCCTTTGTACTCTATTTTTATTTTCTTAGGTCACTCTGGGTGTTTGGACACCTTTCTTTCCTTTAACTGCTTTGGGTTTATGTGTCAGGATGTCTGGTATCACTGTTGTTAGATTCTGTACAATTCCCAGGTTCTGCGTAATTCCAACCTGTAGTCAGCACCTCTGCATTCACCACCCTAGACTCTGGCCTGTGCTTCCCTATAGCAGGAGTGGAGGATATCCAAAGTAGACTTGGGACCTCCCCCTGAGGTCCTGTGCAGATATTGTGTCTCAATGGATTTTCCTGTGTCTCTGGAAATTCTAACTGGACTAGCCGGTGTGGTCCCAAGATGTGCCCTGGGCAAAGGGTTACTGGTTCCTGGATGCCCACACTTTCTGCCAGAGCTCTGCCAGTTCTGAGAGTGCAGGCTGGGTGCACTGCTATTACTGGACCCACGTGTGAGTGGGTCCGATAGTCCTTCTTTACAAGTGGATGATTTCAGACTACTAAAAACCCCTGCAAGCTTGGCATGGTGGCACACACCTGTAATACCATTACATGAAAGGCTGAGACAGAAGGACGACAGGTTCAAGACCAGCCTCAACAACCTAGAAAGACCCTGTTTTAAAACAAAACCAACCAAAAAATGTAAAGGGCTAGGAGTGTAGCTCAGAGGCAGAATGTCCCTGGGTTCAATCCCTGGTACAAAAAGAAAAAAACCTGAACCCATGTCTATCTGAAATCTTTTTTATTATAAATCTGTTACAAATTAATTCTAGCAGACTCTGAAAAAATAACTCCTTCTCTTCCTAAAGATGATCACTAGTTACAACAAGGGCCTGGTATGCCTTACTAAATTATTCTGTCCACTGGAAATTAGCAATTGACCTGCGGATCCCTTTTTAATAAGAACTATCGTGCTGGTATTGATTTATAGGGAGCGTTATTTCCTGTTACAATATGAGTAGTAATAATTTTTCCTCAGAGGCACCTTACATTTTTAAGAGTTCCTATAACAAATGGGATTTTAACGAGGCAAGAGTGATTTTTATGGGATTGGAGGCTGTTTGTTATGCACTGGTGATTTGTTTAATTGCACACGTTCTAGAGACTCCAGTATGACAAATCCACACCAGCAACTACTGCCTCACACCACACACAGCTAGAGGTAGAAACAAACCAAGGTGGTGGAAACATCAGGCACATTTAACTCACTAAGTGATGGAGACGTCTACTTTAAACTGGGCACCAGCTTGGATGCCCTCAAACATCTCAGACTTTCAAACATTAGAAGCTTGCATTTTCCCAGTAAATATTCTTCTTGTCCATGGGACTGCCCATCCTAGGTGGGCACAATCCATTCTTAGATTCCCTGGCTGAGGCCCACACCTTGGCCTAGCTATGAGTTTCTGGTCCTATTCAATGAGTCAGGCTTCTTGGTAGATTCTGGTTTCCTGGATTGCTTCATCCACCTTGTGTAAGACAGGCTTGTTAAAATGGATGAAGGTGCATTTCCATTGATGCAACTAGTTCTACTAGTCTCAGATTTGCACAAAGGTGACCACCTCTATCCATGAGCCATTACTTGCCACACCATGTAGGATGGGCACTGGGAAACAGGTGAGGTCTTCCAGAGCTCCAGGTCATCAAAGTGTGGCACTGACAGTCCACAGTCCATGTTCCTGGGAAATACTACTGTCTCCCGCTGAAGACAACACCTCCTCTCTAAGAGGAATGAAATTGGAGAGCAAGTCTCTGGGTGCTTCACACTGCTCCCAGGAATGCTTGCATGATTCTGTGTCTCTGTGGTGTGACAGCACATGCGTCGCGTGAGTGTCAGCATGAAGAATGAGGAAGACATGAGCTCCCTGACGGAACGCATGGGACCCATGCCGTGGAGGGTAACTTCATGTGCCGCGTGCAGTAGTTACTCCTGAGAGAGTCCTCCTTGGTGCTCATAAGACATCAGTTCTCCCTCTTCATAAATCTAGTTTGCTTTTAGCACATGGACAGGCAGCTATATATGTGACAGGCTTTCTGCGTTGCTTTGTCTCCTGGAGGCTGGCGCGGGGCCAGTTCATTCAGCGATGCCTTATTTCCGGTACCATCTCACGACTCTGTCTTTGATTATTATCTACTTTCATCTTTAACTTCTATTATTTTCTTGTACTTTAGTTTTGTGAACTGCCTTAAATCCTTTGTGGAATAGATGTAACCTATATAAGCAGGCTGGAGCCAGGGGACTCTGTCAGACCAAGGATAGTCACACTTCAAGAACATACCCCCCCTGAACAGTCCAATTAGAAACCACCACCTACAATTTATTATGCACTCTGAATTCTTACCAAACCAAACAAATTTGCATAGATAAAGCAAGGAGAAACTTTCCTGACCACCAGGTTCTTTAGACTGAAAATAAACAGGAGAATTTTTAAACAAATGAAGAATCTTTTAAAGATGAACAAATGGAAGAAAAGAAGCTTTAGAAAACCCAAAATAGCTGATTTCTACTCACCTCTCCATTGACTAAAGATAATTTCATTTGTGATAAATAGTCTTTTCTTTTTTTAATTTATTTTTTATTGGTGCACTGTATTCATACATCATAGTAGGATACATACTTTTGTAGACATACATGCACACTTTTCCCAGTCAGCACCCACCCAATCCCCACCCCATTCTCTCCCTATCCCTCCCTCCCATGCTTGGCTTAGTAGTTGACATCTAGTATTATGGCAATTTATCTAAAATTAAAAATGATAATCTCACATAACAGTTTCATTTGTCTGATACCAAGCTTTTGATGACTTAAAGATAACATTTCAATATTTCTTTTTGCTTTCTTTCTTACCAGAGAATATTTTTTTTCTATTTTTTAGGTGAAACTATCATATATTTATATATTTATTTTTCAGAAAAAAATCTATCCTAATATGGAATATGGACTCTAGGTACCCAAAACGATCTTGAAAAAGAACAAAGCTAGAAGATATATATTTTCTGATTTCAAACCATATAAAGCTACAATAATTGAAACAGTGTAGTACTGTTTTAAAGGCAGATATATAAACCATTGGAGTTAAATAAAAGCCTAGAGCTAAATTCTTCCCTATATTGTCAAGTTATTTTTGACAAGGTTTCCACGAACATTTGGTGGTGGAAATATTAATCTCTTAACTAAATATTGTTAAAAAATAATAATTATATGGAAAAGAATAAAATTGGACCCTTACCTAATCCCATATACAAATATTAACTCAAAATAGATAATAGACCTAAATATAAATCTTAAGACTATAAACTTTTAGGAGAAAATCTGGGTCATAAAACCTCACAACATTGAAATTGGCAGTGATTTCTTGGTTATGATTTCAATGGCACAGGCAACAGAGGAGTATACAAACTCCCTAAAAAATAAAAAAATATTGTATATCCAAAGACAATGTAAACAGAGTTAACAGTTACTAATAGAATGGGATAAAATATTTTCAATTGCTATATCTGAAGGTATATTAATATTCCAACTAGAAATCCTAAAAATTAACAACAATAAAGGCAAACAATACCCTTTAGAGATAGGTAAAAGACTAACATAAATAATGAATCTCCACAGATAACCAATCTTAGTTGTCTGTTGGATGGAAAATCTTGTTTCTCTAGTTCTGGAGTGTGTTACCTATTTCTTCTTTGTAGTTAATCTCTTTGAGTATTTTCTCTAGTGCTGGTTTTGAAGACATAAATTCCTTCAGTTTCTGTTTGTCATGGAAGCTTCTTATTTCTCCATCTAATTTGGTAGAAAGTTTTGCTGGGTAGGAAATTTTTGGCTGGAAGTTGTTTTCTTTCAGAGTTTGGAATATGTTTCTCCAAGCCCTTCTGGCTCTCATAACTTGGTTTGGGAAGTCTGGAGTGATTCTAATTGGTTTGCCTCTAAATGTCACTTGGCCCTTTGCTTTTGTTGCCTTTAAGATTCTCTGCTTGGCTTCCACATTGGTCATTTTGACAATTATGTGGTGTGGGGATCCTCTTCTCTGATCCTCTCTAAAGGGAGTTCTATAAGTTTCCTGGACCTGTGTATCGACCTCTTGCTCTATGTTTGGAAATTTTTCTGCTATTACTTCCTTGAAAAGATTGTTGATCCCTTTGGTTTCACTTTCTTTTCCCTCCTCTATTCCAATTATTCTTAGGTTAGCTTTCTTAAAATGGGCCCATATTTCTTCAATGTCAGATTCCTGCTGTCGGATATTTTTTTCTAGATTAGAAACTATGCGTTCATTTTTGGATTGCTCATCTTCTAAGAGCAAGATTCTGTTCTCCATGTGTTCTAATCGGTTGCTTGTGCTTTGAATTGAGGCCTTTACTTCATTAATTGCATCCGTTATCTCTTTTTGGCTCTCTCTGAGTTCTTTTCGAAGCACCTCTATTATTTCTACAGTTATTTTCCTGATTTGATCTTCTAGAAATCTCTGATTTTCAGTTTTATCGGGTTCTGATGTTGTGGGGTTGTGGGCATTTATTGCTCCAGTATTATTCCTCTTTCCCATGATTTCGGATATTTGTGCCTTCTCTGGGTTCTTCCCTTGGGTCACTATGACTTCACTTAAGGTGTTCTGGATCTCGAGTCAGAAGTATCTCAGACCCCACTACTCCTTTACTGGGTTTTATCACAGAGCCTCCGACCCAGAGAGTCAATAGAGGCTGCTTTAGACTGTGGGGGGTGCCAGGTTGCATGTTCTCCTATGGTGTGATATCTCTGCCACCGCCCCTCCCCCACTGGGTTAAGTCCCAGGGAGTACAGTACTGGGATTTCTCCTCTGGGGCCCGCAATTTGACTCACTGTTCTTGAGTACGCAGATGTAGCTGTACTGGCCTCGCTGAATTCGGTGCTGCTGCCGCCGGTGGCAATATGGCGCCGCTGCTACGCCCTCGGCTGTGGGGCTGGTGTTTTTCTTCTTGGTTTTGATTTCCACTCTGAATCCCTGCAGCGTGTGCTGAGCTCGGCCACTGGGAGCTTTAGATGCTCTCTGCGCGGAGAAATCCCGCCTGGCTGTTAAGCAGTGGTTCACCTCGGCTTGCTGTAGCCATCCCGTGAATTCGCCGGTGCCGCCGGCAGTATGGTGCTGCTGCCGCGTCTGCTGTGTCCTTGGGCATGAGGCCGGTGTATCTCCTCTGTGGCTCTGTTCTCTGTCCGCTTTCTCTCTGGAGCCTGGTGATTTTTTGTTTCACTGGTGATGATGTTTTCTGGCTATGAAAGGTGCTGATTTTGTGGTAATGGAGATTTGTTGTTAGCAGGGCTCTTAAGCCCCGCTTTTCTCGGTCGTCATCTTCCCGGAAGTCCTCGTCTTTTCTTGATAATTTCTAGGGGTACCTGATTTTATTTTCTTCCAAGATTCTATACTAGCAGAAAGACCTTGGCATGGAGGGTTAACTTCAAGCATTCCCAGAAGCCAAGGAGAAAAGCTTGTCTAAACAAGAACATGCTGAGGCTACGGGAGGCTTTGAGTCTTGGCAATGACAACTCAAGTGTAACATGCAGGTGGCCGAGACAGACAGTGCCAAGCAGATTGGAGGCTGAAAGCTCCAGACAAGAGCAGTCACCGGGGCATTGGAAACACTTCCTGGTGGATACACTGGCACGACCCACAGGTAGAGTTGTGAGCTGCTAGAAGGGGAGGTGACAGATGAGGAGCTGATATATCCTAGAGGCACCAGGCAGTAGGGACAAAAAGCAAGGCTGGGCATGGCCCAAGAGCATGAACTGCAGAGTCTTGAGTTTCATAGGGAGGGGGTCAGGATAATGACCTGGAAACAGCACTGAGAAACATTAGAGCTTCCTATTAGTTCTTTATTGTTGCATAACAAATTAACTCAGAGCACGAATTGCCAATAGTCATTTATATTTTCTGTGAGTCAGGAATCGAGACAAGCCACAGCAGGAACAGTTTATTCCAAGACTGGGACCCCATCTAGAAAACACAAAGCCTGGGGCTGGGCGCTTCTGGAGCCCCACTTCCTTCCTGCAACTGACTCTTGTCTGTGAGCCTAGCAGGAAAACAGCATGAGGCCCCAGCACCGCAAAACGGAGGAAGAGGACAAGGAGGAGGATGACAATGAGGAGGAGGATGAGGAGGAGAAGGAGGAGGATGAAGGATGGAGGACAAAGAGGAGAATGACAACAAGGAGGAGGAGGATGGAGGCCGGAGGAGGAGGAGGAGGAGGAGGAGGAGGAGGAGGAGGAGGAGGAGGACAATGACAAGGAGGAGGAGAAGGAGGAGGAGGAAAATGAAGGCTGGAGGATGAGGAGGAAGATGACAACAACAAGGAGGAGGAGGAACAGAAGGAGGAGGAGGATGGAGGCCAGAGGATGAGGATGAGGAGGATAACGATAAGGAGGAGGAGGAGGAGGAAAATGGAGGCTGGAGGACAAGGAGGAGGATGACGATGATGATGACAACAAGGAGGAGGAGGAGGAGGAGGAGGAAGAGAAGGAGGAGGAGGAGGATGAGGAGGAGGAAGAGGAAGGAGGAGGAGGAGGACAAGACAAGGAGGAGGAGGATGGAGGATGGAGAACAAGGAGGAGAATGAAGAGGAGGAGAAGGAGCAGGAGGATGAAGGATGGAGGGTGGAGGACAAGGAAGATAACAGAGGAGGAGGAGGAGGATGACAAGGGGCATTTCCCAGAGGAATCAAAGGGATATCAAACACCTAGGAATAAATATTAAAGCAGTTCAAGAAGAAACTGAAATATTTTATTGAAAATGATAGGACCTAAAAACTGGAGAGAAACATTTCATGTTCAGGAATAGAAAGGCAAAATGTTCTAAAGATGACAAGGCTTCCCTAATTAATCTGTAAATTCAATGATTATCATAAACACCTCAAAGGTTACTCAAGAACTTGGCCATATTGAAAAAGGAATGGAGATAGATCTGCATGAAGAAGCACGATTTTGAAACTTTAGAACATGAAGATGAAAGAATAAATCTTAGTGTTTCCAGAAAGAAAATGATGTTGCCTTACCAAGGACTGGAAGCCAAGAGGACATTTGACTTTCGAGCATTGTGTCAGAGTCCAGAAAACAACGCAACACTAAATTCAAAACTGAAAAATTCTAAAAAAATAATAATAATAAGGAAGAGGAGTGGGGAAGGAAAAGAGAGAGGAGAAAGAGGAGGTTGAGAAAATGAGAGAGGAGGAGGAGGAAGAGAAGGAGGAGGAGGAAATCACCTATCTTCTCTTCAGAAAGTTAGTAGAGAACATGCTTCACTGGAGAAAAGTTGAAAATAGACCAAGAAACTGAAAGATGTGGGAATTGTGTGGAAAGATAGGAAAGAAATCATCCCAGTTCTGCCAAGAAGAACCCTGGTAAGCACGGAGCCTGAAATAATGGTTCTCCAAGAGTTCACCTGTAAACTCATTAAAAATGTGAATTCTCTAACATTGTAGGCTTTAGACATGGAACCACCTGGTGGTCTCAGCACATTTCCTCCTGCTAATCTACCTCCCTTCAGACTTTGTTAGCCCTTCAGCTAAGTAGGCCCCTTGGCCTGGTAGGATGAACCGCATTTGCATTCAGTCCTGTCATGGGGTCATAAAGGTGGGATTTTTTTGTGAATGGGCACAGTTCTCTAGTACTGGGACTCACCTGGTTCTAGCACATCCTACCAGTTTTCATGATGAGTTGTGTCACTGGAGATGCAGAGGCTCCATTCAATGTTGTTTATTCCTTCAGTCTGCTAGTTGCCGCTGATGCTTTGAGCTTCAGGTGGGAGCATGTCTACATTGACATCTCCCTGTGATGAATGATAGCTGTGAGGTTTTCTAGGATCCCCATCTTTAAGACATTGTCTTTTACCTGGATAGTATACACAGATGGAGGCTGAGGGACCAATGGGACAGACTGTGAGATGCCTCCCAGCTACTGTGCCCCAGGAGGCTGGTGATTAAGACCTTTAGCCTCTGGCTCCAGTTACATCAGACTGGGGGAGTTCGAGATTGGAAATGTATTTCCCAACTCCTTCCCTATGGAGTGCATGGCGAAAACATCTCCCTGCACCAGGTGACGAGCCCCCATAGCTGCCCTCATATCCAGATGCTGATTAACTGCCTCCTCCATCCCCACCCAGCCCAGGACACTGCGAGGCACAGCACCATCCTCCACTCTGCTCAGACATTTATAACAAGTCTCTCTATTAAATGCTCCTCAAATTGCCCAATTTGAGCTTACCATCTGTTTTTACCAGGACCCTGAATGATACAGTTTCTCTTTTAATGAGAATTTCCTTGCTACGCTTTTGCCATCCAAAAAGATATAGGATTTTTTTAATTAAAAGAAAAGTTTTCCAAAAGGAAAAGAAAGCTCATTTTGATATTTTTCCCCCCACAATTCAGGATGATGAAATTCTGAAGAGCCCTGATTTTGGATTGCAGTCTGCCAAATTGCACTGTAAATAGCTTTGATTTGGAATTGTATGCCCCAGAATCAAGGTTATTTTGCAAATTTATTTTGCCAAAATCAGAACCCAGGTTTGAGAGTCCCAAACCTCTTATTTATGGGAAATATTTTAACAAACTGAGCATAATTGTGGAAGGAAAGTATAGAAACATTTTTCTTGCCTGTGTATATCTAATTTGCAAACTGCAAACAATATTTAAGGCATTCATTTGAGCTCATTTGCTCAGTTATTGTGGTGGCTTAATCAGAACTATAGTTCTCTCAGGGCTTCTGCTGCCCAGCTGATGGTGTTCAGTTCACCGTCTTAGCAGAATTTCTAAAGAATCTATAACCAGCAGTCCAAAGACATCCACAGCATTTTAATCCTCTTCAAAAATATTCAAAACCCGAATATAGACCAAAACAAATACATCTCAGGATGGGTGTTACTAAAGAAGAATTCAAAATAATTACCCATTTAAGAACAGAACTAAAATTATTTCCATTGCTTTCCCAGGTAGTACTATACTAGAAGTTCTTTTTTTGTGCCTGTAGATATCTTTTTAAAAAACTATATTTGACCACTGACTGTCGTCCTTCATATTTAGACTTTCTGGACTGTTTTTCAATCACTACAGGGATTGAAAATGTAATTCTTTTAGACTCAATCTTTAGCAAGATTTTAGGACAAGTTTGCTTCTTGGATGTAGAATGTGCTAACGGGTACTAAGCAGTTTCACAAAGCAAAGTGAGAGAGATAGGTGGATGGGTAGAAGTGTGTAGAGAGGTTGTCAGTGACCTAAGAGGTCACTGTGTCCACTGAGGAGGGTCCCAAGGACCATTCTGGTGACTGACATTCATGCCCTGGGGTGGTGGCTTCAGCCTTCGCAGGACATTAGAACCACCAAGGACCTACAGAAAGTGCCAATGTCTGGGTTCCTTTCCTTACCAAGTAAGTCAATGTAGGCAGTGGGAGCTGCGTGTGGAGGTCTTTGACGATCCAAGAGGATTTCCCAGTGCAGCCAGCTTTAAGAACAGCCTCCTGTGGGCTGGGGAGTCTCAGACTGTGTGCAGGTGCCACCCAACCTTGGGAAGACTTCAGGGAAATGTCCCAGCTGCAGGTGACCAGCTGGACAGAGGTGGCTGGGTGTGTTGTCTTGGGAGACAGAGGGCAGGTAGTTCCCATCTGTGGACTGAAGCGAGAAGGAGGAGGAGGCTGCGGGGCACTGAGTGGGAGGCCTGGGTGCCAGTGAGCACGCGGCGGTCAGGGCGGTGTGAAGCAGAGCTCTGGGAACATCCTGGAGTGAGAAGCCACACGTCTGCCACGGACACCCGCTCACAGCAGGGCCGGTCAGTGGAAAACGTCCCCACTGAGCACCCCCCCCCCAGGACTCCTCTGCCCCTGGTGCAACCCAGCCCCCACCTGAGACCCCTCCCTGCCCTGTGGTGAAATCCTGATGGAATTCTAAAATTTCCTTCTGAAACGCTCAGCAAGCAACAAAAGTTGGGTTGCATCTAAGAGATGCAAGCTCTCAGAAAACACGAGGGAGCTGGGCAAACCACGGCCACGAGTGTTCAGTGCTGGTGAGCTGGCCCACTACGACCCCGAGGTTCTGCCCATCTCAGCCCACTAAGGGACAGTCAGCCACGAGCATGAGCATTTTTTAATGTGCATACAAACCAAATAACCACAGGAAAGGAAGCACTTCATAAAATCCAACATCTGCTAGAAAAAAGAAGAAACAGCAAAGAAGCAAATCAAGCAACTTCTCGAAATTGACTTGGGATATCTATAGAACCTGTACGGCAAGCACCATGTTTAGTTCCCACAAGAGCATTCCTCCTGCCTCAAAGAATGTCACAAAGATGTCCACGTTGCCAGCTGGTGCCGTGAGGAAAGCCAGCAAAAAGTACAAGAATGCAGAAAAAACAGAATTGTTAATGTTAGGATTCAATTTCATTGTTGTCCGCAACATTTTCAGGTAAATCGTTAGATCTAATAGGAGTTAAAATTATAAACTATTAACCGGGTGTGGTGGCGCACGCTTGTAATCCCCGCACTTGGGAGGTGGAGACAGGAGGTTTGCGTGGGTCCTAAGCCAGCAGCGCTGCCTTAAGAGACCCTGTTTTCAAATTAAAAAGTATAAAAATAGGTAAATAGGTCTTGGAGTGTAGCCCAGAGGTAGAAGTGTTTCCAGGAACCCCAGTACCACTAAACACACACACACACACACACACACACACACACACACACACACACACACTATTGATTTTAATGAATCAAACTCAGTATCCCTAGGGGCAGGCCTGCCTTGTCAGGTGTGTGGACTTGAACAACCACATATGAAAAGTTCAGACATTGACAGAGTATAGAGCTGGGAGGAGTGTTCGCGGGCAGACACATGTTCACATGCATGAACATGTAAGAAGCATGTGCACAGAGCTGGAAGACACACACGCTAGCACACCATTGCATCCTATGCCCAGCACAAGACACAACAGAAGTAAATAACCTGAAAGCAAAGTAATTAGAAAACATGTGCACTGAGTAGAGTTCATTTATTCATAAAATCACATAATTTTATGAGTGATAACATTGATTTATATGTTATATATAATTTACATATAATGCATATATATAATTTAGTTTACATTTTTACTGTTTACATTTTATTCTGTCCTGATATGTGACATAGCCAGTCCTGTCTGTTCCTCTTCCTCTTGCTACATTACAACATACTTACTGAAAACATTAACTTTTGACTGAATTTGTATTTTTACCACACATTTCTTCAAAAAATGCTCTTGTGATCACATTTGTTTTATTTGCTTCATAATATATTAAAGTTGACACCTCTGTGACTTATTTATAGTATGATAAAAGTTTTTTCTTTCCACACCATGTTTGCTTGTTTCTTACTAATTAATTTTATTTCTAGGTACATCTTTTGGGGGGTTCCTTTTGGAAATCTAACATGTATTTTAAAAATAATTTTAGTTATAATCATCAGTACATTTTTTTTTTGCAGTACTGTGGATTGAATCCAGGGGCATCCTACCTCCAACCTACATCCCCAGCCCTGTTTTTCTTTTTTATTCTTTATTTTGAAACAGCCTCTCACTAAGTTGCAGAGGGCCTCACTAAGCAGCTGAGGCTGGCCACAAACCTGTGATTCTCCTGTCTTAGCCTCCCAAGTACTGGGATTACAAGCATACATCACCACACTGGTTTGCACATATTAATTGTATAATAGGTTTTGTTGTGAAATTTTTATACATGTTTGTAACAGTTTTCCTTCAATTTTAGGGTCAGAAGTCTTTGATTTTGAATCCCAAAAAGCTTACAAAATATTGTGATTACTTCTACTATTTTTCAGTTGATTATTTTAGGTTTTCTTCATTGTATACGGCTAAAGATACGCCATCCCCCCTTTTTACATTTTATTTAATTATTTTCTTATCTGTTCCTATTGCCTAATAACTTTAGAATTGTGTGTGTGTGTGTGTGTGTGTGTGTGTGTGTGTGTGTGTGCGTATTTATGATATGAGGGATTGAAATCAAGGGCATTCTACCTTTGAGCTGCACCCCAGTCATATTTTTTTTTTATTTGGAGATAGGGTCTCACTAAGTTGCTAAGAACCTCATTAAATTGCTGAGGCTGGTTTTGAACCTGCGATCTTCTTGTCTCAGCCTCCCAAACGTTGGGATTACATATTTGAGCCATGACACTGGGCTAGAATAATTTAAATTTTTACTGATGAGAGTGAATATCATAGTTTTATTGCTAGATTCAACAATAAATTACATTTTCAAATAAGCATCATTTTAAAGCATTCAAGTTTTATATTCATCTATATTCTCAGCTCCCATTTTAACCTGACTTAATTTTATCAGGAATGAATGTTAAATTATTTTCAAATATATTTTCATTATTTGTGATGATGCAGATAATTATATAATTTTCTCTTTTGATATATTAACCCAAGTTATTATATTAAAAAGTTTCCTAATGCTGAATATTTATTTATTACTGCTGTGAATTTCACTTATAGTTTATGCATATTTTGTTGTGCTGCAAAATCTTATTGCTAATGTTTTGAGTTGTTTATATCCATATCAGCTTGTAAGGAAAAGAAACATGTTAAATTTTGATATAATTATTTTGAATTAAAAATAGTTTGGAAGTTTTTAAAAAAAACAACACATACATCCATTCTCTGGACAATTTATGTAGTACTGACATATTCAGCTCTTTAAATGTTCAGCCAAGTTCCCCAGTGTGGGTATCTCATGATAAGCAGGTGAACATTCATCAAGTTGAGAATAGCGAGCAGGTGTTAGGCAACTCTACTTCTTTTATGGTAACTCATCTGTTTGAAGTTTCTTTCTCTTCTGTAGTCAGTTTTGTTAACTTATAGATTTATATTGCATTGTATGTATGTTTTCATTTCTAGTTTTCTTGCTTCTTGTGTTTATTATTTTCTTCTATTTCTCCTGTTAAGCTGATAAATTACATAAGTTTATGGGCTCACATCATAACACCAATCTTATTCATGATGTATAATATGATTATGTATTTATGGATTCTGTTATCTGATACTTTGTTTCAGAATTTTGAAACCATAATCGCAGATGAGATTGGCCTATAGTAACTTTTGTTTTCTTTTTGTTTGGGTTGTTGACATGTCTCTGTGCCAAGTACATTCTATTCTTGTAAATCTCATAATCCATTTTTTATTCTATTAAGAATTCATATAAATTTGAGCTTACCTAGTGTTTTACTTTTCGATAGAACTTTTCCTGAGAAATCAAGTAGGCCTATGTTTCCTCCCTGGAATCCACTGACTTTCTACAGTTGTATGCTATTATCTATCATTTGTTCCAGAATTGAAATATGTGCAGAATCCACCCACCTCATATGGATTTCTTCCATATCACTCTCCACACTTCCCGACTCTATCCCCGACTTCCTCCAGCAGCCCTTTCCAAAAGGGTTCTCCTAGTGCCATGGAAACCCTTGCACCCTGCGGCCCCTTAGGGAAGCTACACTTGTCTGTTGGGCCCCTGAACTGCGGTCAGTGGACTGAGGGACTGGCCAGTCACGGGTAGGTGTCAGTGGAGGCCATGGGCAGGTGACTGAAGTGACCATGCTCTCATCTCTCATCTGCTATTTGTCCCACTCTTTCTATACCCCTTTCTGCCTTTTTTCGCCTAGATTGAAAATTTTTGTAATGGTGCTGATTTCATTTGCTTATGAGCTTTTTCTCTGACCATTCTGTTTTGATATTTTGGTGATTAGCCCAAAATGAACCAGTACTTGAATCTCCCTTTTTAAAATTCAAGTATGGAAGAGAGCTTTAGCCACCATCCTCTCATTCCAACTCTATACTACATTACCCATGTTTTTTTTTTTAATTCCTCTACTCTATAAACCACATTATTTTATTTTATCTTTTGTTCAGCCAGCATCTGCTTAATTTTACCCAAGATTTTCACCAATATCTTTACCCATTATTCTTCATGGCACCTCATGTTTTCAGGCTACCTTTCTGATTTACATTCCTTAAGATTGCCTGTAATGGCGATCTCATGGACAGCTATCTTTCTTTCCTGCAAGCGTCTTCATTTTAACCTGGTTGTTGAGATGTGTTTCTACTCAGTATGAAAATCTAGCATAGTTATTTTCTTCTAACATACTAACAATGCTATTTTTTCCCTTTTGATTTTGAAGTGTTTGCTGAAAGCGGGTCATCCTTTTGCCTTTGACATGATGTAGTATTGACTTAGGGTAGTAATTAAAAGAAGTCTTTCACTGAAAATAAACCCTCTTTTGAAGAGGTCTGAATTCATTATGTGTGCCTTTATTTTAATCTTAAAATGAAAGAAATGGCTTATAAATTATATGAGCTACATATATATCCTCATGGATAAGACTGTGTTTTTCCCTTGATCATTTATTGAGGTGATAGATTATTTAATACATCCTCTCATATTAACTGCTATTTTACTCTTACATAAAAACTTAACTAGTCATAGTGGGCTGCTCCTTTAGTGTATTTCGGGTTCTTTTCCTAATGTTATCTTTAAAATCATCTTGTCTTCACTCACTGTGATTTTTTATGACTATACCTTAGGCATTATTATGATTTTTAGTATTAAAATTTTACCAGATTTGTAAATGTAACAGAAAGATATGTGTCTTCATTTGACCAAGAGGAGTCTCAATGGTTTTGTCAGATTTTTGTTTTGTTTTGTTTTTGAGATCATTTAAAATTCACATGTGAAGAGACCTAGCCTGGGTGTCTTTTTCAGTGGAATATACATTTTATTCCTTCTCGAATTTCTTCCACTATAATTGGTCCATTAAAATTTTTATTTCCTCTTGGATAATTTTGTACTTTATATTTTTTCCACAAAAGAGTTATTTATCTTGAATTTTTGAAGCTGCTACCTTTTACTTGTGTATAGCAGTGTTTTGAGTTTATGATTCCCTTATGTTACACTGTCTTTCTCCTTTCTCACTGAAACTAAATGACTACATTTCCTCCTTTTGCATTCCTCAATAAGATTTACAAGTGTTTTTAATATGTTTTGTCAGTATTTTCATAGAAAATTTTTATAATTCAGCCTTTTTGGTGATTTTGTCAGATTTTTACAAAAATTTTTAGTTTCTGGATTTATTTTAATAAATTATATTTATCTTTCAATATTTCCATTTATTACTTACTTAGTTTTTGTTTTTTATTTAATTCAAAAGAGACTTAAAAACACAAATTTTCCTGTAACTAGAGTTTTTTTTCATTATAGCTGGTTTTATATGCAATAGTCTCCTTTTGATTCTATTATAAGCAGTAGAGCTCTTTAAATAATTAGCACTATATTATTAAAAGGCCATGGCTAAGAACATTTTATATTTTAAGATCTGCAGTAACCAAAAAATAAAAGTTAATTTTGCAATATGTTAAAAATATAAATGCTCTAAAAGTTCTAGAGACCTTTGGTGGGGAAAAGACATAATACAGAAGACTAAGGTAGGTAAAATAAATTTCTCATGTAATAGCTTCAGAAATATCTGAATTATAAAGAGTAAATATTAAACAAGGCAAAATGTTTTATATAAAAATATTAGTTGTATGTAAGAACCAATAGTCTCTCTGTTAAAAAGCTTTTAATAACTAAAGATTATAAACTTTCAAGAAGTAGAGAAAAATGTTATAGGATTGTGACACTAAAACATATCCCTATTTCTTCTGCTGAGTTGAAATAAAGAGCTAAAAAAAATCAGATGCATGAAGAGGATCTAGAAAATAGTTTGCATCTGGACCTTTTTTCAATGCAAACTATGAGACTCACAGAGCTCTCACTAAGAAAATGTCAAAAAGCATGCCATGGATCAGAAATTGGAATAAATTTGAACAGAGCACTGTGAATTAAAAGGAGGTAGAAATAAAGCTAGAAGGCAGATTAAAGAACAGAAAAATACCCTGCCTCCTCCAAGGGCTGTGGCCATGGGGCCAGAGTGGTGCCATCTTGCCTCACCATGCAAGGTTGCAAGCACTGCACCTCCAGAGATCCCCAGCAAAAAAGCCAACAACTTAAAATTAAGTAAGAAGGGGCTGAAGCTCATTGGAACTGTAAGTGGTCAGCTCCTTCTGAAGAAACTCCAGCAACAACTTGCAGCATTGGAAACACCATAAGTGAACCCGCCTTTCCCATGGGAGACCACCCAGCTTGGCTACAGGCAAGCAATAAACTCCCAGGGTGTGAGACTTGGCAGTTCATTCTAGTGAAGATTGGGCTTAAGCCTACTGTCAAACTCAGCATAGATACTGGCTGCCTAAAGAGATAGAGTCTCAGAGACAGGTCCTTTGTGAGGGCTCAGAGACCCAGACATGCAGCTGGAGAGGTGCCAGTGGAACTCGACACCTGCAAAGAGAGAAACACCACACTGCTGAATGAGGACTAGGTCAAAGAAGAAGTAAGGGGTGAAATTAAATGATTCCTAGAAACAAATGAAAATAGAGCCACAACATATCCATGTATGAGACATCTTGAGAACAGTGTTAAGAGGAAAATTCTTAGTTCCCATATAAGAACAGAAAATCACCAAATAAATAACCTAATGACATACCTCAAAAAACCTTGAAAAACAGAAACAGTCTAACCCCAAAGCCAGTAGAAGAAAGGAAAATATTAAAATGAGAGCAGAAATCAATGAAGTAGAGAATAACAAACCATACAGAAAATCAACAAAACCAAAAGCTGGTTTCTAAAAAAAATAATAAACTAGATGAATAAATCACTAGCCAACCCAACTAAAAGAGAGAATCAATTCAAATTATGAAAATAAGAGATGAAAGAGGAGAGATTACCACCAATAGTGTGGAAATCCAGAGGGTTATCAGAAATTACTTTGAAAAACTATACTCCAACAAAATGGAAAATCTGGAAGAAATTGACAACTTTTTAGATAAATATAGCCTTTCTAAAACAAGTCAAGAAGGTATAGAATATTTCAACCAACCAACAACAATCAAAGAAATTGAAGTAGCAAGAAAGAGCCTATCATCAAACAAAAGCCCAGTACCAGATGATTTCCCAAGTGAATTTTATAAAACGCTTATAGAAGAGCTAATCTCAATACTCTTCCATCTATTTTATGAAGTAGAAAGAATTGGGACTCTCCCAAACACATTTTATGAAGCCAACATCACATTAATACTAAAACAAAAGAAAGATAGCTCGAGAAAATAAAACTCTAGGTCTATATAATTGATGAACATAGACCAAAAAACCCTGCTAAACAAAATACTAGCAACACGCAGTCAAAACCACCTCAAGAAAATCACACACTATGACCAAGTAGAGTTCATTTCAGGGATGTAAGACTGCTTCAACATATGAAAAACAATCTATGTAATTCATCACATAAGTCAAAGAAGTTACCGCAGGGAATAGTGGTGAGATTTCCATAAGCCTGGGAGCACAGGGCTATGGAGGGATACAGAGAAGAAGGTCAACAGGTGCAGGGACAGCTGGACAGGCAGAAACTTCTGACCTTCTGCATCTCAGCACGATAATTAGGGTTGACAAAAGTAATTGAATGTGATTTAAATAGCTGGTGAAAGAGTTTAGATGTTTCTGACACAAAGAAATGATGTATATCTGAGGTCACACCTGTGCCATGGCCCTCAACTGATCATTACACCTCATTTGCTCATGTTGAAATGTCAAATTATAACCCATAACTATGTACAATCAATATGTCTCAATTTAAAGTATCATGGCTTGTAAAAGGATGTCTTCTGTGGTATTGCTCCTAATTAACTTTTTTCAATAAACCTAATGTGGGACATTGATTTTTTTTTAAATGCTAACAGGTAAATGATGAAGAATGAACTAGGTGTGATGGCGCATGTCTGGAATCCCAGTACTTGGGAGGCTGAGACTTGAGGATTATAGGTTCAAGGCCAGCCTCGGCAACTTAGCAAGTCCCTCAGCAACTCAACAAGACTCTATTTCAAACTAAAAAATTAATAGGGGTGGAGGAGGGTGTCACAGGGGTACAATGCCCCCGGGTTCAATCCCCAGTACCCATGCAAGCAATTCTTTTGCCTAGCAGTCCTTATAATATTTGTACTTCCAAAATGTTTGATATTGCTGAAGAGATATTTGTATTTAAAATAATTAAAATTAGTTCTGCCAAGTGAATGTGATCCTGGCCTTCAGTGCTGGGATGCTGAGATGCAGGTAATGTCCACAGCCAATAGACAGGCTGACAGCCAAAGTAAGTCCCCAGACCATCGAGTGGTACCCCATGGCTACTACCTGACCAAAGCCCATGGAGGGAGTGGACTGGGGAGGGGACCAGGGGCATTCCACCTCGGAGCTTCAGCCCAGTCATTTTTGTCTTGTTTTGTTTAACAGGGTCTGACTAGGTGGCTGAGAGTCACACTGCGTTGATGAGGCTGTTCTCGAACCTGTAAGACTCCTGTCTCTGCCTCCCAGGTCCTGGGATTACAGGCCTATGCTACCATGCCCACCTGGCACCAACCACAGCCCTGCCTTTGACTTTGGCTACTTGGGAACTTTTTGTAGGAGGCAACAACTCTGTCACTACCAGAATTTGGATGATAGCCATCTGTCCTGCACAGCTGGAGCAGCCAGTGTGTTCAGACTTCTGCACGCCCGTAATCTACCCTGGCACCTTGCTAGGTAAAAGGGCATCACTTATTTGAGAAGCTGTTTCTCTTTAAGTTCTCTGCATGTTACCTTAATTTTATATCAGCTTCCCATCTTGAGATAGTTGTATCCCTAAGCACAAGTGTATCAAACGTCGCTCCAATGTGAGATGGCGATTGTATTTTCCATTTCTGAGCAGTTGTAAAGTATTTTTAGATACGAGTCATGAAAATGAAGTTCTTACATTATGAAAGAAAGGTATGCGGTCGAGAAGCAGATGGCTAATGGGCCGTGGCTTGTCACGCATGGGCTCTACATTTTATAACAGGAATCTACCAGCAGAGAGGAAACGGCACCTGGACAGTGACCAAGAGCCTGGAGTGAGTTAGTCCACAGTCTAATTTCAGACAATTTCCCTTGCCTACCCCAAGTGACATGAACAATACAAGCCAGTCATTTTGCTCAAAACAATTGACTAAGACTGACAAGTGCTAATGCTTCAGACCATGAAATCCCGATTGTTCCAATCCCAGATTAATTTATCGTGTTTGCAGAGACGTCACCGTAGCTGCAGGTCCTGTTCTCTCCCACGATCATAACTACTGAATGGAAGGGGCCAGGTTTGCAATGCAAGCTGCTGAAGCATGTGTCTTCAGATAATTTGTTAATCAGAGGGTTTGTCTATAATTTAATTTCTTTTCCTCTTAATACTCCTGGCAAATGCCATTACAAATCTCTTGACAAGCGATGTTATGCAGTACTTGGGAGCGCCTCTGCTGTGGCTGTGAATGGTTGTACAGCAATGAGAGACACAGGTCGCCTGCCTCAGTGGGCCAGCGTGAAATGCACGATCCAGCTAGTGACTATAGTAGCACTGTGAGCCATTTAAGAGCTAAAAACCCCAAAGCACACACTTTGAAAACGGGAAGATCAGACAGGATTTAACAAAGAGGCTGAGAACAATTTCAGGGCAGAGTCAGAGGTAGGATGCCCAAGCTGAGAGACGGAGTCGAGAACAGGAGCTATTGCTGGAAATCAGGGATATGACCCTGGACTCTACATAAAACTGGGTCCTGTCCACAGCTGGTTCTCTTCCTTTCCCCAACTTCCACACTGGGCTGGAGGGACCCAGTAGACTAGAGAACCTACCAGATTGTGAGCTCACCGCAGTAAACAAGCTGGGGGAAAGATGGAATGCTCTCCAGGGCGGGACATGCGAGCACTGTCTTCTCAAGACCTTGGCGTCCAGGAGTTTCAGGTTCCAAAGCCCTGGGTGGGGGGGAGCAGGGATCTGAGATTATATGATGGTAAAAGTTCTCCCTTATCAATAATAATTGAATATTTGAAAGGATTAAAAATGGTACTCAGTGAAAATAATAACAAATAAGTATTAAGATGCCTATATTCATATCAAAGACAATAGGCTTTAAGTCAAGGACTGCTACAGGAGAAATAAGAACAACCTTAGCCACTGATTAAAAAGTCAGTTTATGAAGAACAAAAAACAACTAAAAACATGTATGCACCAAACATCAGATCCCCAACTACATGAAGCAAATACTGACAGAATTAGAGGAGAAATGAAGGTCTTCGTAATACTAATAGGAGGCATTAGTACCTACTGCCAATAGTGAATAGAACGCTGGACCAAAGACCAATGAGCAATAGAGGACTTAACTGCACCGTAAATCAAGTCGGTCCACTGGACACGGACAGGACACTTCACCCCACGACATTAGGATACACATTTTTCTCAAGTGCCCAAGGAACATTCCATGTGATAGACCGTATGTCAGGCCATGAAACAAGCCTTAATAAATATGAAAAATTGAAGTCATATAATTTTATCTTTTCAAACTATGACAGAATAAAATAGAAGTCAACCAAAGGAAGGAAAGCAGAAAAAATCAAAACTATGTAGAAGTCAAACAGTACACTCTTAAGCCATCAATAGATCAAGAGAAATCTAAAAATACCTTTAGAAAATGAAAACATAATGTGCCAAAATCTATAGGCTAGAGTGAGTGACAGCAGTCTTTAGAGAAAGACGTACCGCTTAAATGACTACATTAAACAAGAAGAAAAGCTCCCATCACGACAACTTTACACCGTAAGAAACCAGGACGAGGAAAGCAAACAGAAGGAATGACGTCATAGGGATATTTCCATATTTTCAGTGGATAATGGTAACTTTAAAATTTGTTAATTGCCTGCCTCTGTACACTCTTCTTTCTTCTAGTAGAGTGGGCTGCTTTTTTGAGGATTACTTTGGTAACGGGTGCGGATGGTACGGAAGGGAATTCATCGCAGATTTGAGCCCACTGTGCTGGCCAGGCCCGTGCAGGCCCTGGGCTGGATGGCACCTGGGGCCATGTTGGGGTGTGCTGGCCACTCTGCCCAGAGAGTGGCTTGCCACCCGCACCACCGGGTGGTTTCTGCTGAACGCCACCCTTGCTCTGGGCACCTGTGGTTTTGGTGTCTGCTCTGCAGGGCTGTCACAAGGACCATACAGACTGCTGCTCACAGGTAACACCACTTCACATGTGTGTCCAGGGCTGGCCGGAGTCCCTGGGTGACTCCACAAGGCGGGCCTGCTCTCTGAAAGCCCACCAGTCGGTGCTCTCTCCCAGGTACCCCTCCTTTGGCTGCCTTTGTCAAGACCTCCTCTGAGAAAAATCTCAGCCACACTACAGGATTTACTGAGCAAGCCCTGGAGCGCCCCAAACCCGAGTGACAAAGGGACCCCATGCACCTTCAATCAGAACCCACGCACTGTGTCACAATCCCCCTGCCTTGTGATGGTCTTTGCTGCCTTTTTTGATGTGGCGGCCATATGCAATCCACAATTTCAGTCTCCAGATTCACCTTCCCAGCAGCTCAAGCCAGAGTCCCCGCCAATCCCTGTCCGTGTGTGCTTCTTGTTTTTTGTTTGTTTGTGAGTTGTTTTGTTTTTTGGTAACGGGGATGGAACCCAGGGGCATCCTACCTCCAAGCTACAACCCCATCCCTGTTCTTTGTTCTTTACTTTGAAACAGTGTCTCACTGAGTTGCAAAGGTCCTCACTAAGTAGCTGAGGCTGTCTGAGAACCACGATCCTCCTGTCTCAGCCTGCCAAATGCTGGGATTACAAGCGTGCCCACCATGCCCAGCTGGTCCGTCTTGTTTTCATCCTGCCATTCTTACCTGGAGGTCCAGATACTACCCTAAAGACAGCCTGAAAGAAAGTGATTAGAAGACCTGTTTTCTTAGATGGTACCTGCTCTGTTGCCTACTTTCTAAACACTATATATTTACAGCTCTGAATCAACTAAGACAAAATTTTTAAAGTCACCAGGGCATATGGTATTTGTTAAAATCAGCTGTGTGCTCCAACCAGACACTGTATGCCTTTTGTAAGTCCCCCCTGGATCCTTGAAATAGTTCGTCTCCTGTACTTCTCAGTGTTATGCGTTTTCATCTTCTAGTTTTTCCAGGTAGGTTTGTAAATGAGGAATGGGAGAACAGAATCGTGGGCGGCAGGCTGCACGGGCACTTCACAGGGTCACCTTCTCGTGTATTTCCTAGCAATTATTTCTTCCATGCAAAATCTTTAGCAGAAGTCAGAATGTGAGTTCTAGATTACAAGACTGTTAAAAAAGTGACTTGGGTAATTTAATATAAACTCTTAAAGGCAGGAAAAAATTATTCAAGTTAATTAGAAATAAAAATGTCTTTTATGTTGCTTTATGGAATGCTGCTTCTGCAGAGTAAAATTAAATATCTTTGTAAAACCAAGTCCCTTTGCACAAGCTGCCAACTATGCAAATAATTATATCACATTTAGAATGTGCTGAAAAAGAACAGCAAGTGCTGTATTAAATGAGCAAGAGGTCACTTCAGAGCCGCGGAAGATGGCAGTGCGGTGAAGTGGAGTCTGTATCTGGAGAAGAAGTCAAATGAACGTGGGAATAAACTGTCAGAGGAGCACTGAGGGCCAGGCCTGTATGGAAGAGCACTGAGGGCCAGGCCTGTATGGAGGAGCACTGAGGGCCAGGTCTATATGGAAGAGCACTGAGGGCCAGGCCTGTATGGAGGAGCACTGAGGGCCAGGCCTGTATGGAAGAGCACTGAGGGCCAGGCCTGTATGGAGGAGCACTGAGGGCCAGGTCTATATGGAAGAGCACTGAGGGCCAGGCCTGTATGGAGGAGCACTGAGGGCCAGGCCTGTATGGAGGAGCACTGAGGGCCAGGCCTGTATGGAGGAGCACTGAGGGCCAGGCCTGTATGGAGGAGCACTGAGGGCCAGGTCTGTATGGAAGAGCACTGAGGGCCAGGCCTGTATGGAGGAGCACTGAGAGCCAGGTCTATAGGGAGGAGCACTGGAGAGATGGGCCTATATGGAGGAGCACTGAGGGCCAGGCCTGTATGGAAGAGCACTGAGGGCCAGGCCTGTATGGAGGAGCACTGAGGGCCAGGTCTATATGGAAGAGCACTGAGGGCCAGGCCTGTATGGAGGAGCACTGAGGGCCAGGCCTGTATGGAAGAGCACTGAGGGCCAGGCCTGTATGGAGGAGCACTGAGGGCCAGGTCTATATGGAAGAGCACTGAGGGCCAGGCCTGTATGGAGGAGCACTGAGGGCCAGGCCTGTATGGAGGAGCACTGAGGGCCAGGCCTGTATGGAGGAGCACTGAGGGCCAGGTCTGTATGGAAGAGCACTGAGGGCCAGGCCTGTATGGAGGAGCACTGAGAGCCAGGTCTATAGGGAGGAGCACTGGAGAGATGGGCCTATATGGAGGAGCACTGAGGGCCAGGCCTGTATGGAGGAGCACTGAGGGCCAGGTCTGCCCTTCAACAACAACAGAAAACCCAAGAAAAGTAACCCTTATGATACCATTAGATCTCTCAATTTGATTTCCAAACAAAACCAGTAATATTTTGCAAGTCTTTATTTCCTGACCTTTCTATTCTTGAATTCTACATTTCAGTGTCTCTCTTTTGGCTAGAATATTTCATCTTAAATATTAAATAAGTATTAAACACAAGCAGATTATTTTCTGACTCATTTCCATGGTATGTCTTTCTATTCGCTTCAAATGTTAATTTTTAATGTGTGATATGTTTAAAATTCTGGCTTTACAATTTTTACTTCCAGCATGGCATAATAGAGAGTCCAACAAATCCTCTTTTTCTCAGAAAAGTTACAGCAAAGTAGGACAAAACTGCCAAAAACATCAAGCTCAATACTGGAAATCGAGCACAGGCTTAGCGCAAGCTCTCTGTGTGCTGGCCCAGGGCTCCTCCATCAATTCCCAACAGCTCCAACAGAGATCGCACACCCCGAGCGGGCAGACCCAAGGGCCAGAGCCTTTGATGGCACTGCTGGTGAAGGCTCACTTCTCGGGAACATTGTCCGCGGAAGTAATGCACTTCAGTGGAGTATTATTCGGCCATAAGGAAAGAAGGAATCCTGTCTTTTCATCCTGCAACAGCACCGTGGCTGGAAGTAGAAGTCAGTACAGGAAGTGTGAGGAGCCAGGCACAGAAAGCCAAGTGCCACATCCCCTTGCTTCTCTGTGGACATGAAAACGTAGATCTCATAGAAGAGAAGAGTGGGATCGTGGTCACCACAGACCGTGCGGGAGAGACAGATAGGCAGGAATCACATCTGGCTTTCTGCAGCCTCGTAGGCGATTGGCTACAATGACCTATGACACATTTCAAAATAACCAAAGAGGACGCAAGCTCACGCTGTGATCTGTGGGAGATGGAAGCCCTTACTCTCTCATTTGATGATGGCACAGTATAAGGCTACAGCCTTTACATCATCTCCCCAACAGGAGGGGAACCAAGGCCGCTGAGGTGCTCCTATCTCCCCCGGGATACGCCGCCCCATCTCACTCATCCATAGACATTCTGATAATCCAGAGAGCAAATTTGCCGCGTTTGACTGCAGGCCTTTTAACTTTACAGTGATTTTAGTTTGGTTCAAAGTGACGTGAAAAACCACGTGATGATCTCTATCGAGGTTGCAGTTAATCTGTAGGTGAATTTAATTCTGTATTTGTGGCGCCATCTTCCTATTTATGGATGCGGTATCTGCATTTACAGAAATCTTCTTTAATCTTCAACAAAGTGATATTAGTAAATGCTCCTTGCAAAGCTGGGATGTATTTTATTAACTTTTGCACTCTACTGTTATTGTTGGTGCTACCATAAATGGCCACTTTTAAAAAGGAGTTTCTAACTGCGTGTTGCTGGTCTATATTAATTCAATTGATTTTTTAATATTGATCTTATTTCAAGCCAAATTATAAAACTATCTTATTGCTCTCAGTAATTTCACTGTAGATTATTTTTAAGATAAATAAACATACTATATAATAATAGTGACATTTTATGTTTTTTCTAGGTTCAAATCATTTATTCATTTATATGTTAGTGTTCAACCAAATTAAGATAGTACACTTGATAGTGGACATTGTTGTCTTATTAAAGGAAGTACTTCTAAAATATGCAGAACACCATTTCTGTGAGATTTTAGACACTGTTTTTACATTTAAGGAAACTTTCTTTACAGCTTCAAGGAGTTCCTTTTTAAAGTCCTGTATACATTTTTAATATTAGCAAATACTTTGGTACATTTTTGTGTGTTTGTGAGGGAGGGGTTACTGAAGCTTGAGCCCGGGGCATTTTCCCTCTGAGATAAACCCCCAGCTATATTTTATTTCTTATTTTGAGACAGGATCTCACTAAGTTGCTGAGGACCTTGATAAATTGCTGAGACTGGCCTCAAATATACAATCCTCCTGTCTAAGCCTCCCAAGTCCCATGATTACAAGCATGGGCCACCACACCTGGCAACTTTTCTGGTTTTGATAGAAAGGTTAAGCTTGACTCTTAAAATGAATTATGTCATATTCTCTCTTTTTACTTTCTCTGGAAATTTGTAAGACATCAAAATTATCTACTCCCGGAGAGATTAATAGAACCCTCTGCTAAGCCATATTGAGCATTTAGAATCTTTTTAGCAACCCAAAGACTTTTTTAAGTACTGGGGATTGAACCCAGGGGCATTCTAGCTCTGATCTACACCCACAGCCCTTTCATTTAAATTATTTTTTTTATTTTATTTTGAAGCAGGGTCTTGCTAGGTTGTTGAGAATCTCACTAAATTGTTGAGCCTGTTGAACTGTGATTCTCCTGTCTTAGTCTCCCAAGTACTGGGATTGCAGGCATGAGCCACCACACCCAGCAAGACTTTTCAAGTACTGATCTAATAGAGAATATTAATGGCTAATGACCACTGAGATTTTATATATTTTTGAGTTGAGTTTTGAAGTTATATTTCCTATGAGTTTTCAAATTAATCTGTCTTAAATTTTTTAGTTAAACTTTTCCAGTAGATTAAAAATATACTCACATAATTCAAAGGAAGGCATTCATGCATACACTGCATAAACAATTATACATTAAGATCATTCACTCTTACTCTCAGGACTTTTTTTCTCATGCCTCTAAAATAATTATTTTTATTAGTTTTCAAAATCCTTCCAATGTTTCTTCATGCAAGTGCAATATATGCAAATGTATATTTTCATTTTCTCTTTTTATAACTAAAACAGCTTAAACCATCCACTGCAGCTGGGTGATCAGGGGAGGAAACAGAGGGGTAGTGAAATAGCAGCTTAGGCCCAGCACAGTGGCAAATTCTATAATCCTAGTACTTGGGAGGCTGAGACAGGAGGATCCCTGTTAGAGGCCAATTACTTAGCAATGGTGCCAAGGAAGGAAGGAAGGAGGGGAGGAGGGGAGGAGGGAAGGTCAACACACAATCCCCCCAGGATGAGAGCCAAAGGCAGACAGGTGTGGCCAGCCCCACTCCAGGGCCCTGGTCAGCACCCTAGGAAATCTCCACGGTGGACCGTGTCAGGGGCTACTACACCCTCTCCATAAGTGCACTATCTAGGCCTCCTGGAGTCTCCTGTTGGGGTATCTTGCCATCCTTGGTTTATATGAGAAGAGCTATGATGGAGACATTAGAAGAGAAAGAAGCCAAGGGTGGCAGCATCGTACCGATGCTTGCTGGCCACGTGGACTTTGCACATGTATCAGTGTAAAGAGTCGGGAGGAATACATGCCAGGTATTTAAAAAGACTAGACGTCCATGGTAGTCAGAATAATGCCTGCCTTTCTCCCCATCAAAATGCCCACATCTTAATCTCTGAAACCTGAAAACATGCTAGCAGGCTCAGCAGAGGGGAATTCAGGTTCTAGATGGAATTACATCTGCTAGTCAGCAGACCTTAAAATTGAGGGATGCCCGCATTACCTGGGAAGAAACAACAGAAGAAGGGGCAGGAGAGACCCAGGGGTGACTGGCTCACAGGGTGCTGCTGGCTCTGACGCTTTGGGAATGGATGCAAAGCCCACTTCTTTACTTCTGCGTTTTGTATTTCCCATTCACATTAAAGAAATGCTATCTTAATTGGGTTGTTTGTTTTCCTAGTGTGGAGTCTTTTGAGCTCTTTGTATATTCTGGATATTAGCCCTCTATCAGAGTGGTGGCTGGTAAAGATCTTCTCCCATTCTGTAGGCTTCCTCTTTAGGTTCTTGATGGTTTTCTTTGATGAGCAAACTTTTTTGTTTGATGTCATCCC
Organism: Muscardinus avellanarius; assembly: GCF_963383645.1. Taxonomy (NCBI): domain Eukaryota; kingdom Metazoa; phylum Chordata; class Mammalia; order Rodentia; family Gliridae; genus Muscardinus; species Muscardinus avellanarius. Next base: position 17,413,171 of record NC_137795.1, read on the forward strand.
ACTTGTTAATTCATGCTTTAATTTCCTGTGCTTTGGAGGTCTTGTTGAAGAAGTTACTGCCTGTGCCTCTATGTTGGAGTGTTGAGCCTTCGCCGCCTCTGATAGCTTCACGGTCTCTGGTCTGATTTTCAGGTCTTTGGTCCATCTCGGGTTGATTCCTGTGCACAGTGAGAGGTAAGGATTTAGTTCCATCTTTCTACAAATGGATAGCCAGCAGCAGGGCAAAGGTGTGTGCCATGGGGTTGCATGGTACAGGCGTTTGGCGCTGGCAGCAGTGCCCAGCACCAGGAGGAAAAAGGGCCTCAGGAGCTCCGGTCCCAGCACAGATGCTGGGTTGTGAGTCCAGTGACTGCTGCTGTTGACCAAGAAGGAGAGTGGTGAGGCTGACTTCAGCTTAGACAGCTTGGAGATGCAGTTAACAAACACCCTAGAGCAGGGCATGATGGTATACACCTGCAATGCCAGTACTAGGGAGGCTGAGACAGGAGGATGGCACATTTGAGGCCAACCTCAGCAACTTAGAGAGACCCTCAACAACATAGCAACACCCTGTTTCAAAAATAAATATTTGCAAAAGGGATGAGTATGTAGCTCAGAGGTAGAATACTCTTGGGTTCAATTCCTAGTACCACAAAAAAAGAAGGGAAGGAAGGAAGGAAGGAAGGAAGGAAGGAAGGAAGGAAGGAAGGAAGGAAGGATTATTATTGCATCCTGGGGTGATCCTGTTTTTTCTGGGGGATGTGTGGGGGAGGAAGCTAACTGGAGAGTGTAGACATGATACTGCATCAGAGGAACACAGCGAAATAAATTTGTTCAATCTATCAAAGTGACCTTGTCTGTGCTTCTTTGAACCCAGCTGGCTGGAGAAGCACAGTTTAAGGGTAATAGCTTTTGAGTTGTAGCTAATCTTAGTAGCTCTGTGTCTCCGTCCATTTTCTGCAGCTATAACAGAATATCCAAGCCTGGGTCCTGTTTCAGTGAGGAGGTTTAACTTGGCTGTCGGGGATGAGGATGGAGGCTCTGTTCAGCCTCTGCTAAGGGGCTCCTTCCACTTCAACTCGTGGCAAGAAAAACGTAACAGAATAAAAAAAAAAATGGAGGCATGCAGAAGAGCGGCCAAGCAACCCTGCTTCACAGCACCCGTGAAGATGGGGAGCCTGGCGAGACTGAGCGCCAGCACTCGCCCACTCCTAGATGGCTCCGGAGGGCTCCACCCCACCACCCAAATGCTTCCCAGAAGGAGCCCACCCCGTCTCTGCTGCACAGAGGAATTCAGGCTCCAGCCGTGAATCTTGGAGAGACAGGTAATACCACAGCAAAATGGACATCGGGTCACCCAAAGCGCCGAGCCCCAGAGCCAACAAGCTGGGAGCTCTACGGACTTCAGTCTCATCTTGGAACCCTGAAGGGCGAGCGAGCTTCCAGTGTGACGCCTGCCCTGCGAGCGAGCCACCTCTCCTCTCCCCTGCAGCGGGCGGCGGAGGTGGTCAGCCGTGGAGGCTTCAGGGTACCAATATTTCTCCCAGAGCTGATTCTATCTCCTTATGACTTTTCCAATTGCTGTTCACAAATCTTAATGTTCTATATCATTTATCACTATTAATCTGTTTTTTTCTGTTCTCTGTGCGCAGAAAACAAAATTGCTAGATTCAATTGAACCGTACAACTTGCACTGCATGACCAGTCAGAGGGTACATGTCCTCTGGCATTCAGGGCTCCGGGAGCCTCTCCCCGGGGCAGTAGCAGGTCTACTCTCCCCACACACCTCAGCTCCATTTTCCTGGATTAGTACTGCAGTTTAAAAGAAGAAATTAAAAGATGCAGAATGTAGGGATGCCAAGGACGAAAACACTTTTGAAGAAAGCATCATGTGAGGAAAAAGTCACTGGTCAAATAAAAATTCAAAAACTCCAGGAAAACAGAAGGTGGAATTGGATTTTCTTTAAAAATATTATTTTTGCCTTGCCAAATTATGCACATGTAAATTATCTACCTTCAGTTTCACTTCCCTCAAATAAGAAGTGTATTTTTTTCATTTTAAATTTCACTCTACACATAAAAGTTAAAAAAAAGAGACTTGATGTCTATTAGCCCAGACCAACCATTTGCAATATTTTGTTATAATTCTTTTATTTTTATACTGTTTAAAAATAGCTAGATTCTACTACTACTACTACTACTACTACTACTACTACTACACCACACACACACACACCCACGCACGCACACACGCACGCACACACGCACGCACGCACGCACGTGCAATTAAATTTTTTTCCGTGTTGCATTAGGGATTGCACCCAGAGCATTCTACCTCTAAGCTACACTCCCAATTTTTGAATTTTGTTTATTTTGAAACAGGGTCTCACTAGGTTTCAAAGGTCCTCATTACGAAACTGAGGCTGGCCTTAAAATTGTGATTTTCCTGTCTCAGCCTCCCAAATACTGAGATTGCAGGCATGCACCGCCATGCTCATCAGACTGTTAGTTTTAGTTACCATAAAGCAGACTTCTCATATTTTAAAATTCCTCAACATACTTTAAATGCAACAATATTTCCATCAACTGGAATTTACCAACTTTCCATTATTTGAGTGTCTCCAATGTATTTCTGCTAATAATGTTAAAATGAAGTTTTCTGTCATCAATCTTTTTTCTTTGTTTCATTTATTTTCTTAAAATTCATTCTAGGGCATGAAACTATGGGAAAAAAAGATAGGAATAATTTTAAATATCTTGACAAATTGTTTCTTAGTAAAACCCACATAAATTGTGACATTGCCCGGCATGCAAATGAAGATCCTTTTTATCTACTCCTCACCAAGACTCCACAGATGAATTCAAGATGATAATCATATTTTTTTTGTTTTTTTTTCTTTTTTTTCTTTTTTTTTCAGCACTGGGGATGCAACCCAGGGGCATTCTACCACTGAGCTACACCTTCAGCCCTATTTTTTATTTTGAAACAGGGCCTCACTGAGTTGCACAGGGTCTCACTAAGTAGCTGAGGCTGACCACGAACCTCGATCCTCCTGTCTCGGCCTCCCGAATGCTGGGATTACAGCGTGCACCACCACGCCCAGCTGGCTGTTCCTACTCTTTTAACCTGGGCATATACATCCACTTTGATAATATAGACTTCTTCCCAACACCGACAGAACAACATTTTATAATCAGTCCTGCGCTCCATTCAGAACGGTGCTCTGACATTTGTGTACTCCGGCTGATTTCAGTGCTGTCAACTTCTCTTTTCTGCTCGCAATTTCCTCGCTCCTTTGCTGGCACATTGATTCATTTTTATTGTTCTGCAGACAATCCTTCAGCCCCTTGTTCAGGAGGTGCACTTATGTACCTGGTATGCTTCTTTAGGACCAAAAGTGTTGTCATGGTTTTCTCTGCACATTTGTTTGTTGGCTGCTACCGACTAACACTTCCCATTCCGCGGTGTGTGGCTACCTCTCCAGTGCATCTGGGGTTTCAGAGTTATGAAAACAATTTATTTTCTGTTTCTTTATGCAAATATGATTTTCCCTTACTCATATACTTACTGTGGTACTGGGGATTGAACCCAGGGGCATTCTACATCCGAGCCTCAGCCCTATTTTATTTTTGATTGGTTGATTAATTGATTGCTTGTAGTACTTGGGGTAGAACTCAGGGGCTTTTCTACCTCCAGGCTATACTCCCAGACCTATTTTTATATTTTATTTGGAAACAGGGTCTCACTAAGTTGCTAAGAGCCTCACTAAGCTGCTGAAGCTGGCTTTGAACCTCCAAGATCCTCCTGTCTCAGCCTCCCAAGCGCGGGGATAACAAGCGTGCGCCACCATGACCAGCGTATTTTTTATTGTGAAATAGAATCTCACTAAGTCTCAGAAAGGGCCTCACTAAGTGGCTGAAGTTGGCCTCAACCTGAAATCCTCCTGTCTCAGTACAAAGGAGATAAAGTTCCCAGAGACCATCACACATTATGCCTCTAAGCTCACCTCCCTCTACTAGCAACTAAGCATGGAACCCCTACAATCCAAATGGCATGCGTTGAGTGAGGTCCCACTTTTATGTGAGAAAAGTATGCATTTCCCTGTCGCTGCAAAAAGATGACCACACAACTCCTTTTGAAGTTCTTATTTCTTTCACAGAGTTTGACCTCAAGGCAGGAAAAGTCTCATAAAACTGGTTTTCCTTGCCTTTGCCAGAAAGCGGCAGCTGTCTGAGTTAGGACTTACTCAGGTAATGGAATCTTGGCTGTCTTTTATGTTATCTTTGGTGCACAGGCTGAAGGCTTTGTCTTTATCAGAGTCATGATTCTAACAACAAAATAACTCCAGCTAACATCTAGTGACAGGTAAATCATTTAAAAACCATTGTACCAAAAGTTGTTTTCAGTTGTGATTATCTTTCTTAATAGTAACTCCCAAACCTGTCCATTTTAATGATTCATGAAATCATTCCCTAATCACATATAAAACATGTACTGTCAAGATTTTCAAATTTTATAGTGTTTACAAACTTAAAAAAAAAAAGTGTTCACTTGTCTCTTCTCACCAGAAGAAGAAATAACAGTTCTGGTTTATGTTCCCCATAAAATAAATAAAAACAGAAAACTTTGTATGATAGAAACTGATTCTTTTGTTTTTTCAAGAGGAACAACCATAGCTCCTGAATTCACACAGGATGTCTCACACAGATCTATTGGACAAGAAACAGAAAAAAACAAAAAAAGGTTATAAAATACTTCCTCATCCATGTGGTTGCATTGGGTTTTGGTTAATGCATCTTTATTATTGCCTCGTGTGAAAAATGGCTGCAAAAGCATGTCATAAATTCCGATGCAGAGTGAGGTCACTTGGAGCCCCCACCAAAGAACCTCTGGTTTGTCTCAGGAGGTCCTCCTGGCCCCAAGACCGTGCGTCATTCACTCAACTAATCTTTATCCTGACTTTATTTATGGCTTATGCATTTCTCTTCTCCATCTTGTAGATTTAAAGACCAATAAGAGCCTCCACTTGGACGCAAGGAGATTGAAGAAGAGCAAAAGCTCAGACACGACATAAATAACGGTGCCAAAATGTGGCGAGTGAAATCACAGAAACGTGCGGTGCTGAAATGAATGCTCGTCTTGTTACCTCTGCTAGGGACATCCACATAAGAAAGAGACAGGGAGACAGTCGATGCGATTCACCAACGTGACAGGGCTCACACGAGCTCAAAAGGTATGGAGTTCTGAGAATATCATTTTGCAGGAAGGAGCGGGCAGGGGTGGCAGGCATATTTAAAGAGAAGAGGCAGGGCCAGTTTATAAAAGCCACACCAGAGGGTAGAGCTCATGTGGTAAGAGCCGTCATGCTTTCAGCAGAGTCCTGATTCAGTCCTGTATATATTGTGTTGTAGTATGAGAATGGATTAAAGGCTAAAAAGGTAAAATAGCAGAAGAGCCAGGTAGAGGGCATCGCCTAAAGCTGAACAGGAGGAGGTCTGCAAGAAGAGACAATGGCTGTACGAAGTAAAGGACATGACAGAATTTGGGGAGAAAATAGCATTATAAGAACAGAGTTGGGATCTGGCATGGTGGCGCACACCTGCAATCCCAGTACTTAGGAGGCCCAGGCAGGAGGACGGCAGGTTCAAAAACAGGCTTAGCAACTTAGACTCTGTCTCAAAATTAAAAATAATAATAATAAAAGAGGGCTGGAGGTATAGCTCAGAGATAGAACGCCTAGGTTAGAACCTAGTTTCTATCCCCAGTACCCCACCCCACAAAAAAAGGAACAGAGTTGATGTGGGAACAAGGAAAGGAAGAATTCGCAGGAATAAACTTCCTGGGAGTCTGGCTTGAGACACTGCGAGCAGGGTCCCCATCCACAGAAGCCGCAGTATGGAAAGAGAGGCTTGTTGACTCGAGAGGTAATAAATTAATTTGTGAATATATTGAGCAATCTGTGACACAACCAGGTAGAGACGCATTTTGTTTTCATTTATAAATCTGAATGGTGTTTATTTTCTGAAAAACATACACTTTGAAAAATAAAAAGCCATATTGAAAGCACCATTTGTGATTCATGACAAGGACTTTTTTTATCTTTTGTGGAAATGCATGACAACACTTCCTACATGATCAAAACACTAATCTAAGTTTAACTGCATTAATTCCACTTGAGAGCCGCGTATGACGAGCTTCTCCTGACACAGAAAGAAACGGGGATGATAACAGTAAAGACACACCTGAGGAAGATTCTCGTCCCCAAAGGGCTCCTAGAGGCCTGGGGCAGACATGTGACCACGGGGCCAATGTTTTAAGAAGTGCTCAGGAGTCACCAAGGGGAAGTGCAGGGAAGGCCGCAGGCAGCGGCCTTCTCCAGCCACGCAGAATGAGGGCTCATTCTCTACCTGTCCACCCCAGAAGAAGGTAGTGCCGAGACTGACCGCCGCCCAGCCTTGGTTCCAAGGGTCTGGCTGTCATGAAAGAGCTGGGTGGTCCCAGAGGCAGGAACAAGGAACAGGTCTACTTAGGATGTGTGTCCATCTGGGATGCTTCCCCCCAACAATCTGGCTGCAAGTTCCCATGAGTTTGATGTAGCCATGAGTGGGCATCTGTGTTAATGCCTTCACAGGTATTTTAGTGGAATATTTGAAACGGCTGCTTTGAAAATATCTTGTTTTACACTGAATATATTACTTTGGATTTTAAGACATGCTTTCTCAGAAAATGTTTCCTAAACCTGAAAGCAGGTGTGGAACACCAGGAAGAGTGTTGTGTGTGACTTCTTTACCCTTCGGTATTTTCATGGCCTCCATTAAAAGAGGAAGAACGCAGCCAAATGCTTTTAAGTACAATAATACATCACTTATAAATAATAATATTTCAAATCCATGAGAACGGAATAAGTACCACCTTATAAAAAAGAACATGAAGGACATGGCACAGGCTCGTTTCCCACTTGGAGGACTGGGTGAACGAGGGCTCCTGTTTGAGGTGCAGAGAGGAGGAAATGTTCGACTTAGTCCTGCTCTAGCATGAAGATACAGAAGTGGGTTCTTCAGCTCCACGTGGACTCTTAGCTGGGAGCCAGGGCCCCCCTCGAGGATGAGAGAGCCCCGAGACAGAGCAATGACTCAGTGCCATCAGGAAGAACAAGGACAAAGCACCTGCATTCAGGAGCCAGACACAATCTGCAGCTGTCTCAAAGAATAAAAAGGAACCTGAACAGCTCAAGAAGCCAGAGAAGCCATGGGTGGGTGGCAGCCCAGGCAGCCAATCAACTGTGTCAGGAAAATGCCCAAGAGTTGGAAATTAGGGAGTCATTGATGACCTACACATGTTATATGCAAATATAAATGCATATATGCAAATAAAAATGTGATTGCAAACACCACAGAAAATGGCCTGGGAAGATCTGCCGTGGTTGCTAAGCACTGCCTTATCTGACTTCCAGAGAATGTCACTCCTCTTTATATTTTAAAAAATTCTGCAAAATACCTGAGATCATTTAAAACCATAACACAGCCGGGCATGGTGGAACACGCTTGTATTCCTGCGCTTAGGAGGCAGAAACAGGAGGAACACGCAGGTTCGAAGCCAGCCGCGCTGGTTTAAGAGACCCTGTTTCCAAATTTAAAAAGTATTAAAAAAAAAAAAAGTCAGGCATGGCTCAGCAGGCTTAAGAGACCTTGTTTCCAATAAAATATAAAATAGGTCTGGGAGTGTAGCCCGGAGATAGAAGACCCCTGGGTTCCATCCCCTGTACCACAAAAAAAAAAAAAGTATAAAAAATAGGTCTGGGAGTGTAGCCCGGAAGTAGAAGGGTTTCCAGGAACCCCAGTACCACCAAATAAATAAATAAATAATAGAAAGAGAATAGCATACGTATAAATCAACAATTGTTCCTTAGAAATCTAAACAACAAGAGAAGGCATTAAATGCGCAAGAACCAGTCAAGTAAAACATGTGCTGCCTATATTAAGAAATTAGACCTCTTTAATAAGAGTTTGTATTACCTGGATAAGAGAAAAATAGTAAGTAATCAAATAAGACTGGAACCAATACAAATAATTACAAAATTGCAGTATTTTTCCTTAAGACGACATCATATCCTACGAAGAAAATGACTGGGGTACAAAAAAGAAGACTGATGAAATGCTGGTGGTCTCACAATGGGGGGAGGGACACGGGGCTTCCATCCATGATTCTCTCTACTACCATGTAATTTGTTCATGAATTTTCCACCTTAAAAAGGAAAATTACCACCAGGCATGGTGGTGCACGATTGTGTAATCCCAGCATTTGGGAGGCTGAGACAGGAGGATCGCAATTCGTGGACAGCCTCAGCTACTTAGTGAGGCCTTTGCAACTCAGTGAGATTCTGCTTCAAAAATGAAAAGACTAAAAAATATAGGGCTGGGGTTGTAGTTTGGAGGTAGAATGCCCCTGGGCTCCACTCCCAGTAACACACACACACAAAAAAAAAATTAAAATAATTATTAGGATTCAAGAAGAAATTGTACTATAAGAAATCTAAAACCCCTTGAGATATTCAAACTGAATATATATGTTTAAACAAGCACTGTTTAAAGCAATAAAATAACCTATTGCACATAGGAATTTACCAAAACAAAAGCCTTGAAGAGTGTAGAATAAATATAGTGAACGGTGATTCCCAGGCATGAAAAAATTAAAATAGACAGTAGACCCGAACCCCAAACAGTCGATAAACATGAGAGCTGCTTCCTGCAAAGTAGAAAAACTTCCAGAAAGCACAGAAATAAAAGAAAAGCTTTTTAAACAATCTGGATATTTTGTAACTAAGCACATCCAGCATTTGTACCCAGTTTATCTGGATATTAACAGCACAAGAGGAAAAAACCAATAATCTAATGAAATTGAAGTAATCACTTTCATCAAGCAGTTATTATCTCTTTTCCTCTCATCTCTCTTGATAAACACGCAAAACATATTAATCAGTCTGCTCATAGACTTCATAAAAGTAGTTCATTATCTGTTCTATTAATAGTTGTGAGCTTTTTTGAATCAGGAGTTGGCTGCTCAGAATGCTTAATATTTAACTATGTTGTTTTGTCTCCATTGAAACCAGGTTTGGAATAATAAAATGGGAGAAAGTATCTTGAAAATCACAGAGGCGAACATTTATTTTATTTTATTTTATTTTATTTTATTTTTGTCAATAGTATCTCAGAAAGTATTCAGGTCCCATGAAAGCAGTGTTGCTCTGAATCATTTTAAGAATGTCATTTCCTGCTGGGCATGGTGGCGCAAGCCTGTCATCTCAGCATCTGGGAGGCTGAGAAAGGAGGATCCAGGTTCACTGACAGCCTCAGCTACTTAGTGAGGCCCTTTGCAATGCACTGGGACCCTGTTTCAAAATGAAGAATAAAAAATAGGGCTGGAGGTGTAGCTCAGAGGTAGAATGCCCCTGGGTTCCATCCCCAGTACCACAAGAAAGGAAGGAAGAAAGAAAGAAAGAGGGAGAGAGGGGGGGAGGGAGGGAGGGAGGGAGGGAGGGAAGGAAGGAAGGAAGGAAGGAAGGAAGGAAGGAACGAAGGAAGGAAGGAAGGAAGGAGAAAGAAAGAGAAAGAAAGAAAGAAAGAAAGAAAGAAAGAAAGAAAGAAAGAAAGAAAGAAAGAAAGGCATTTCCCACTACAGTAATCTCTCTCCAGGATGTGAGTGGAGACACAGGGACATGGAAGTCTAAAGATCCCCAGGATGGGCAAGGGGAGGACATGGTCAATAATAACACTCTATTTATGACCAGGGCAGGGGACTTCAGTAACTCTGTGAAATTATGAAAATGTTAACTGTAAACCAGGCCTGGTGGCATACGCTTGTAATCCCAGTACTTGGGAGGCTGAGGCAGGAGGATCACAGGTTTGAAGCCAGCCTGGACAACTTCGCAAGGCCCTCTGCAACTTAGTGAGATCCTGTTTCCAAATAAGAAATAAAATCTGGCTGTGGGGTTAGCTCAGAGTTGAAATGCCTCTGGGTTCAATCTTCAGTGCCACAAAAAAAAAAAAGAAAATATTAACTGTTACAATATAGTAACACTTCCAATGCCGAGATATCTTACAACATCATGCTGTATACCTTAGACTTAATCAAATGTATTTTTAAAAAGAGCAATCTGTCTCTTTGGTCAACCCCTTCACAACTTCCTTTTAAAATTACCAACTTAATTTTTCTCAGACTTCATCCAATTTTGCCACAAATGTAGCAGATTCTGCAGCTTACATAAGGCCTGTTTCTTCTTGGTTTCTGTCAGGCTACTGCTCTTTCTCTTTGAATATTGCTGGAGGCCTTATGGCGGTAAGCAATTTGACAGCTACTGAAATTGGTGAAGACCTAGACACACTCAGACATAAATATGTAAATATCAAAGTTGAAGTCAAGCCTTTCAGGAGAAGCCTCCAGAGTCCAGTCAAGGATGTTTGAAACTGGCCAACGTGTCTGGTCAGAATCTCTGGACTCCACAGCTCAAAGCAGTGCCCATGGGCCTTGGTGACTGCCCACATGTCCCCAAAGGAAGCTGAGACCAGTGCGGTGCCCTGGCAGAAGAAGGCCATCCTGTCGGCAAGGGCCTCCCTCCTCAGTACACACAAAACAGACTGGGCAGCAGCTCCACGCCCCCTGTTCCAGAGTCCTGGCCCCCTCGCTGGCCAGCCACATTTGGGAGCTTTTTCATTTTTCAAAAGCCCAGCGCCATAACACTGGCTCCTGAGGTGTCAGGCAGCGAGCACCCTTGCTGGTAGGATTATTAAATCCCCCTCCCACACCGAGGATCTGCCCCCAGTACCATTAAATCTGTGCACTTTCTTCCCCGCCTTTCCAAAAAAATAAAACAAAACAAACACACAAAAGAAAGGGTGGCCTGTATTCCTTCTCTGGTCTTATCTCACTAATTAGCAGATGAAAACAAGCAAACATTTTAATGGAGATGATTATAAAGGTTTTTCAGTTTACCCAAAGTCTTTGAATTGCTTTTAGTGATGATGCGCTGGTGCCGCCACCGTGCAATAGAGAGATGTGGGAGTGTTGCTTTGTTTCCTTGACTTCTGTTGACAGATGAAAATAAGCAGTAAGAAGCACAAATTAAAAGGGAGACAGAGTTTGCTGTCCTAAATATCCCAGACTCTCTCACTACCTGCCCTCGCTTACTTCATGGCACCTGAAACCGACTCACCGGATCCGGAGACACCTACAGTTTCTATGTTTATTTTTTCACTCAGTTGATTATTCATGTGCGTATGTACGTACATATGTATGTATGTATGTATGTATTGGCACTGGGAATGGAACCCAGGGGCATTCTACCTTCGAGCTACATCCCCAGCTCAATTTATTTTTATTTTGAAACCATCTCACTAAGTTCTGGAGGGCCTCACTAAGTTGTGGAGGCTGGCCTTGAACCTGCCATCCTCCTATCTGAGTGCTGGGATCACAAGTGTGTGCCCACATGCCTAGCTTCAGTCCCTACATATAAATGGATGCATATTGTAGGGTGTTTGAATTATGAAGCCATGTGTCTAAACTGAATGAAAGGAATCACTGCACACACAGCTAGGGCTTTGGGAAGAAGGAATGTGCTCCGGAGGAGGAAAAGAGGCTCCATTGCCTCCAGGATCGCCAAGCTCTGGATCTGTAGTCCCGCAGAGCTCCTGTCTGTGTGAGCTCAGATGGGTGCAGCAGGAGGTGGTGGGATCTTTAAGAGGTGGGGTTTAGTGAGAGGAAGTGGTCACTGGGGGCATGACCTCAAAGGACAGTTTCCTCCTTTCCTATTTTCTCCGTAGCCACCAAGGTGAGCAGCTTGCTCCACCAGGCACTCTCCATTCATAACCACAGTCTCACCACAGACCTGAAGCAAGGACAAGCCAGGCATGGACTGAAACCTGCAAACCCATGAGCTGAGCAAACTTTTCTGTTTTAAAATTCACTGTCTCAGGCACTTTGTTACAGTAATGGGAAGCTGACCACGCTGCTAGATTGCATCTTTGACTGGACAGCACTCTGGGCACTTCAGAAGCCAGAACTGGTGTGAGAAGTTAGAAGAAGAGGAGAAGCCTGGTTTGGTCACCTGCTGTGATCTTTATTCCACTCTCTTGCTTTTGCTCCTAAGCCATGCTGGGCCCCTTCCCTCCTCTGGAGCCAGGGTTCTCCACTGCACACTGTTAGGTTTGGGTGCAGTAAAAAGGCGAAAGAGACCAGGTGTGCCTAAAAGAATTTTAATGTGATCTTCTCTCAGGGATAGGGTCTGGACCACTCCTGGACACCTCTGAGCTCCTCCATCACTGGAAAGGAAATGCCCTTCCTTTTAAGGTTTACATCTTGTGGGTGGGACTACACATAGGAACGCCATCCCTCTCACGACATCGCCTGCCTCGTGATATCACCCAGCAGAGTCTCTTCCTTTTCTAAGGTACCGACCCTGCAGGGAGGGACCCAACCTGTCATCCAGGCCTTTTGGTGATAATGGGTAGAGATTCAAATCTTAAACTACTTCCTGCTGTCAAGGGGCATTGTGAGGGGGCCCTTCGGCTGGGAGAGGGCGGGTTCTTCAGAAGTGGGAGCATGGCTGTGGCATGAGGCATAGGTTACCCTGGACAGCTTGGTGATGTGTGCTCGAGGAGACTTTAGCAGACCTGGCATTATGACAGTATGGCATCCAAAGAGGGAGAGCACCATAGTATGTGAACAAGTGGATCTGCTAAAGTAAAACATTAAAGAGAATTATGCCGAGAAAAACAAAGCTTAGTAGGCCCCAACACTGTGCAAGAGAATGTCATGGGACTGTTGTAACAGAGCCCTTTTTAGCCGGATAAGACGATGCCAGTTGGGGTCCCCAGCAGTTTGGCTACGGTAGGTGTGGTGAGGATCACTGTGAAGGGCCCAGTCCACCATGGTTGGAGATGTTTTGGTTGAAGTGACTTGAGGAGGACTTGATCCCCTGGCTTAAGGGTGTTGGATGCAGGGTGTGGAGCTGCTTTTTCAGTCCCAGGTTGGGGAAGATACTGATCAACATGTTCCCTAAGAAGGTGCCTGAGAAATAACAAGTAAGGAAGGTAGGAAGCCAAAGGAGGGGGATCTGAAGGGAGAGCGTGATTAAGCAGGAAAGGGTGACCGTATAGCAATTCAAAGGGGCTCATAAAGGTGGGGCTTTGAGGTGTGGCCCTTACACAGTCCAGAGCTAGTGGCAGGAGTTCAAGCCACGATAGTCTCAGCTCTTGGATCTGGTCAGCTGAGGTGGGCAGCTGCAAGTCTTGTAAGGCCTTAACCCGGTCAACAGTTAGTCCTCGGGTATTTGAGGTGCGATGTAGGCCTAGATACAATACCTTAGGCACTGATAACTGGGCTTTATGTGGGGCCACCCTGTAACCCCTGCTTCCAAGAAAATTAAGGAGATGGGCAGTGTCCCATTTGGTCACTTCTAGGGAGGGACTAAAAAGTAAAAGGTCATCCACATATTGTAACAGAGAACTAGGCTCCAAGGGGCACTGGAGGATGTCCTGTCTCTAGAGCCTGTCCAAAGAGGGGAGGGTTATCTCGAAAACCCTGGGGGAAGATGGTCCAGGCTAGTTGTTGAGCAACCTGGGCATTGAGGTCCTCCCAAGGCAAAAAGGGATACAACTCAAGATGCAGAGAAATTGTGTAAAACACGTCTTTTAAGTCGAGAACTGAAAAGTGGGTGGTATTGGGAGGATTCTGAAATAAGAGGGTATAGGGATTAGGAACAACTGGGTGAATTGGGACCACTGCATCATTATAGGTCCCATTAGGCTTTTTAACTGAGAGAATGGGGGTGTTATAAGGGGCATTAGTAGGGATAAGCAGTCCCTGGGCCTGGAGACAAGAAATAATAGGCTTAAGCCCACGTCAGTGAAGGAGGGATATGGGAAACTGGGAGCGGGCAAGGAAAATAGTGGGGTCACATAGGACAATCTGGACCGGGGTGTGGTGTGTTGCCACAACTGGGGTGCTGGTATCCCATACTAGAGTGTCAACCAAATCTATTGGAAGGGGAGGTTTGGCTTCCAGGTCATCAACTGTAGCTGCAGCCATTAAAAGTATATTAGAGGAAACAGAAGCCATGGGGAAATTAAATGAAAGTTCAGCCCCAATTTTGGTTAAAAAAGTCTCTACCTAAAAGGCGGGTAGAACATGAAGGGACAATCAGGAATGGATGGTTAACCATAAAGGTTTCTAAATGGCATAAAAGGGGCCCTGTAGTACATGGGCAAGAGAGCATGCTGTCAATCCCCTGAACCTCAATTTGGGAAGGGAAACTAGGTCCTGAGAAGGAAGGGAGGACAGAGTAGGTGGCCTTCATATCAATCAAGAAGGAGATTGGCTTACCCGCTACCTGGAGAGTTACCCTGGGCTCAGCTTGAAGACATAGTATCATGTGATATTTCCTTTTTATTTCCTCACCCCTGTCATTATAATCCTAGTGGGGATCCTCAGAAGGAACTGCAGCTGTTCTGGTAGGGAGCTATGGATTGGTTAGGTGAACCTGATTGGCCCATTCCCTGGCAGCCTTAAGAATATGATTTCGTTCATCTGCAGTTAAAGAGGAGGTTAAAATGACATGAAGATCCCGCCAAGTTAAATCATATGCTTGTACAATATGTTGAAATTCCTTAATAAAACTAGAGGAATTGGCAGAAACAGAACCCAGTCTCTTTGGAAGTTGAAAAAGGTCAGGAAGGGAAAAAGAACATGGACCCGGACCACGCCTTCTGAACCAGCCACACCTTCTGCACCAGCCACCTCATAAAGTGGAGCCAAGAGAGGAGGTGGCGGGGGGGGGGGTCTCTGGAATGGGGAGGGTGACCTACAGGGGTGGGTGGGGGGGAGGTAAGGGTTGGTCCCTTAAGGGAGAAAGGTGGGAGAGAAAGGAGTGGGTTAGAATGGGAGGCTGCCCCGGAATAAGATGACAAGGAGAGGTCAGGAGATGTAAGATGTAAGAAATAAGATGTAAGGAGAGGTCTTGTGGGTCAATGTCATCAGGAAATGGGGCCTGCAACTCGACTGGGTCAGACTCCGGCATCCACATGTCATCACAGAATGGGGACCTTGAGTTAGCAGAATAGCAGGCCTGTGACCCAGAAAGGCCACCACGTGCTGAGAGCTGGCAGCCAAATTCCCAGTCCTGGGCTCTGCTGAGAGCCAGTGGCCATCTTCACAGCCTTGGCCTCTGCTGTAAGCCGATGGCCATCTTACCAGCCCCAGCTCCGAGCTCTGATGAGAGCTGGTGGCCCTCTTCCCAGCCCGTGCTCTCCAGGAGAGCCAACGGCCATCTTCCCGGTCACGCATCTGCTAAGAGCCAGTGGCCATCTCCGCTGCCCCAGCCTCATTGTTTGCTGGGAGTCGGTGGCCATCTTCCAAGCTCCAGGCTATGCTGAGAGCCAGCAGCCATCTTCCCTGCTCCAGCCCCTAGCTCCACTGAGAGCCGGCAGCCATCTTCCCAGCCCCAGGCTCTGCTGAGAGCTGGTGTCCATCTTCCTGGCCCCAGCCCTGCGCAATGCACAGAGCCAGCGGCCATCTTCCCACCCCCCACCCCCCCACCCCACCCCCCAGCTCTGCTGAGAGCCAGAGGCCATCTTGCCCAGCCTCAGCCCTATGCTCTGCTGAAAGCCTGCGGTCATTTTTCCCCAGCCTCAGCCCAGCTCTCTACTGAGAGCCGGTGGCCATTTCCTGGACCCGGGCTCTACTGAGAGCCAGCAGCCATCTCCCCAGCCCCACACTCTCCGGGTAAGCCGGCGGCCATCTTTGCAGCCATCTTCCTTAGACACAGCCCCGAGCTCTACTGAGAGCCCGTGGCCATCTTCCCGGCCCCATACTCTGCTGAGGGCTGGAAGCCATCTTCCCCAGCCTCAGCCCTGCACTCTGCTGAGAGCCGGCAACCATCTAACAGGCCCCGCGACCTGCTGAGAGACGGGGGCCATCTTCCCGTTCCCACACTCTGCTGAAAGCCAGCATTCATCTCCCCCAGACCCAGCCCCATGATCTGCTGAGAGCTGGTGGCCATCTTCCTGGCCCCGGGCTCTGCTTTGAGCTGGTGGCCATCTTCCCCAGACCCAACCCTGTGCTCTGCTGAGACCGGGTGGCCTTCTTTCTGGCCCCTCGCTCTGCTGAGAGCTGGCAGCCAACTTCCCCAGCCTCAGCCCCGGACTCTGCTGAGAGCCTACGGCCATCTTCCTGGCCCCAAGCTCTGCTGAATACCGGCAGCCATCTTCACAGCCCCAGGCTCCACTGAGAGCCGGCCGCCATCTTCCTGGCCCACCCGCTCTGCTGAGAGCTGGTGGCCATCTTCCCTAGCCTCAGCCCTGAGCTCTGCTGAGAATCGGCGGCCATCTTCCCCAGCCTTAGCCCCGAGCTCTGCTGAGAATCAGCGGCCATCTTGCCCAGCCTCAGCCCTGTGCTCTGCTGAGAGCCTGTGGCCATTTTTCCCCAGCCTCATCCCAGCACTCTCCTGAGAGCCAGTGGCCTTCTTTCCCAGCTTCAGCCCTGTGCGCTGCTGAGAGCTGGCGGCCATCTTCCTGGCACTGCACCTGCTGAGAGCCAGCCGCCATCTTCCCCAGACCCAGCCCCACGCTCTGCTGAGAGCTGGCGGCCATTTCCCGGCCCCGAGCTCTCTGGGAGAGCCGGTGGCATCTTCCCGGCCCCAAGCTCTGCTGAAAACCCACGGCCATCTTCCCAGGCTCTGCTGAGAGCAGGCGACCATCTTCTGGCCCCGAGCTCTGCTGAGAGCCTGCGGCCCTCTTCCGGACCCCGAACTCTGCTGAAAGTCCATAGTCATCTCTCCAGCCCCTCGCTCTGCTGAGAGCCCCTGGCCATCTTCTCCAGACCCAGCCCCATGCTCTGCTGAGAGCAGGCGGCCATCTTTCCGGCCCCGAGCTCTGCTGAGAGACGTGGCTATCTTCCCCACCCTGGGTTCTGCTAAGAGCTGGTGGCCATCTTCCCCAGCCTCAGCCCCGCATTCTTCTGAGAGCCGGTGGCCACCTTCCTGGCCCCGCACTCTGCTGAGAGCTGGCAGCCATCTTCCACAGACCCAGCCCCGCGCCCTGCTGAGAGCCAGCAGCCATCTTCCCATTCCCATGCTCTGCTGAGAGCTGGCAGCTATCTTCCACAGACCGAGCCCCGTACCCTGCTGATAGCCAGCGGCCGTCTTCCCGTTCCCATGCTCTGCTGAGAGCTGGCAGCTATCTTCCACAGACCCAGCCCCATGCTCTGCTGAGAGCCGGGGGCCATCTTCCAGGCCCTGGGCCCTGCTGAGAGCCGGTGGCCATCTTCTCAGCCCTGCGCTCTGCTGAGAGCCAGCAGCCATGTTCCAGGCCCTGCGCCCTGCTGAGAGCCGGCGGCCATCTTCCTGTTCCCACGCTCTCCTGAGAGCCGGCAACCATCTTCCAGTTCCCACGCTCTGATAAGAGTCGGCAGCCATCTTCCCCAGACCCAGCTCCATGCTCTGCTGAGAGCTGGTGGCCATCTTCCCGGCCCCAGGCTCTGCTGAGAGCTGGTGGCCATCTTCCCCAGACCCAGCCTCACGCTCTGCTGAGAGCAGGTGATCATCTTCCCGGCCCCACACTCACCTAGACCCAGCAGCCATCTTCCTGGCCCCTAGCTCTGCTGAGGGCTGGTGGCCACTTTCCGGCCTCGAGCTCTACTGTGAGCCAGAGGCCATCTTCCCCAGCCTCAGCCCCACTCCCTGCTGAGAGCTGGCAGCCATCTTCCCGTTCCTGTGCTCTGCTAAGAGCCAGCAGCCATTTTCCCCAGACCCACACCCACACTCTGCTGAGAGCTGTCGTCCATCTTCTTGGCCCTGAGCTCTGCTGAGAGCTGGCAGCCATCTTCCCCAGACCCAGCCCTGGGCTGTGCTGAGAGTAGGTGGCCATCTTCCCGGCACCTCACTTTGCTGAGACCGTGGCTATCTTTCCCATTCTCAGCCCTGGGCTCTGCTGAGAGCCGGCGGCCATCTTCCCATCCCCGCCTTTTCCGGGGGAGAATAGGCCATCTTCCCAGCCCCAAGCTCTGCTGAGAGCTGACACCCATCTTCCTGACTCATGCTCTGCTGAGAGCCGGCGGCCATCTCCCCAGCCCCAGCCCTGAGCTCTGCTGAGAGGCGGTGGCCATCTTCCAGGACCCGCACTTTGCTGAGAGCTGAAGGCCATTTTCCCGGCCCCGCACTCTGCTAAGAGTCAGCAGCCATCTTCCCAGCCCCAAGTTCTACTAAGAGCCCATGGCCATCTTCCCGGCCCCATGCTCTGCTGAGAGCTGGCGGCCATCTTCCCAGCCCCAAGCTCTACTAAGAGCCCGGGGCCATCTTCCTGGCCCTGAGCTCTGCTGATAGCCGGCCGCCATCTCACCTGCCCAGCCCCATGCTATGCTCCTAGCCAACAGCCATATTCCCAGTCCCAGCCACGAGCTCTGCTGAAAGCCCGCGGCCATCTTCACTAGCCTCAGTCCCGCACTCTGCTGAGAGCCACAGCCATCTTCCCCATCCCAGGCTCTGCTGAGAGCCAACGACCATCTTCCAGGTCCCAGGCTCTGCTGAGAGCCGGCAGCCATCTTCCCCATACCCAGACCCATGCTCTGCTGAGAACCAGCAGCCATCTTCCCACCCCCGAGCTCTGCTGACAGCCAGCGGCCATCTTCCCCAGACCCAGCCCCGCACTCTGCTGAGAGTGGGTGGCCATCTTCCCGGCCACTCACTCTGCTGAGAGCCAGCAGCCATCTTCTTCTGCCTCAGTTCCGGGCTCTGCTGAGAGCTCACGGCCATCTTCCTGGCCCCAAGCTCTCCTGAGAGCAAGGAGCCATCTTTCTGGCCCCAGGCTCTGTTGTGAGCCGGCAGCCATCTTCCCCAGACCCAGCCCCGTGTTCTGCTGAGAGTGGGCAGCCATCTTCCTGGCCCCTCACTCTGCTGAGAGCCTGCGACCATCTTCCCGGCCCCAAGCTCTGCTGAGATATGATGGCCATCTTCCCCAGTCTCAGCCCCAGGCTCTGCTGAGAACCGGTGGCCATCTTCCCCAGCCTCAGCCCCGAGCTCTGCTGAGAGCCAGCAGCCACCTTCCCCTGCCTCAGCCCCAGGGTCTGCTGAGAGCTCGCCACCATCTTCGTGGCCCCAAGCTCCGCTGAGAGCAGGTAGCCTTCTTCCCAGCCCTGGGCTCTGCTGAGAGCCGGCTGGCAACCATCTTCCCAGCCCCAAGCTCTGCTGAGAGCTGGTTGCGATCTTCCTTAGCCTCAGCCCAGAGCTCTGCTGAGAGATGCGGCCATTTTTCCCCAACCTCTGCCCAGTGCTCTGCTGAGAGCCAGCGGCCACCTTCTCGGCCCTGGGCTCTGCTGAGAGCCGGCAGCCATCTCCCCAGCCCCAGCCCCTCGCTCTGCTGAGAGCCGGCAGCCATCTTCCTGCCCCAGGCTCCGCTAAGAGCTGGTGGCTGTCTCCCCTGCCCCAGCCTCACCATCTGCTGAGAGCTAGTGGCCATATTTCAGGCTCCGGGCTCTGATGAGAGCTGGCGGCCATCTCCCCTGCCCCATCCCCACGCTCTGCTGAGAGCCAGCAGCCATCTCTCCAGCCTGAGCACCAAGCTCTGCTGAGAGATGGCGGATAACTTGCCGGCCCCGGGCTCTGCTGAGAGCCAGTGGCCATCTTCCCAGCCAGAGCTCTGCTGAGAGCCGGCGGCCATATTCCCCAGCATCAGCCCCGCTCACTGCTGAGAGCTGGCAGCCATCTTTCCGGCCCTGCACTCTGCTGAGAGCTGGCAGCCATCTTCCCGGCCCTGGGCTATGCTGAGAGCCGGCATCAATCTTTCTGATTACAAGCTGTGCTGAGAATTGGCGGTAATCTCCCCTACCCTAACCTCGCTCTCTGATTAGAGCCGGCAGCCATCTTTCTGGTCCTGGGCTCTGCTCAGAGCCAGCGGTCATCCTCCCAACCCTGGGCTGTGCTGAGAGCCAGCAGCCATCTTCCCTACTCTAACCCCATGCTCTGATTAGAGCCGGCAGCCATCTCCCCTGCCCCAGCCACACACACTGCTTAGAGTCGGCGGCCATCTTCCTGGAACCAGGCTCTGCTGAGAGCTGGCAGCAATCTCCCTTGCCCCAGCCTTGAGCTCTGCTTAGAGCCGGCAGCCATATTCCTGGCCCCAGGCTCTCCAGGAGAGGCGGTAGCCATCTTCTCGGCCCTAGGATTTTTGGGAGAGCTGGCAGCCATCTTCCCAGACCCGGGCTCTGCTGAGAACCAGTGGCCATCTTTCAGGCTCCAGGCTCTGCTGAGAGCTGGTGGCCATCTTCCCGGCCCCGAGTTCTGCTGAGAACCGGCGGCCATATTCCCCAGCCTCAGCCTTGCGCACTGCTGAGAGCTGGCAGCCATCTTTCCGGCCGTGTGCTCTGCTGAGAGCCAGCAGCCATCTTCCCCAGACCCGTGCTGGCACAGATCTTTGCTCGGAGCTGGCAGCCATGTTACCGTCCCCAGGCTCTGCTCAGAGCCGGCGGCCATCTTCCTGGCCCCGCGCTCTTGAAAGCCAGTGGCCATCTCCCCTGCCCCAGCCCCGTGCACTGATTAGAGCCGGCGGCCATCTTCCTGGCCCTGACCTCTACTGAGAGCCGGTGGCCATCTTCCTGGCCCCTTGCTATGCTAAAAGCCAGTGGCCATCTCCCGTGTGCCAGCCTCATGCTCAGCTGAGTGCCAGTGGCCATTTTCCAGACCCTGAGCTGTGCTGAGTGCCGAGGGTCATCTCCCCTGCTCCAGCCCCACACGCGGCTGAGAGATGGTGGCCATCTCTCCAGCCCTAGCCCTGGGCTCTCCTGAAAGCTGGTGGCCATCTTCTCGGCCCTGGGCTCTGCTGAAAGCCGGTGGCCATTTTCCCTACCCAAGCCCCGTACTATGCTTAGAGCCAGGGCCATCTTCTGAGGCCCGGGCTCTCCAGGAGAGCTGGTGGCCATCTGCCCAGCCCCGGGCAGTGCTGAGAGCCAGTGGCCATCTCCCCTGCCCCAGCTTCATGCTCTGTTGAGAACCAATGACCAACTTCCAGGCTCTGGGTTGTGCTGCGAGCTAGCAGCCATCTCCCCTGCCCCAGCCCTAAGCTCTGCTGAGAGCTGTTGGACATCTTCCCAGCCCTGGGCTTGATAGGGTCCGAGAATCACCCCCTTACCCAAATAACGAAGAACACACCAAGGATGTAAAAATCCAAGCAGGGTTTATTGTGCTGCAGCTCTTTACTGGCAAGCCAGTGGTCAAAACTCCATCCCAAGCCTAACGGCCGTCAGATAAATACAATTGGAGTTCGACCAAGAGCTCACTCCAGGGTCCGAATTTATAGCCCCAGGAGGGAGTGGTTACACACGTCAGAGCCCACCAAAAGTCAGAGTCCACCAACCTTAGAATAGAACCAATCAGATACAAGGACAAACAAGTACAACCAATAATTTTAAAACATGCATCCACACACGTCAGAGCCCGCCAAAAGTCAGAGCCCACCAAAGACTGCTTATCTCCCCTATGGTATGTGCTCATTCGCTAGGGCTGCCTCTGGCTAAGCTTGTGGAATGCAGATGTTTCCAGGTAGATAAGGCGATTACAGGCTTATAACTCAGGAAGAAATGCTTTTACATTCTAAAGCACTTAAAAGCAATTCCTAAACTTTAAAAGCAATTTCTAATATTCTTTAAACACCAAGCAAGTCTAAAACAAAAGACTATCACCAAACAAATGCTGGACATATGCGTAAGCAGTTTTACAGAAGCCAGAACTTGAGCAGGCAGTTATTAGAGAAAGACAGGAACTTACAAGTTAACTATATTCTGAATCCTAAATCCCAATGTCTTAATTATCTAAAGCCATTCTTAACAGTACCAGGGAAGCCTGGCCAAAGGTCAGGGGTCAGGCCTGAGGCTGTAGCCCATGGTGGACCACAGGGGTCCCTGTCTTGTGCTGTCAGAGGAGTAGTGGAAGGGTGAGGCCAGGCGGTCCTGACCCACAGCCTGCTCCACTCCATGGGCTCTTGCAGGCCCACTGTCCTGGATCCGCCTGGCCCTTCCCTGCTGCCCCTTCTCTTCCTGACCACCCAGACTTGCCCTGCAGCTGGGGTCTTGACTCCATTCCTGTGAGCCAGGAATACTCGGTGTCCACGCTGTTGCCCACACAGGCCTTGGCATCCAGATCCCTCCAGAGGGTCTGCTCGGGCCCTGGCCCTGGCTGTGACACTGCAGGAATTGGGGGGATGGAGGAGGACCTCTCCAAACACTGCCCTGCGGCAACCCTGGGCCCAGCCAGGAGTCACCCTGTCCCCACAAAGGGCCCTGCACGGTGACGTGACTGGCCAAAGCCCCTGGCCTTCCCACAGGGACCTGTGGGAGACCTGCAGAACATTACAAGGAGGAGAACGGGTGAGGAAGACACACATGTGGCCTCCTGTAAACAGTCTGATTTTTCAACATAAACCAGACCTGGCCCGAGTGGAAGTGCTATAGAATGTTCTCTGGACTGGAAAATCCCAGTCTGAGGAGGGGCTGCCTTTCCCACCCACCTTGGTTGGGCCAGGCTTATCTCTGCGCTGAGGAATCTACCTGGAGAGAAGATTAGCATGACCTTGTTCCCCAGGCCGGAGGGGGAGGGCTGATCTGGCTCAGAGATATGGGGATCTGGGGCCCATGTTGCTTGCAGCTGTGGGGTTGGGGGCAGCACGGGGAGGACAGAGACCTTGGCCGGCAAGCTGGAGGGGGCCTTCTGGGCAGCTGGGCTTACAGATCTTCATTCTGTTTCCAATCCTACCTTACTTCTATATCTTAACTCTATATTCTAATATCTTACTTCTATAAGGATCCTACCTTAATTCTATACTATGAGGGGGTTATTTTCCACAGCATTCCTACAGGCTCTGGAGAGCCCAGCAGCCATCTTCCCTACCCCGGACTCTGATGAGAGCCGGTGGCCATCTTCCCTATCCCAGGCTCTGAGGAGAGCCAGTGGCCATCTTCCCGGCACCAGGCTATGCTGAGAGCCAGCGGCCATCTCCCCTCTCCTAGCCCTGTGCTCTGCTGAGAGCTGGTGGCCATCTTCCCGGCCTCAGGCTCTGCTGAGGGCCAGTGGCCATCTTCCCGGCCCCAGGCTTTGCTGAGAGCCAGCGGCCATCTCCCCTACCCCAGCCCCGTGCTCTGCTTAGAGCCAGCGGCCATCTTCCAGGCCCCAGAATCTCCGGGAAACCGGCAGCTATCTTCCCGGCCCCGGGCTGTTCTGAGAGCCGGCGGCCATCTCCCCTGCCCTAGTCCCGCGCTCTGCTTAGAGCCAGCGGCCCTCTCCCCAGCCCTGTGCTCTCTGGGAGAGCTGGCAGCCATCTTCCTGGCCCCGGGCTTTGCTGAGAGCTGGCGGCCATCTTCCCAGCCCCATGCTCTGCTACGAGCCTGTGGCCATCTCCTGTACCCCAACCTGAAGCTCTGCTTTGAGCCGGTGGCCATCTTCCAGGCTCTGTGTTGTGCTGAGAGCGTGCAGCCATCTCCCCTGCCACAGCCCTTCAGTCTGCTGAGAGCCGTTGGCCATCTTCCCGGCTCCAGGATCTGCTGAGAGGCCATGACCATCTTCCTGGCCCAAGGCTCTGCTGAGAGCCGGTGGCCATCTTCCCAGCACCGCACTCTGCTGAGAGCTGCCGGCCATCTTCCCCTGCTGAAACACGATGGCCATCTGCCCAGCCCCAGGATGTGCTGAGAGCTGGTGGACATCTCCCCTGCCCCAGCCTCATGCACTGCTTACAGCCAGTGGCCATCTTCTCTGCCCTGGGCTGTGCTGAGAGCCAGCAGCCACCTTCCCGGCCCTGGGCTTTGCTGAGAGCCAGTGGCTATCTCCTCTGTCCCAGCCCCATGCTCTGCTGAGAGCTGGCGGCCATCTCACCAGCCCCAGCCCCGAGCTCTGCTAAAAGCCAGTGGCCATCTTCCCAGCCCCGGGCTCTGCTGAGAGCCCATGACTATCTTCCTAGCCCCACGCTCTGCTGAGAGATCCTGCAGCCATCTTCCCAGCCTCGGGCACTGCTGAGAGCCAATGGCCATCTGCCCCAGCCTCAGCCCTGCACTCTGCTGATAGCCATCGGCAATCTTTCTGGCCCCACGCTCTGCTGAGAGCCAGTGGACATTTTCCCCAGACCTAGCCCTGAGCTCTGTTGAGAGCCGGTGGCCATCTTCCCAGCCACATGCTCTGCTGAGAGCAGGCGGCCATCTTCCCCAGCCTCAGGCTCGCACTCTGGGAAGAACCAGCAGCCATCTTCACTAGCCTCAGCCCCCACTCTACTGAGAGCTCTCCTTCCTCTCCCTGGCCCTGCGCTTTCTGGGAGAGCCGGCAACCATCTTCTTCACACAGAGCTCTGCTGAGAGCAAGCGGTCATCTTCCCCAGCCTCAGGCCCATGCTCTGCGGAGAGCTGGTGGCCCTCTCCCTAACCCCACATTTTCTGGGAGAGCTGGTGGACATCTTCCTTGCACCAAACTCTGCTGAGAGCCGGCGGCCATCTTCCTCAGCCTCAGCCCCCACCCCCACGCTTTCTGGGAGAGCCAGCGCCCATCTTCCTGGCCCCCACGCTCTGCTGAGAGCCAGAAGCCATCTCCCCTGCCCCAGCCTTGCACTCTTCTGAAAGCCGGTGGCCGTCTCCCCATCCCTAGCCCCGAGCTCTGCTGAGAGCCAGTGGCCATCTTCCCAGCCACATGCTCTTCTGTGAGCCGGCGGCTATTTTCCCTAGACCCAGCCCCACGTTCTGCTGAGAGCAGGAAGCCATCTTCCCAGCCCTGGGCTCTGCTGAGAGCTGGCAGCCATCTTCCTCAGCCTCAGCCCCGGGCTCTGCTGAGAGCCGGCAGCCATCGTCTCCAGCCTCAGCCCCCGGTTCTGCTGCAAGCCAGCGGCCATCTTCCTAACCCAAGCTTTGCTGAGAGCCAGTGGCCATCTTCCCGTCCTTTAGCTCTGCTGAGAGCCGGCAGCCATCTTCCCCAGCCTCAGCCCCGTGCTCTGCTGAGAGCCTGCGGCCATTTTAACCTAGCCTTAGCCCAGTGCTTTGCTGAGAGCTGGTGGCCATCTTCCAGGCCCCAAGCTCTGCTGAGAGCCAGCGGCCATCTCCCCAGACCCACGCTCTCCAGGTAAGCTGGTAGCCATCTTTCCGGCCCAGAGCTCTTCTGAGAGCCGGCAGGCAACTTCCCAGCTCTGGGCTCTGCTGAGAGCCTGCATCCATCTTCCCCAGACCCAGCTCCATGCTCTGCTGAGAGCCTGCGGCCACCTCCCAAGCCCCACGCTCTACTGAGAGTCTGCGGTGATCTTTCTTAGACCCAGCACTACACTTTGCTGAGAGCCCACGGCCATCTTCCCAAGCCCCAGCCCCGCATTCTGCTGAGATCCAGGGGCCATATTCCCCCGACGCAGCCCCGAGCTCTGCTGAGAGCCTGCTGCCATCTTCCTGGCCCCAAGCTCTGCTGAGAGCCAGCGGCGATCTTGCCAGCCCTGGGCTCTTCTGAGAGCCAGCAGCCATCTTCCACAGCCTCAGCCCCCTGCTCTGCTGAGAGCCGGTGGCCCTCTCCCCAGCCCCGTGCTCTCTGGGAGAGTCGGTGGCCATCTTCCTGTCCCCGGGCTCTGCTGAGAGTGGCAGCCATCTCTCCAGCCCTGCACTCTCTGGGGGAGCCGGTGGCCATCTTCCTGGCCCCACACTCTGCTAACAGCCCGCAGCCATCTTCCTGGTGCTGGGCCACGAATATGGCCAGGGCCTCTCAGCAGAGCAGGAGGGGGAGAAGATGGCCATCAGCTCTCAGCAGAGCCCGGGGCCGGGAAGATGGCCGCCGCTCTCAGCAGAGCTCGGGGCCGGAAGTTGGCCACCTGCTCTCTGCAGAGCCCGGGAAGATGCCAGCTGGCTCTCAGAAGAGTTTGGGGGTAGGAAGATGGCTGCGGGCTCTCAGCAGAGCTCAGGGCTGGGTTTGGGGAAGATGGCCGCATGCTCTCTGTAGGGGTGCTGGAAAGCGGGCTAGAAGAAGCGCTTTCCCCCCAGTATTAGAAGTTAACTAGAGAAGTCTTCTTCCATATTAGGATTAGAAGTAAGGTATAGAAGTAAAATAGAGTTAAGATATAGAAGTAAGGTAGGATTGGAAATATAATGGAGATCTATAAGCCCAGCTGCCCAGGTTGCAGGATTCAAGGACGAGGGTAGGGGGCCTACAAGGTCAAAGCCTCTAATCTCCAGCTTGCTGGCCAAGGTCTTTGTAAATGGGACCCCATTCCCATATCTCTGAGCTAGATCAGCAAACAAGGTCAGGCTAATCTGCTCTCCAGGCAGATTATTCAGTGCAGAGATAAGCCTGGCCCAGCCAAGGTGGGTGGGAAAGGCAGAGCACGCTCTGACATGTGTGGATGCATTTTTTAAAATTATTGGTTGTACTTGTTTGTCATTGTATCTGATTGGTTGTATTCTAAGGTTGGCGGGCTCTGACGTGTGTAATCACTCCCTCGTGTGTAACCACTCCCTCTTAGGGTTATAAAATTCAGAGCGTGGAGTGGGGAGGGCTCGAACCTCGGCCATAGTGTCTTGGTCTCGACCCCTGGCTAGCCGGGACAATAAACCTTGCTTGCATTTTTACATCTCTTGTGAGTCCTTCAATATTTGGGTTGGTGGGCAATTCTTGGACCCTTCACTCTCAAGAGAGCTGGGGACTGGGGAGATGGCTGCTGTCACTCAGCAGAGCTCGGGAAGGGAAAGATGGCCGCGGGCTCTCAGCAGAGCTCAGGGCTGGGTCTGGGGAAGATGGCCACCAGCTCTCAAGAGAGCTGGGGGCTGGAGAGATGGCCATGGGCTCTCAGCAGAGCTCGGGGCCGGCAAAATGGCCGCCAGCTCCCCCGGAGAGTGCGGAGCTGGGGAGATGGCCACCACTCTCAGCAGAGCCCAGGGCCAGGAAGATGGCCACCGTCTCTCCCGGAAAGCGCGGGGCTGGGGAGAGGGCCACTGGCTCTCAGCAGAGCTCAGGGCTGGGAAGTTGGCCACCAGCTCTAGCAGAGTTTGGGCCTGGGGTCAGGAAGATGGCCACGGTCTCTCAGCAGAGCTTGGGACCAGGAAAATGGCCGCTGGCTCTCAGCAGAGCTCGGGACCAGGATGATGGCCGCCAGCTTTCAGCAGAGCTTGGGGCCGGGAAGATGGCCTCTGGCTCTCAGCAGAGCCCAGAGCTGGCAAGATGGCCGCTGGCTCTCAGCAGAGCTTGGGGCCAGGAAGATGCCAGCGGGCTCTCAGCAGAGCTCAGGGCTGCATCAGGGAAGATGGCCCCTGGCTCTCAGCAGAATACGGGGCTGGGTCTGGGGAAGATGTCCATGGGCTCTCAGCAAAGTGCGGGCCTGGGTCTAGGGAAGATCGCTGCGGACTCTCAGCAGAGTGTGGGGTTAAGGAGATGGCCGCAGGCTCTCAGCAGAGCATGGAGCCAGGAAGTTGCCCGCCAGCTCTCAGCAGAGCTCTGGGCTGGAAAGATGGCCGCTGGCTTCCCCGAATGTAGGGGTGCTGGAAAGCAGGCTGGAAAAAGCGCTTTCCCCCCAGTATGAGAAGTTAACTAGAGAAGTCTTCTTCCATATTAGGATTAGAAATAAAGTATTAAAATATAGAGTTAAGATATAGAAGTAAGGTAGGATTGGAAATAGAATGAAGATCCATAAGCCCAACTGTCCAGGTTGCAGGATTCAAGGACGAGGGTAGGGGACCCAGAAGGTCAAAGCCTCTAATCTCCAGCTTGCCGGCCAAGGTCTTTGTAAATGGGACCCCATCCCCATATCTCTGAGCTAGATCAGCAAACAAGGCCAGGCTAATCTGCTCTCCAGGCAGATTCTTCAGTGCAGAGATAAGCCTGGCCCAGCCAAGGTGGGTGGGAAAGGCAGCCCTAGGGAACGAACACATACCATAAGGGAGATAAGCAGTCCTTAGCAGGCTCTGACGTGTGTGAATGCATGTTTTAAAATTATTGGTTGTACTTGTTTGTCCTTGTATCTGATTGGTTGTATTCTAAGGTTGGCGGGCTCGAACTTTTGGCGGGCTCTGACATGTGTAACCACTCCCTCGTGGGTAACCACTCCCTCATGTGTAACCACTCCCTCGTAGGGTTATAAAATTCAGAGCGTGGAATGGGGAGGGGTCGAACCTCGACCATTAGTGTCTTGGTCTTGACCCCTGGCTAGCTGGAACAGAGCTGCAGCACAATAAACTCGCTTGCATTTTACATATCTTGTGAGTCCTTCGATATTTGGGTCGGTGGGCAATTCTTGGACCCTTCACGGAGAGCACAGGTCTGGGGAGATGGCTGCTGGCTCTCAGCAGAGCCTGGGGCCGGGAAGATGGCCACCAGCTCTCAGCAAAGCACTGGGCTGAGGCTGGGGAAAAATGGCCACAGATTCTCAGCAGAGCATAAGGCTGAGGCTGAGGAAGATGGCCGCCAGCTCTCAGCAGAGCCCAGGGCCAGGAAGATGGCTTCCTGCTCTCAGCAGAACATGGGGCTGGGTCTAGGGAAGATAGCTGCCATCTCACAGAAGAGCCCAAGGCCAGGAAGATGGCCGCTGGCTCTCAGCAGAGCTCGGGGCTGGGAAGATGGCCTCCGGCTCTCAGCAGAGCCCAGGGCTGGCAAGATGGCCACTGGCTCTCAGCAGAGCTTGGGGCCAGGAAGATAGCGGCGGGTTCTCAGCAGAGCTCGGCGCTGCATCAGGGGAAGATGGCCCCTGGCTCTCAGCAGAGCATGGGGCTGGGGCTGGGGAAGATGGCTGCTGGCTCTCAGCAAAGCAGGGGGCTGAGGCTGGGGAAGATGGCCGCAGGCTCTCAGTAGAGTGTGGGGCTGGGGCTGGGGAAGATGGCCGAGGGCTCTCAGCATATCTCGGGGCTGGGAAGATGGCCGCAGGCTCTCAGCAGAGCTCAGGGCTGGGTCTGGGGAAGATGGCCACGGGCTCTCAGCAGAGCTCAGGGCTGGGTCTGGGGAAGATGGCCGCGGGCTCTCAGCAGAGCTCAGGGCTGGGTCTGGGGAAGATGGCCGCCGGCTCTCAGCAGAACGGGGAGGCCGGGCCGGTTCTCAGCAGATCACGGAGATAGAGCTGGGGAAGATGGCTGCTGGCTCTCAGCAGTGCGTGGGGCTGAGGCTGAGGAAGATGGTCGCCGGCTCTCAGCAGAGCTCCGGGCTGGGTCTCAGGAAGATGGCCGTGGGCTTTTAGCAGAGCTCGGGGCCGGGAAAATGGCTACTGGCTCTCAGCAGAGTTCGGGGAAGATGGCCCCCATCTCTCAGCAGAGCGGGGGAGGGGGGCTGGGGAGATTGCTGTGGGCTCTCAGCAGAGCTCGGGGCCAGGAAGATGGACGCTGGCTCTCAGCAGAGCCCAGGGCTGGGAAGATGGCTGGAGAGCGTGGGGCCAGGGAAGGTGGCTTACATTCTCTGGTCTGGGCAGGCAGGGGTCAGCGGCGGTGGTCATCCTGGAGCAGTGGCAGTCCTGGAGCGGCGAATGGGTGGGAGTGGTCCCAGCAGACTGAGCACCTCGGTGGATCCAGGTGGAGGTTTCCACCAAGCCTGCCCAGAGCATACTGCAGCAGCGGCGGCAGAAAAATTTTTTTAATTAAAAAATTAAATTAAAATAAAATAAAGTAATCGTCCTGAGTTTCGGCACCAGTTAGGTTCTGGCGCAGTAAAAAGGCACGTAAGACCGGGTGTACAGAAAAGAATTTTAATGTCTTTTCTCGGGCATAGAGGCTGGACTGCTCCTGGAGACATCCGAGATCCTCAGTTGCTGGAAAGGAAATGCCCTTCCTTTTAAGGTTTACATGTTGTGGGTGGGACTATGCATAGAAACACCTCCCCTCTTGGGACATCGCCTGCCTCGCAATATCGCCCAGCAGAGTCTCCTCCTTTTCTAAGGTCCCACCCCTGCGGGGAGGGACCCAACCTGTCACACACCATGACATCTGGGGCTGATGGTCTTTGCCTAGGACCTGTTGTGAACTGCAGCACCTTTAGCACCCTGGCCTCTACCTGGCATCTACCTACCCGCTGTCAGCAGCACTTCCCAAACCAGCTGGGGCAACAAGGATGCCTCCAGACCTGGCCGCGTGTCTCCTCGGGGGCAAAACAGTCCCTGACTGCAGCCTGCTGCCCAACTTCACCTTTTCTTGTGTGAATCATCACACATTTTCTCATTTTGATTGCTTTGCAAGAAGTTTAGCTTCTATTGGTAACTTATGGATATCTGCAAATCTAATCAGACTAAGAGAAATCCAAAGGATCTCTAGATGGATCCTGGACCAACCAGCAGTGAGAAGCCTGGATGGTTATCATGGTAAATCTAACCATAGTGGAAGCCAAGGAGGATTTGAAAAAAAAAAGATTCCCATTATTGGGGAGTGTGAAATAAATATTTTGTCAGCAAAACCAAAACCTGTTTATTGGATATCTAGGTGCAAGGGATAATTCAGATCAGTCATGAACAAAAACAGAAATACATTCTTCTTTAAAACTTATTTTCACAGCCAGTGTGGGAGGGTTTTCAGAGGGTGATTAAATAATAGTTGATATCACAAACATTGGGAAGTTGATTAAAGTTCTAAAAATACAAACCAAGTAGGAAGGGAAATAAGTAATACAACTACACAACTAACACTATTTCAATTTGTATCATTTGTATGAAGTATAATTACATCACTTTAAAATAATTATTTTTTACCTTTTCATACATGTTTTGGATTAACTTTTTTGTTAATTTAGTGAATTTTAATACAAGTGCACTTAATCTTCACAATTTATACTTCATGGTACAGGTTATATAGGGTTTGGAGTGATTAAGTTGTAACACATTAAATTCGTGTCTCTCTTTAAATTGCACAGGTATAAGCCAAGCATGGTGGCCTGTGCTTATAATTCCAGCATTCTGGAGGCGGAGACCAGAGGATGGAGGTTCACGGACAGCCTCAGCTACTTAACGAGGCCCTTTGCAACTCAGTGAGACCCTGTTTTAAAAATTTAGAAGAGCCGGGCATGGTGGCGCACGCTTGTAATCCCAGAATTTTGGAAACTGAGACAGGAGGATCCCGGTTCGCGGACAGCCTCAGGTACTTAGGCCCTCCGCAACTTAGTGAGACCCTGTCTCAAAATAAAGAATAAAAAATAGGGCAGAGGGTGTAGCTCAGAGGTCGAATGGCCCTGGGTTCCCTCTCCAGACCCGCAAAAAATAATAATAATAATAATAATAATAATAATAATAATAATAATAATAACTAGAAAAGACTAAAAAATAGGACTGGGGGTATAGCTCGGAGGTAGAATGCCCTTGGGTTCCATCCCCAGTGCCACAAAAAAAAAGCACATGCATCACCTGGGGGCTTTGCTCACATCTCTGGCTCCATCGCTCTGGGCAAGGCCTGAGGTTCTGCATTCCAGGTCCCCAGGATGTTGCTCCAAATGCAACTCCATCGGCAGCAGAGCTTTCAGGTCCTTTGACCTAAGGGCTCACGTCAGAGCTTCATGTGAGCATCAGTGTGCTGCCCAAGTTTTGAGGAAGAAAAACATTCATTTGTAGGTTCAAATTTCAGATGTTAAGATACGCTTTTCAGCAAACTCTACTGCAAACTCTTCCTCAGTAGAAGAACCTCAAAGAGAAGCTGAAAAGTCACAAGCAGAAAGGCCAGGGGTGACGTGAGGCCCTGCAGGATACTGAGATCCCAAGGAAAGCCCCATTCTTGAGCTTCTAGGTTAGATGGGCCAAACACAAGACCTGCCTGTGCCTGAAGCCAGGACACAGGACACAGGATCCATGAAGATCTCATGATCTGCAGCTTAGCCCAGCACAGGTACCAACATCAAGAAAAATACGGAGTTATTTTCTATTCTTCATACTTTGTACTTTATGATATCCAACCAAAAACAGTTATAAAGCTTCTGTTCCAGAGTGTGGGTGGGAACTGTTTTCAACTAATGCCCTTTTGTCTTGTTTAGACAGAAGAAGTTACAATAATTACATAAAATTATACTATATAAAATATATAATTTATAAGCCGGACATGGTGGCACATGCTTGTAATCCCCACGCTTGGGAGGCAGAGACAGGAGAATCGTGAAGGTTCGAAGCTGGCCATGCTGGCTTAAGAGACCCTGTTTCCAAATAAAAATATAAAAATAGGTCTGGGAGCGTAGCCAGGAGGAAGAAGAGATTCCAGGAACCCACTACCACTATATATATATTATAAGTACATAAAATATAATAACTATATAAAATACACAATATTTGTTGTGATAATTGTGTGCAATCTATGTATAAAATGCATATGTAATGCCGGGCGTGGTGGTGCACGCTTGTAATCCCCGCGCTTGGGAGACAGAGACAGGAGGATCGCGCAGGTTTGAAGCCAGCCGCGCTGGCTTAAGAGACCCTGTTTCCAAATAAAATAAAAATATAAAAATAGGTCTGGGAGTATAGCCCAGAGGTTGAAGGGCTTCCAGGAACCCCAGTACCACCAAATAAAAAAAATGTATATGTAATAAGATTTTTTTTTGTGGGTCTGGGGATGGAACCCAGGAGCATTCGACCACGAGCTACACCCCTGCCCTATTTTTTATTCTTTGTTTTGAAACACGGTCTCACTAAGTTGCAGAGAGCCTCACTAAGTAACTGAGGCTGAACATGGTCTCACTAAGTTGCAGAGGGCCTCACTAAGTAGCTGAGGCTGTCCATGAACCGGGATCCTCCAGTCTCAGCCTCCCGAATGCTGGGATTACAAGCGTGCCCACCACACTGGGCTGTGTAATATGATTTTTACAGTAGCTGTTCCATTGCCTAACTCCTTCCTTACCTGTTAGAATCAAGAATGCTGTGCTCAGAGTAGCCAAAACCTTCTACCTTGATACTTGGAATACGTTCTAAGGATAGAAAAGAAAAGTAGAGGAGAGAAGAGAAGAGGACAGAAGAGAATGGATTCCTGGACCTACATCTTATTTACCCCCACTAAATAGGTATTTATTGTTGAAGCAAAATAGCCATTAACATAAAAACGTGTCAGCAGCTTCTGATGTCTGATGTCGCTAGGCAGCTGTAGATGAGTGTTCTCTTGGCGCCCACTTACCTGCACTCATATTTCTGTGGTTAGGGCTAAGGTGTGCGCATCATTACCCACAGACTATGTGTTGAAGGCAGCAGAGTGGGAACATGGATAGACTTCCAGGGCAGATATGGAGATGGGGGTGCTCTGTCACCTGCCGTGAGCGGCTCTCTCCATGGGATACTCTGGAGCAGAACAGGAGGGGTTGGTTTTCCTGTGGATGGCCGCCTGGGTGAGAGCTGGCCCACGCCTCCATCCCTTGCTCTGCAGAGTGAGGACATTTGGCAGGATGGATCCTCAAGTACTCTCCATTCTAGGATCCTACCGATCCATGCCTTTCACGTCAAGGGGAATGTACCCGCTATGCGTCCTCTCAGCTCATCATCGAAAGTAGGACACGAGTGGATAAAAAAAATGTCAGTTTTCAACTGCATGGTGTAATTTTCTAAAATGCATTTTAAGACAAGAAGATTGTTCTAAGCTTTCATAGATGTTAATATTTTTAAAAATAACTCTTTTCTCACATAGCGCCAGTAGGAATAATTTATTCCTGGACTTTTTCCCTCAGTATCTGCTTGTGACCTTGCTCCAAAATATGATATCACCAGTGCAGAGATGCAAGCAACTGGAGCACTGAAACCTGAAAATTGGTCAGAGAATTGGTTACGAAGGAGCAGTAAGACAAATCTAAAGATCCCAATACATATTATGATATTTTATTTATAATTCTACATTTTTATATAAATAATATATAATATATATATTTGATATATGATATCTACATACATATATTTAATATATAACCATAACCCTTCCTTAGGAAAATATATAATTATATATAATATGTATTATAATTATGTGTTTATACATATATAACTGTGCTATGCATATGCATAATTTTATATATTTATTATAAAAATTGTACAAATGTAATTTATATGTCATATTAATTATATAATTATGTATATAATTTACATGATATATAGCATATAATACTATTATATGTGCTTTAAAAGTTATTTTAATGTGAGAATAGAGAATAAAAGTAAGAGAAAACTAAAAAAATAAAGGCATTACCTGTATAATTTCTTGGACACACAAAGCATCCTTTGCTAACCTGTTTTCCTCCCTCTATCACACCCGTCACTCATGGGTTGAGAGTGCGATGTGGCATTTTGAAAGCCTTAAGTTAGAGGATGAGACCATCTCCACCGCGCCCATGAGTGCCCACCGCCCCGTGAACCTGACACCGCGCACAATGCCCTCTTCTTCTGCACACCATCTAATGCCACTAGTGCGATCGCTGACAGTACTCTGTGTGGTGGAGGAAGGTGTGTTGAGTTCTTCTCAAATGAGCACTGCAGTGCTGCATAGCAGAGAAGGACATGCCAGTTTCCCATTTCCTTCTTCTGTCTTCTTGAAAATTTAAAATGTGCAAGGATTTAACTTCTCAGGCCCTTCAGTGGGAGATGGTTAGATCCTCTCCAACTGCTGGGCTGCATCTCTTTCCGCAGCGGAGAGCTCAGCCCCTCTGCATGGCCAGCTTCCCTTTCTCATTGAGCAAATTCTAGTGAGAGACTCCTTTACAGCCACATTCAGTGACATTCTCTATTCCTGTACATTTTTTATTGGTGCATTGCAGTCATACATCTTAATGGAGTACAAGATGGTGGAGGCAGACATGCGCACATCACCCAAAGCCCTTCCCCAATTCCCACCCCATTGAAATTCTCTATTTTAAGCTAAACTGTTGGGGGTTTTCTTTTTCTTGTCAGGATCCTCAGCATCCCTATAAGGACTTTATGAAGTTCCTAAATAATGCAGATGGCTGGGATGATTTATAGTTTAAGTAGCATGCCTTTTCAACATCTAGAAGTAAGTAGTATGTAGTAGAGAAATACAGGACAATAATCTAGCTTTTTGTGCTTACACAGATTATATGGGAAATGGCTGGTTCTAATAAAAACATTTCTGTTGTCACCACAAAATTTCAACTTCAGCTGTAGAATTATATTTGGCTAGAAAATAAAACGTAAAAAGCATTGCTATATGCTGGCTTTTAATCACCAGTTGTCTATCTAAATCACAATGAAAACAGTGATGAGAAATAGCACTGTCAATTATTCAATGCCACAGTGAGTTCACTGATGACCTTAGGAAAACAGTTTTAAGTTTGATTATTGTGACTAGTTTGGTCCAAAGTCTTGAGCCAAAATCCCAAATATGATAAAAATATTTTTTAAAAAGAATCCATGAGTAGACCCATTATATTAATAAGAACTCATCATAATACTTTGCTAAAAACATCAGTTTCCATGGTAATCTTATGCAAATAAAATCCACATAACTGTTCAAAAGAGGGCATCACGAACCTCTTATGCTTCAGCAGCTGCTGGATGCTGAGCATACTTATGTGAGCACCATGCGGGAGAGTCCTTACCTTCTAGCTGGGGAATGAAGTAAGGACCAGTAATTAATAAGCAGCTGCAGAAGGTGATCACAGCTATCAATAAGATACCTACGGTGTCGTGACAGAGGACTGGTGGGAGGGAGGAGCGGCCCCTCCAGGTGAGGTCTCTCCAGGCAGAGATCCCGTGTGGCACCTCCTGAGGGAGGATGGTGGCTCTGGGAGGAGCTGCACAGTACATCAGTTGGGCTGCCGCCGTGTGGATCGGGGGACAGTGTCCACAGCCGGGATTGTGGCATGATCGAGTCTCTGCGCCAGGTTTACTTCACAAGCAACCAAAGCACAAACATTAGAAGAGCAACACAAGTCAACTTGAACAGTAAAGCCTGCGGACTAGGAGAAGCTCTGCACACCTCTACTTTACAAAGCATTTCTATCAACCTGCAAATAGCGTCTGATCCCTTCTACTAGGAGAAACCCCTACCTGGAGCCCCTCTCCTCGTCGTCCAGCTGTGACGGCATTGCTCAGGCCCCTGTGTGCAGCAGAACTCTGTGAAGGCTCCACAGTGGCCGGCTCCTCCCTCCCTTCATTAGGTTTGGCTCACCTCTTGCCAGATTGCTCCCGTGCTAGGCTCAAGCACTGTCTCTTCCCAGCCCTTCTCAAAACCCCAAATGCAACTCTAATGGCTCCCTGTCTCCCCGTGCCTACTGGGCATACCTGCCAAGGGCCAGTGGGCATTTCTGCCCCCACCACAACAAACCCCACCGCTCCTCTGTTTCGCTCTGAGGAAGAGCACCCCAGCCACCCCTTTCAGACGTCCAAGGCAACATCTGGAAGAGCTCCGACTGTTCCCTATCTTTCGCTGACCAGCACGTCCTGTAGGCTCTGGCTCGAGGTACCTCATCTGAAGTCCCCTGCACAATGACTGTCCTGTGAGACCAGAACAATCTTTGGAACATCTTTGCTGCCTCAAACTTTCCAGTGATCCCCTGTAGCACAGGGCATGGAGGCTGAACTCCTTTGCCAAGTCAAATTACTCAGATGAACACCTCAATCTTACTATTCTTCTTCAACTAACTTTAAAATGTGTGTGATTATTTTATATAGGGACTCACACATTATAAAAATCAATGTAAATCCAAATAAAGAGCAGAGAGAAGAGTGCGGGGCCGACTCTTCCTGAGTTATGGGCAACCTCCTCTTTGCAAAGGAGTGAGCTCAGCTCTTCCAGTGTACCAGCAGGACCACAGTCCTCCAGAAACAAGGCTGTGCCTTTCTAGGAGACCGAGAATAAGTATATTCATAGTCAGTAAAAACTTCCAGGAGGGGCATGACGCCAAACTGCACAAGATGGAGAAGTGAGAAGTGGCACCAGAATGCAGGGGGGGAGGGGGATGACTTCATGGTGCCTCTGCCCAGGAATGCATTTGTGTTGTCTCTTGAGATGTTCCACAAAAGTGCAGAAGGCCCAGGCCAAGAGGGCTTAGGGTACCAGACACCTCAAGTCCTCTTTGTGGGGTAGATCTGGGGTCCTGCTCTGGCCAACTCCAGCCACGCCCAGAAGCAGAAGACAATTGTTGAGACCTAAGGATATGCCCACCCTGTGCCAGTAACTTGAGTCCAGTGCACTCTCTTAGGGATTCCTGGCCCAGAGAGTCCAAGCCTGTTTCCAGAACCTTTTGAACTCTCTCCACTTTCCTCTTTTCAGCATCCAGAGCAAATGGCGGGAGTACAGAAGTGGCAGCTATGTGGTCGCAATTGATAAGCAGACCAGCACGGGCTCTCCAAAGGCCTCCGCGCAGACAGCGCCCAGGGCTGTGGGAGAGTCGGGCCTGATGCAGCCCTGTGCAGCTGGCAGGGGACCTGGAAGGGGCGGTGTGGCTGTGCAGCCAAGGGAGAGGCCGTGACCCCTGCCTATCTAACTTCATTCTGTAAGCACCAACTGAGCTCTGGAAGCAGGGAGCAGTGCAGACGGAGCAGAGACCAAGAGCCGCCCCGCACTCCCAGCTTGCCAAAGCCGTTTCTTCTCCATGGGCCTCTGTGTGACTCACAGCCCCACAGTATCCTCGGAGCTCTTTGTCTGTTCATTTTGTTGTTTTGTACTTTCTCATGCTGCTGCCTACATCGGCTTAATAGTTAATACTCGGCAGAAACCATTAATCTTATCACTGCCACGAGGTTGAGTCATAATACGCCTTTGAAGCTCTAAAGCTTTTATTTCAATGTCTTATTTCCTACTTTTTATGCTACAAATGTGTTGGAACTTCCAACCCGTCAAAAACACCAATTTCTGGGCTTTTCTATTCATAAATCAGCCAGATTTCTCCCGAGTTGTTCCCGTCCCTTGAATAGCAGGCTGGCACTGCCGATCAGAGCAAACAACACGTTCATACTCAGATTTCTTTTGCAGCTGCTTTGGTTGCTGAATCGTTAGATTCACAGTCTACCTTCAAAGCATTTGAAGATGATGACTTTACCCACATTTCCGTGCCAGACCACAGATCACCATCTTCTTTGCTCCTCTAAGCCAATGTTGGACATAAGATTCTGATACATAGGATTTCCTGTCCAAGGACCAGCTTCTGCATAAGTCCTGAGAGTCTAATTTGTGTCCCGATCCTCAGCTCTTAATACAGTGTTTCTTTCTCCCCCATATAACAATCTAATAAGAGTTGGTTGGGGCTCCTCCAGACAGTGACTCCAGGACCCAGGCTCACTGTCCTATGACAGCTCCTTAGTAACATGGTCCCCATTCTTGTCAGTGAATGGAGAAAGAGGAAACTCTGTGCCAGCCTGGAAGTGCTGACACCAAGCCCAGCACATCCCACTTGCCAGAGCGTACTGCCTGCTCAGGCAGAAAGTGCACAGCTTAAATTCAGCCCTCACTCTTAAGCTCTTGCTAAGAAACAAATATTCATCATAGCTTCAGAATTTGAACACTTTAGTAGGAGTCCATTTGTTTGATGATGACTTTACTAAAACTTAGGAGCCTGCATCACTAAAAACCTCAGAAAACTACCTGAAATGACTCTTCAGATGGCTTCAAATACATAAAAAGAAGGTTGCCACAAAGAGCCAACACTGGCAACGGCAATTAAGAGCAGGCATCTCTTTTATTTTTTTTTTTCAGGTGTGTGTTGACGAGAAGAGTTAGAACTGTTTTAATTGCTAATCTCTCAAAGGAAGAGCACACCATGTTAATTAAATTCACTGACGGTAGAAAATGTGGAGGTGGATTAATCACTTCTAATGGCAGAACAATTTTCTTTAAAAGTTGAGTTTTACAAATAAGAACCAGAATTAACCAAAAGAGACTGTCCTTAGAGAAAGCACACTTCCTCCTCCTCTACATAGATTACAGGATCTTATACTTCTAAAGTTGTTTTCAAAAACAGGTGCAGTAGTCATTGAAGCACAGCATCTACAGATCCCTCTGAACACCTGCTATGCATATATAAAGCTATGTATTGGATAATGAAGAATAAGTAAACTCCTCTTCGGCTATATTTTCGGACCATGTGTGTTCCTGTACAGGTTAGAATATCGATCATGAGAGACCTAAGTCACTTTTCTCTGACACCTTCATAAAGCAGCATCTCAAAACTTTAAGAGGAGGCGAATTTAATATGTATCATTTTATTAACTGAAAATGTGTTCGAGCCGGGCGTGGTGGCGCATGCTTGTAATCCCCGCACTTGGGAGGCTGAGACAGGAAGATCGCACAGGCTCGAAGCCAGCCTCAACTACTTAGTGAGGCTCTCAGCAACCAAGTGAGACCCTGTTTCCAAATAAAATATAAAATAGGTCTGGGAGTGTGACCCGGAGGTAGAAAGCCCCTGGGTTCTACTCCCAGTACCACCAAAAAAAAAAAAAAAAAAAAGTGTTCGATGGCCAGGCACAAAAAAGGTATGCCTTTCCAGGAAGCATCCAAGTTTTGTCTTTACAGATGAAGAAGATGTGAAGTAAGTTAAGGTTCGAGTGATGGAAACTTTATAATCAGGTCTCCAAACAGGAAAGCTATGCCTCGGTCTCCGAGCTGAAGTGTCGCCTGTGCAAGCCCCTGAAGGAGCAGCGGACTCAGAGGTCAGGAGGACGGCCACAGAATGGCGTGACACTTCCACATCCTGTGGTGAAGGAGCTCAGACCCTTGGTAGGTGCTGACTCCAAATAGTGCCCAGGATACAGGGCACAGCTGCCCAGAGGCCCAGCCCAGTCAGGAGAGCCAGGCCCCGTGTGCCACAGTTTTCCTTCTGGAGCCAGGCAGTCTGCTTGGGAGCAGCAATGGAAGAGCAACGCAGAACACCCAGATTAGCCCAAAGCTACTGTGTTGTGTTTCCTGGGTGTGTGTGTGTGTGTGTGTGTGTGTGTGTGTGTGTGTATCAGTCTTTCCTAAAAGACTGGAAGGGCACTTTACACTTCCATTTCATCCAGAAGAAATGTGTCCTTCTGTTTTCAGCATAAGTGGTCACCTAATAATGGGCAGCAAAAAAGGGGAGAGAGGACACGGGAATACCCCTGCTGTCCATGGCTGGTGGAGCACAGGTACCTTCTTCCTGCATCTCAGAGAACTCTGGCTCAGGTGGGAGGTACGCCGCCCACTGCTGTCTCCTCTGCTCACCTGCTACCAGGCAGCTCTTCCAGGGCACTCACGGGAGTCCTGCTGAAGGCCCAGCCTGGCAGTTCCACTGGAACTCTGAGCTCACGGGGAATGTGACGGGGCAGAAAGAAGGAAGCACACAATTTGCACATCTCTCCTCTTCTCACCAATGCAGAGATAAAGTATTATGAATCTCAGGATGGTGCTGGTGGATCATGGAACCAAGCAGGGACCCTGGGGAGTGAAGCCCGGAGGGTGTGTGGTCTCTGTCATCACAGCAGACATATCATCAAGAAGCAGCCCTTCAGGGAGGGCAGAGGATAACACTGGTAAAGGCGGCAAAATTCTACCTGCACTCCATCTTACTAGGGTCCTGGCGGGGACATTCATTTAACAAAAGACACACATAATAAAGATGCAAAAATGGAACAGGAATTCTAGTAAGAGAATGAAGATCCAAAGAACTTAGTCAGTCACTTACTGGTGACTTAGAGAAAGAGTAGTAAGAAGCTTGCTAAGGCTCAAGGGCCTGGGTACTTAACTGGTAGAGAAATGACCAAACAGGGAGGGTTTGTTGAACAAAGCTGTACAGACTTTCCGTCCTTATCAATAAGAATATTATTTTATAGAGAGGGTGTCTTTCACATGGGGATTTCATCTCCTGCTTAAGAAACCACAAGAAAGTCACAGGGACTTTTTGCACCTGTTTTGCAAATACCTTTAACTGAAATTTGCAAATACAAATATAACAGCACAGTCTTCACACCTTCAATTGTACCTTGGGAGGCATGGTCTCTGGATGCCAACTACTCCAGTCTGGGCAGACAAGAACGATGCCGTGCAAGAATTCCCACCAGGGCATTAGAGCTTTTCAATCTTTTTGTCTGCTCAGTATGTCAAGGAATTAGGCTGCAGGGTGGGGAATGACTGTATCTCAGAAGTACTAACATTGCTCCTTATTCAGTCCTTATTAACTGAGCGCACCACACTAAAAACTGTTCTGACAAGTGTTGCCCATCCGCATAAGCTACAGCCCTGACTCCTGGAAAGAGTTCACCGGGCACCATGTGGGCGCTTCTTCTTAGCAACCACACGGATCTATTAGATCTATTCACAGCAAGGACTGCCTGCCTGAAAAGACAAAAACGGGCTGCAAAACGCTTCTATAGAATAATTTGATTTCATAAAAGACTGTAATGAAAACACCCAGACATTTAAAACTATTTTATTTCACACATTTTCTGCACAGAGTTTGCAATTGTTCTAATATGGGAAACACAACACTAGTCTGTGCTTTAGGGAAGGAGTAGGTTTCTGAGACATGAACAGGGTCTTTTTTGTTCATCTCCAGATTCTGATACGTGTATTGTTCTTGCTGTGAACCATATGCGTTGATCAATAGAATAAACACAGTGTTTGATGGAATAACAAGACTCCAGCACACTTGGAGGGCACCTTCCTGCTCTTTATTTTTTTCTGGTCCCAGCAACTCAGCTGAAGGATGAAATATGTCTGACTGCAAGGCAGATTAGAAAACAACCTTTCTTGTAAAGAGAAGCTGAAGGGGGAAAAAAATTAAAATAATAGATCATCCTGGCCCTCCATCTCCAGTCTAGGAGGAACTCAGCAAGTGTGTGTGGAATCATCTTAAGGATTTTCATGGTTTTTTCCTCTGTCTGCATAGTCTGCATTTGATTACTTACATGGGTTCTGCTTAACATATTAGATATGAAACACAAAGGAATTGTGTTTGCTTGCTGGTTTTCTGATCTGCACCTATTAGATTTATATTTGTCTATAGTTTGGATATTTTTGAGATCTCCAAAATACACACACACACACACACACACACACACACACACACACACACAGATGAACCAGAGAACTAAAAGCATAAACTGAAATTCTATGTCAGGAAACAGCAGTAAGGATTTCTTTACATGTGATTATCAACTGATCGCCCCAATTCGACCCCAGAGCAAGGTGCAGAACTAGGAGGAATTAGGCTTAGGCTGCTGCAACATTCACACCAGGGCTTCTTGCTTGTTGGTGGCTGATTGTTCATTAAGCTTTCTCCCTTTGCAAAAAGCCACCCAGCTGTTCTGATGCAAAATCCTGGCGGAGGAGCATTGCAGGAATAGCATCCAGGTGTCCAGAGACTGTGGACACCCGTCACCCCTCATGACCTACACACAGACCTTTCCTCAGCAGGGAGGAGCTGCCGCTCAATGGTTAGCCCTCCCCAGCATGTGGCGGACCCTGGGTTCCGTCCTCAGCACTAGAAAAATTAAAAGCCTACTTCAAGCTGGGCATGGTGGTGCATTCTTATAATCCCAGTACTTTGGAGGCTGAGACAGGAGGATGGCAGTTTGAGGACAGCCTCAGCTACTTAGTGGAGCCTTCTGCAACTTAATGAGACCATTTCAAAATAAGGAATAAAAAATAAAGCTGGGGGTGTAGCTCAAAAGTAAAATGCCCCTGGGTTGAATCCCCAGTACAACAACAACAAAAAAAATCCTACTTCAATCAATAAAGTTAAGAAATCAGCTCTTACAGAACATTTTTAGCATGTCTTAAAAAAGCTAATTCAAACACCTGAGGCTGCCGCAGACTGCCCTCCAAATGTTTTCCTCTTCTTCTAAAAGCACAGATGG
Organism: Muscardinus avellanarius; assembly: GCF_963383645.1. Taxonomy (NCBI): domain Eukaryota; kingdom Metazoa; phylum Chordata; class Mammalia; order Rodentia; family Gliridae; genus Muscardinus; species Muscardinus avellanarius. The sequence goes on from NC_137795.1 coordinate 17,455,873, forward strand.
ACCAGCATCCGTGCAGTCCAGAGTTGCCAGGAGACAGAGGAAAGCAGGCATCCAGGCTGGCCTCTGAAGACATCTCCATCTCCTCTATAACCTGTGTTCAGGTGTACACGCCCAGGTGATGTCCCACCGCACCTGCCAGGACCATGGACCACTGCTGCTGACCAGGGAGAGTATGTGGCCGAGAGCCTCCCCCAGATCCCGTAGACACAGACACGGTCGCCTCGCCACCTCCATGGGCTTCGGGGCCACTTGCTGCAGGTCACCGTTCCCTAGTGACCAGGCTCTTGGCCTAGGAAGAAGAGTCGGTCGCACTATTCATTATTCATGCTTTGTTAACCACGTTTCCTTTTTAAGAAAATGACAAAATGAAGGCAGAGTGTGGAAATTTGATGGCACAAGTAAGAAAATGATTAGTTATTGATGGTAGACGCCGTTGAACTGCACGTTCTGCATGGGAAGAGTATGTAATGTTGTGTGTTCTCACAAGGCAAGACACCAGCTCAGAAGTACCTGGAAAGAAGCATTCACTACACACAGGGAAAATCTGAGCCATGAGTGCATCCGGGAACTGACAGCTAAGACTGTAGGGTGTCAGAAAAAATTAGAATAGCAGCAGTACTCAGAAAGTTTCTAGAATAACAGGATAAATTGTGGTAAATGCCAAATTATTATATTTTTTGTGTGGTACTGGGGGTGGAACCAGGGGCATTCTACCTCCAAGCTATACTCCCAGCCCTGTATTTTAGTCTTTATTTTGAAACAGAGTCTCACTGAGTAGCTGAGGCTGTTTGTGAACCAAGATCCTTCTGTCTCAGCCTCCTCAATGCTGGGATTGCAAACATGTGCCACCACGCCCAGCTTAAATGAAATTATTTTTTAAAGCACAAAGACACAACAAAGAGATAAAAATCACACACACACACACACACACACACACACACACACACACACACTGAACTCTGGGAGCGACCACAGGAGCCTGAGGTTTGGGAAGGAGCATTCCCTACCTTGCCTGCAGCCTGCATCCTGAGGGGCCAGCGCAGCCCTGCCAGGACCTGCCGCAGAAGATGGGACGGCAAATGTGTCCCATGCACACCACAGCAGCTGTGATGACTGGCTGCACAGCTACAGACAGCGATACCAAAGCCTACAGGAAAGATGAAACAGGACTCATACTATTTAGTGCCAGAAATGCTATTAATATTCTTGGAGTACAGATGCTGGAATATGTGGGAAGAAATTACACAGAAACAGAAATCAGTTGATTAATAAATAAGATCTGAGGGTATCAGTACTAAGAGTTAAGAGTTCTAAGAGGAAGGAGAAATGCTAACCTCGTGGCTCACGAGTTTCTTTTCATAATATTGTGATCAGCGATATTGATTTCACCACATGTATAACTGTGTTAGCAACTGAGTTTCAGGAAATAACGCAGGAAGTCAATACATCACATCTAATATTAATACATCAAGGAAAAGACAAAGAAGAGGCTGCTTTTAAAACACAGCGAGCTCCCAGTTTACTGGGCTAGAGCTGAGGCTGATCTGGTGGGGCAGGTCTGGGTGTGAGAAGAGGTAAAAGCACAACCGTGACTACTGCTGGCTTTTGTGATGGGCAGTCTACACTGTACTCAGAGAAACCCTTCACTGTATTTGAGTTAGTGGGGGAGGACTGGAAGCACCTCCTGATGGCTGCTTTTTATGGTTTACCTTTTCAGGAATTTTGGTTCCAGTTAGTAAACACAGTGACTATTAAAAAATTAACTTATGAACTGGGTGTGGTGACGCACACTTGTCATCTCAGTACCTGGGAGGCTGAGACAGGAGGATCGCAGTTTGAGGACAGCCTCAGCTACTTAGGGAGATGCTCTGCAACCTAGGGAGACCCTGTTTCAAAATAAAGAATAAAATAAGGGCTGGGAGTGTGGCACGGCAGTAGAATGTCCCTGGGTTCAATACTCAGTTCCACACACACAAAAAAAAGTAACTTTATGACAAAATAGTGTTCAAAATGCCCCATTTCCTAATCGTTTTACTAACTCAGATTATTCGCATCTGTTTGTTTCATGCTGAAAATTTGAATCGAGGGTAAGCTAGTGCATGCAAGCCTTCTGCTGTCTCACTCGCCCGCGGCACAGGGGTAGGCTACATTGGCCATGGTACAAGTACTTACAGAGTGGAATCAATAAACGCTTCAGATCAGTATGATTTGTTCTATTTCTTATTGTCTCAGCTTCATAAATTAATGAACCACTTTTCCCTGTGCTGGAGATTGTATCCAGAGCCTCACCTGTGTGAGGCAAGGGCCACACCCAAGCCACATTCACAGTCCTTGATAAACAAAAATGAAAGTGAGCCGGGTGGTGGCCCACACTTGCAATCCCAGTACTTAGAAGGCTGAGACAGGAGGATCGTAGGTTCAAGGCTAGCCTCAGCTACTTAGTGAGGTTCTCTACAACTTTGGGAGACCTTATTTCAAAATAAAGAATAAAAAATAGGCTGGGGGTGTAGCTTGGAGGTAGAATGACCCTGGGTTCAATCTGCAGTACCCCCAAAAAATTAAACAAATAAATAAATAGATTAAAGTGAAGTTAAAATGGAGCCATAGCAGCCAGGTGTGTTGGCTCGTGCCAGTAGTCCCAGTACCTGGGAGGTCGCAGGCTGGAGTCCAGCCTCAACTGAATCTCTTCAAGACCCTGTTTCAAAATAAAAGGTAAAATGAGGCTGAATGTATAGTACAGAGGGAGAATGCCTCTGGTTTCAATCCCCAGTACCATAAAAAAAGAAAAGTTGAGCTATATCTATTCCTGCTTTGTTATGAATAACAAAAAGGACCTGAGTGTTGGGAGCCATTAAGGCCTTCCCCTAGATTGGTTCTCTGACTCAGCTGACTGTCCTTCGCCCAGAGTCAACAAGGTTTGGGGTTATGGAAAGTTCAAAGAGGTCTGAGAGAGGATCAGGTGGTGATGACACGAGGGTACTGATTGACCTATCTGTAATGATGTGTTTTGTATTGGTCTTTATTGTATTCTGGCGGTGGTAGCACGAGAATGTTGATTGACCTGTAGCTGTATATAAATACCTCTGGAAAAACAAGTGGGCGTCGGCACAATAAAGACGAGATTGACCCAGAAGTTGTGTTGGCCAGGAGTGTCTGCGCAATAGAGAATACTGACCCAGGCATAGTCTTCGACCAGTAGAAAATATTGACCCACATACAGGGATCCACCAGTAGAGATAGTAGGCTGGTGGCTCCCCCACGTTAGGGTTAAAAACTCTTCATCCTCACGCCTCACTTCAGAATCCCTACTCTTGCCGGCAGGCTCCGGCACCTGAGAATTACTCTAGCAGAATTTGAAAACTATGATCCTATTCAGGGAAGATGTCGCTCATGGGCAAATGAGTGAAGTCCCAACATACGTTTCCACTGTACATCTTCCTCTCACTTGAGAGCAAATGAAAACAAGGAGCAGCATTAATACCAAAACCGGACCAACTCAGGGCTCAGGCGGCCCAGTTCTCCTGCAGACGCCAGATGCCAGCGAATCCTCAGAGCCTGCGCTGTGTGGGAGCCAATCGACTCAGAGCCTGCCCTGTGTGGGAGCCAATCGACTCAGAGCCTGCCCTGTGTGGGAGCCAATCGACTCAGAGCCTGCCCTGTGTGGGAGCTGATCAACTGTTATAACTTTACAGTAAAGGACGCTGCGCATTTCATTCTTATTTACACACCGGATGTTACATATTGCTCATATCAGTAAAACCTATAATAAACGCATGTATATATAGAATGTAGACCTTCTGGTACAGAACATTGATCCCAGGAGCATTTTACCATTATATCTTCAGCCCCTTTTATTTCTTATTTTAAGACAAGGTCTAAATTGCCCAGGTTTCCCTCAAACCTGTGATTCTCCTGCCTCAACCTCATGACCCACAGAGATTACAGCTGTGCACCACCACGCCCAGCCCTCATGTATATTTTTTTAATTCCCAGAACCAGCTGTTAAAAAGTCCTCCTACATGGGTAGGTTAAAGTGAATCACATTAAGCTCTATTCCAAGAACTGTGTATTTATTTTTCTATATATGGAACCACATGTAATTATAAAATAAAATTTAAGTAAATCGATAGCAACTTTTTCAGAATTGAAGAACACTAAACTCACACCATATTCCACTAATTTAATATTTCACTGATATTTTTATGTTTTCAGTTTAAAATTAATTGCTAAAATGTTTAAGTGGCCCACTAAAGATCAAGCATAATACATGAATACTGACACAAAGTCCTTCAGGCAACTCATTTATGCTCCAAGAACATTAAATATACTAAAAAAATTTTTATCTAATAACTATAAATTTAGGTACGTTTCATAAAGAAATTTATTAGAAGCATCAACACTACATCTGATTATAATCAGATGTTCCTATTTTTTCTAAAAGTGGAAAACTAAATATTTAAACTGACATTTAAGGTAATTAAATGGTAAATACTTTGTGAAGGCTAAATTTTCAAATAATTTATACTAGTATATCAATAATATGTTAACAATGAATAAAAATAATATATAAAATTTTAAATATGAAAAGGAAAGATAACATTCTGAAAGGCACCGACACATCGATGGCCATAATTAAGGGAATTCATGGCTATTTTTGTTTTTACTTCTTTTCACACATTTATGATTACCAAATTTTTCCAATAGCATTTTCGTAATGAAGAACTATATGGATAACATAGAAAAGTTATAAAAGGAAATTAAATAGAAAATTATTTGACCTTTGGAGAAATAAGAACTTGCCATATTTAGAAACCGTGAAATTATGAAAGAAATTAGATAAACAGGAAAAGGGCCTTTGCGCTGCTGATTCCATTTGCACAGGAACACGATACAGTAGGCAAGTGTGTGAGGTGTCCAAGCATGGCAGGAAAGGGAGCGGTCTGAGCGCAGCGAGGTGAGGAGCAGGCACGCATAGGCCCTGCCGACGGTGACTTCTAACTGCTCAAACTGAAGTCTCAGCTAGAGTGAGGCCTCTGGGAAGTGTATGGAGGGGTTTTATAGACAGCAGTGGAGCGTGTGTGTATGCACACATAAGTGTGTGTGTGTATTTGTTCCCATCACTGCTAATCACTAGTTGGACAACTTCAATCCTGAAATGCTATATAAGCATCCAATTATAAAAGAAATAAAGGTTTCCCCACAATGTAAACAACTTGAGAAAAGTTAGAAAGTGGTATATAAATAACATACATCTACATACATGAATAGAAACATTGATATACCATAGGAATATTATACATCCAGTTAACATTCTACCTAAAATTTTCAATACAAATATGAATCATATTTGGTAGGAGTGAAAGAATACAGTATTTGGTTAAAAAAAGAAAAAATTGTACAACCATATATATTTTAAAAACTAATAGTTAATAAATACTATATAGAGAGAGATAAAAAGAGAGCATTGTGCTTTGTGTCTCAGACATTTAATTCTGTTTAATCTTCACTACTCTATGATAAAGTACAAGTATTACTCCAATTTGATAGATAATGCAACTACATAAATTTAAAAATACATATAGTAAGGCTAGGGGTGTAGTTCAGTAGTGAGCTACCTGGGTTCAGTTCCCAGAAACACACACACACACACACACACACACACACACACACACACTACATATAATAAAAATAGAAACTAGGTATAAAAATATTAACAAAGTTTTATGTTTTTGTTGATGGGTGATGTTTTCCCTATTTTCAATTTTCTGAATTTTTTATGCACTTTATAAATGAGGCCTTCTGTTTTTATAATTGGGATAAAAAAAGCTATTAACTTACTTTAAAAACTGGCCATTTGAAGCTGGGCCGTGGTAGTGCACACTTTGTAATCCCAGTACTTTGGTAGCTGAGACAGAAGGATTCAGGTTCAAGGCACTTTATGCACTTTATAAATGAGGCCTTCTGTTTTTATAATTGGGATAAAAAAGCTATTAACTTACTTTTAAAAACTGGCCATTTGAAGCTGGGCCGTGGTAGTGCACACTTTGTAATCCCAGTACTTTGGTAGCTGAGACAGAAGGATTCAGGTTCAAGGCCAGCCTTAGCTACTTAGTGAGGCCCTCCACAATTTAGTGAGACCCTATTCAAAATAAAGAATAAAAAAAATGGGCAGGGGGTGTAGCTCAGAGGTAGAATGTCCCTGGGTTCAATCCCCAGTACTGCAAAAATAAATAAATAGATAAATTGTCCACTTGACAAAAAATAGACAAGTAAATGGAGTGAACAACAGTAGGAAAACATTTGGTGTCAAAGAACGGGAACAAATGGAGAGGCCGAAAGCCTGCAACCGCGTGGGACATGTGTGGTGAGGCTGACACATAGGGACTGGCATGTCGTTGAATACGGCGGTGTGCTAGTGCCTAGCAAGTTTGTAAAACAACATTCAGATAATTGCAAATAAAATGACCCCCAGATAAAACTTTAAAAATCTAAAATGAAAATCCACAAGTAATATAATAGAATATTTATCAGCTCTGTACCATGAGAGCAATCTTAGCCTTGAAGTAACTGAAGAAATAACAAAGGGATAAACAAACATATTTGAATATAAAATATTTATAACTGGTAGGAGAAGAAAAACTAAAAGTCAGTAGATGATAAAAATATTTTTTAAATATTGCAATTGGGAAATAGTCATATTTTTAAAGTTTAATTTTGCATTTTAATTGCATCTTTATGCTAACATCTATCAGATACTTGGAAAACGACTAAAATACCTCACACGAAAGTGTATAGAGACTTACAGATAGTAAATAAAACATTAGAAAATATGACCCTACATAATAACCAAAAATGCAAATTAGGGCAATAGCTGAGTATCATTTTCATTTACTTAACTAGCAAAAAATACAGTATAAAATGATATAAACACTGAATGGCTGTGATTATCATAAAACCAGATCATCATGAAAGTGTCGTAGCTTACTTTAAATCCTCCAGCCTCATACTCAGGGAGGAAAAATAACAAGTCCTGGTTCTGCTGCATGGCAGGGTGAATACAGATAATGATAACGTAGTGTATATTCTAAAAATCCAGAAGAAAGGATTTGAATGTTTTTATCATAAAGAAATATATTCGAGGGTACAGATATGCTTACTTTGATTTGAACATTATACTATATATATGTATCCCAAAACACATGGTAATCTACAAGCATTTACAATTTTACGTCAATTAATATATATGCTAACTATATATCTTAATGTAATATATACCAGGGTGTGGGGGCTCACATCAGTAATATCAGTACTTGAGAGGCTGAAACGTGCCTGGCTAACAGCCTTTTAGGACAAATGCCGGGCACAAGACCAACCACACTGTTGACTCCCCACTTCTAAAGTGTCTCATGCCATCCTCAAAGCCATCATAAAAATAAGAGGAGTGTCACACATTGAGCAAGAAAAGGTTAAGGCAGAAAAGAGCTTGGTGAACGTTCAACCCAGTGAACAGCCTTTTGCCTCTGCCAGGCTGGAGTTTGGGCTGTGGGAGGCCCTGTCTTCACAGGGCAGGTGGGATGCCCTCTCCTCCTCTTTCTCTCCCTGGCTTCTCAGCCAAGGAGGGGGGTGTTGTGGGCAGCCACTCATTTCTGCCACGGTGCACTGCTGAATGGTGCCCACCAATCCTGGGCTGAAACAGACAAAACCATGAGCCCAGGCAAACTTGCTATAAGGTGACTTATTGCAGGCATTCGTTACAGTGGCAGAAGGTAGCGTAGCACAGACGCTGAAAATTACCTCTTAAAAATACCATTTCTTTGTTATATCTTCTGTTGTCTTCTAGAACCCCCAACAAACACATGTGAGAGATTTTCGGTCCATCTTCCAAATATTTCACATTTTTACTCTGGCTTTTTTAGAAGACCACTGGAGACTATTTTGCAGGTACCAGCTTCTGGTAACTATGTCTCTGGTTGTATCTCTTCTAAAATCCCTCCTGTCTATTTTTTTTTAACTTTTCTGTTTCTAAGACTGTAGTTGATGCTTCTATATATTTTCCTATTTTTAGTTTCTTTCACTTTTTAACGTATTATTCTTCACATTCTATAGATGTTGTTTCTTTCTATACTACTTTAGCATCTTAAATATAATGATTGCAAATATTTGTCAGAGTAGTCCAGGTGATTTTTCAGGTGGTAAATTTAATATTCCATTCATCAGTTTTGTCTCATGCCTTTTTGTTATTCCAACACTTAATAGACCTTTACAGGATTGAGTTAGAGGAGAGGAATTTTGATTTTGGTTTTATTTTTACATTTTTATTCTTGCTCTCCCCATCTGCCTCTTCCTAGATAGAGACTTTGTCTCCCTCAGATACAAGTTTAAAAGCAGACATTCTTAGGACTCTCGCCTGTCCACATCAAGGACAATGGGATTTGGTCACGAGTCAGCGGGCAGGTTGGCTCCGATAGTGTTCCGATCAGCATTCTCATGACCAAAAACTAAAAGCCTGACCACATAGCTTAGAGAAATGAAGATTTATTTTCTTACATTTTGGGTTCAGTCCATGTGATGCTGGGCACTGCAGATCTTAGGGTACGAAGAAAGAAGCCAAGAAAGGGAGAGCGCATGGCTGCGCTCAGGAAGCAAGAGAGCAAGGGGAGAAGAGGAGCCTTCTAATACCCAAGGTCACACCCCCAGGAGCCACCTCCTCCATCCACCACCCAGAGAAGTCCATCCCAATGGATCTATCCACTGCTGAGACTACAACCTTTGTGACTCAGTGACATCAGCTCCAAGTATTAATACGTGGGCTCTGTGGGGCACATTTTATATCTCACTATAGCAAATGAGGTGGCCTCTGAGGCCAGACCTCCCCAGACTAGAGCCGGCCTGTGCATCTTTCCCCCAGGCTTTGTTGTAGATTTTGTTTCATGATGAAGAAGAGTCATTTTTCAGCAAGCCTGACTCCAGGACCCACGTGCCGGGCACCGTTGTCCCTTTTTACCCACAGATGCCATAACCCTGGACCAGCTGGCCCACAGTCCAGTAGTAACCTTGGCCTCTGGCCTGGCTTCTTGAGCTGATAGTCTGGGGCGAGGACACGGTTTCCTACATGAAGCTAGCGCCCCACCTGGACCAGAATCTGCCTTCATAGCCTAACGAGCTGAAGTGACTACTACTTGGAGCACTGGTTCATCCATTGGTCTAAAAACAAAAGCATTTCAGGCTTCAGAATTCAGCTAAATCCCATACATGTTTAAATAGATTTCTCATTAATTTCATTTTCTCAGTAAGCTATAATTATTTTTTTTATTTCCTCTTAGTAGCCTAAGAGCTACTTAGAATTTTATTTTTTGTTCTTTTGCATCAGAAATATGAATCCATGGTATTCACCCCCTTTTCTAATTTTAAACCTTTTTTCCGCTGTTCTATAAATACATTTCCCACCATATGAACCATGAAAGCAAAGTCCCAAGTCATCAAAGTCCTATTTATCTGTCCTCGGGAAGAAACACAAGAAATTCAACCTCAGCAAACCCCAGAGATGCTTTCTGTCTCCCACTGCTGATGAGACGCTGGCTAACATCCCCAGGAGCAGATGATATTACCAAGAAAATAAATAGGAGGTCCTTTAGAAAGCATACCTCTGTCCCATAATGTTAGCTTTACAATTTTCTTCTATCTTATTTATCCTCTGACCATTTGATTTGAGAAGAGAAATAAACAGAAGACTTACTTATATCCGTCTCATTAAACTCATGTCCAGTCTGCTAGGGTAGTGTGGAGCCAACCCCAGAGCTGGAAGCACCTCGGGGCACATTTTTATTATAGCGACCAGCTTCACACTGTTAGATTCAGTAAAAGTGCATCAAGGAAGTGGGAGGAATGTTGATGAATCTAAGTCCACTTCTGACTTAAGATGATAAGGGGCTTCCGCTCTGGAAAGGGAAAGAAAGCTAAACTTTGAAATTCGCTCTGTGGTATGTGGGGTGAAGGGGTATGAAGACAGGTGGGCCACATCTGTCACCCGTCAACCCTGTTGCAGTTTCTGGAGAGTTATTGGTGGGCTGTTGCCTCTCAGCCATGGTGAGCTGCTGAGCGCAGGGGGAGCCAGGCTGGACAGAGGTTTGGAAGGAAATCCTCCAGGGAGCCCTTCTCTGACAGCCGGCCGCTGATCAGAAGGCTGGTTCTCCACCTGACCCCCAGAACTGCGGCACCAGTCACGCCCGCGAGCCCACTGGAGTGCAAATGCGGGGCCCTCCAGGACTGAGGGAGTCAGAATCTCTACAGACAGGGCCCAGAAACTGGGTGGGAAATGTCAGGCAGTAGTACTCACTCTCTGTTACAAGGCAAAGAGTCTGGGCAGCCGATGTGCAGTTCAGTGACTAAGGTTAATAACCTTGAATCACAGACTGGAAACACACACACACACAAACACACACACACACACACACACACACACAGAGCAGCCGGAAACACACACACACGCACACACACACACACACACACATCAGCTGGAAACACACACACACACACAGCAGCTGGAAACATACACACACACAGCAGCTGGAAACACACACACAGCAGACTGGAAACACACACACAACAGCTGAAACACACACACAGCAGCTGGAAACACACACACACAGAAGCTGGAAGCACACACACACAGAAGCTGTAAACACACACACACAGAAGCTGGAAACACACACACACAGCAACTGGAAACACACACACACCAGCTGGAAACACACACACACAGCAGACTGGAAACACACACAACAGCTGGAAACACACACACAGCAGCTGGAAACACACACAGCAGACTGGAAACACACATACACAGCAGCTGGAAACACACACACATACACAGCAGCTGGGCAAGGGCTGGGTGTGACAGCCATTTCTTAATGCATGCATATATATTGGATCTTCATATTCATTGCATCCATTGCCTTAAACATATGCAATTTTCATTTGTCAATTATACCTCAATAAACCCAGGGGAAAGGTTATTACTTCAGTAGAAATACATCCATATTTCGGAAGTCTTATATGGGGGATATATAAAAAAAAAGTAATTTTGTTAATGACATTAGGCGGGGGATGTTCAGCAAAGAGATACCAAATAAGGTGGGTGGATGGATGTGTGGATAAGTGAGCAGGTATGTGAGTGGATGGATGGATAGATGGATGGATGGATGGATGGATGGATGGATGGATGAGTGGATGGATAGGTGGATGGATGGATAAGTGAGCAGGTGGGTGAGTGGATGGATGGATGGATAGATAAGTGGATGGATGGGTGGATGGATGGATAAGTGAGCAGGTGGGTGAGTGGATGGATGGATGGATGGATGGATGGATGGATGGATGGATGGATGAGTGGGTGGGTGAGTGGATGGGTGGATGGATGGATAAGTGAGCAGGTGGGTGAGTGGATGGGTGGATAGATAATGGATGATAGAATTAGTAAACGGTTACACATTGGAAATTCAAGATGAGTGGAGAGTAGGCGTGAGGAATAGATTGAGTAATGGATGTTGGAGACAGGGACAGATAGCAAGAATGGGGTGGGATTGTAGAGAGTGGGGATGAGGTTGGGGTAGTGAATGGATGGACACAGGGTTGATAAAGTGTAGGTTTGGGGCAGGGATAGATAGAAAGTGGGGGGTAGCAAGTGAGCGGAGGGAGTGGTGGTATGGCCCCAGCGGTGTGCGGAAGGGGTAAGTGATGCGTGCCCTTGGGATAGGTGGCAATAATAAAGGCAGCCACCACGTGTGTGTTCAGAGGGAGCCACCCCTGACGCTGAGCTTTCAAGTGAGTGGCTGAGAGGGGTCAGGAAGGCAGAAGGCTGGTGGATACGGAACAGAGGGAGAGGCAGGTTGGAGAGGTGAGTGTTTAGGTCAGGAGTTTGTCCAGTTTGACAGCAAGTGGGTGGGTTGTGAGTGATACAAACGTCAGGCATGCTCCTAAATGTCTTCATGAGATGGCACATCTGGGTGTGGTGGTGCACTTCTGTAATCCCAGTACTTGAGAGGCTGAAACAGGAGGATCACAGGTTTGAGCCCAGACTCAGCAACATCGAGAGCCTGTTTCAAAACTAAAGATAAGGCTGGTAATGTAGCGCAGAGGTAGAACCCCGAGTTCAATCTCCAGTACAAAGAGAAGAGAGGAGAGGAGAGGGACATGATGCCTACTGTCATTTTTAAATGAAATGATCCTTAAAGTAAGTGATCCCAAAAGGAACCCCTAGATGGCATTTTGGAAATCTGTGGACAGTTTCCATGTCACAGTAAACGAGGGTGCTCCTGACACTTTGTGACAGTAGACGTGACTGACATTTTGCATCCAAAGACTCCTAGTCACGAAGCAAAGTATGACCAAACTCGATGGTGATGGTGAAAGGAACCAAGAGAGAAACACCCAGGGGCTTTGGAGTGAGCATAAGGAACAGGTGACATGAAAACTCACGGCCAAGCTGCGAACACTGCAGCCATCCATCACGGCCCAGGGACAGACCGGACGTGAATAAGACCCAAGTCCATGACGTATTCCTGTGCATTATAAAGGGACATTGATGGCAAAAGGGAAAATGTGCTCTGACCCACTGTGCTGAAATCATCATCTAACAGCATGCAAGCCTCAGCTTTGATTTTCCCCTTACGGTATTCATCCAGGTGAGCTCCAGTTAGAGTCAAGCAAGAAACTATAGGTCTCCTAATGATGGGAATATAGGTAAGTATGAGAAAATATCTTATATTTCTTGAGGCACAGAAGTTTTCTTAAGTACATCATCAAAGAAGGCAAGCAGAAAAGATTGATAGCTTTGATATTTTAAAAATGTGAATGTCTGCGTGGTGGCGCATGCTTGTAATCCCCGCTCTTGGGAAGCGGAGACAGGAGGATCGCGCTGGCTTAAGAGACCGTTTCCAAATAAAAAATATAAAATAGGCCTGGGAGTGTAGCCCGGAGGTAGAAGGGTTTCCAGGAACCCCAGTACTACCAAAAAAAAAAATGTGAATGTCTTTTATTGGCATGTAGATGCCAAAACAGTATACCACATTTGAACTGGATATGAGGTGATATAGAATTGCTGCTAATATATGGAGCGTAGCAATGGTATGTGGTTATGCTGAAGATTCAGTATTCTCATAGATACCTATTGAAGTATTTAGTGATGATATATCCTGATGTTTGTAAATTATTTTCCCAAAGTTTAGGAAATTATATAGAAAGCACACCAAACAAACACAAAAATTGTTAACAATTGGCAAAGAGAGGGAAAAAGCATATCAATGTGCATTATATTAGTTTAATGCTTTTGCATGTTAGTAAGTATTTACAAGCCAGGCGTGGTGGCACATGCTTGTAATCCCAGCATTCAGGAGGCTGAGACAGGAGGATCTCGGTTTGTGGACAGCCTCAGCTACTTAGTGAGACCCAGTTTCTAAATAAAGAATAAAAAATAGGGCTAGGAGTGTACTCGGAGGTCGAATGCCCCTGGGTTCCGTCCCTAGACCCACACACAAAGAAAAGTATTTACAGTGTCCTTGGGCCATAATCTCAGTACTGGGAGGCTGAGATAGGATCACAGGTTGGGAGCCAGCCCTACCAACTTAGCGAGGCCCTCAGTAACTTAGCAAGACCCTGCTTCAATGTTTTAAAAAGATAATAAGAAAGGCAGGTCTGTAGTTTGCAGACAGAATGCTCCTGGGTTTGATTCACAGTACCAAAGCAGAAAGAATGTGTTCACAGTGAGATTATGGGAAATACACTGAGAACAAAATTGAAAGCAAATTATACACTGAAAATGTTCATTTGCAATATGGCTAGGAAACCTGGGGAGAGTTTGCCTTAGCATGAAAAGGCTTTGGCCAGTTGCTATAACCAAACATCTATCCTTTCTTCACCAAACATACTCACACACACACGCACACACATCTTAGGATACTGCCACCAGATGACCTTGAACTAAACGGCTTTTTCATTTTCAGAAGGTATAACAAAGATAAAGAAGCAAACGTATGAGATAAAGGTAAGCGCATCTTGTTCTGCACAGGAGAACATGCCTTTCATGCACGAGCCCAGAGGACCCCAGCCCACCACTCGGCGCATGAGGAAGGAGAAGCTGGGCCTGGCCACCCAGTCCTCTCACCCGGGGAAGAAGCAGTGATGACCTCGTGGCCACAAAACGTACAGTGAAGCAGCCTTACGCCTGCCCTCACCCAAAGACAGAAACAGCCCGCGCTCAGAGACACCTCTTCCAGCAGAAAGCCGCAAACCTCGGTCGGACGGTGCTCAGCCGTGTTGTCCAGGACATGGAACGCCCTAAGAACAAGGCCACTGGCCAGCCCACCTCCTGAATCCTCTTCACAGATGATCAATCAGTGATTCGAAGTGCTCTGAGCAGAAGGCAGGCACTCCTAATCTTTGATTTAGAATTCCCAAACACACCAGACAAAAAAGTTAACATTCTTCTGACATACAGAGAACTGTAACAAACCAAAGGGGAAAAATGTTTGTGTTTTTTTTTTCAGACTAGAAACATAAGCACAAGTCACAACCAGGAAATTCACAAAATAAGAAATAAACGTGCACATAAACAAAGGAAAACAAGTTCAAGTCCGATGAAACACAAATTATAGCAAATGAGAAATATCACTTTTATCTATCAAAAAGGTACATGTCATGTGTGTGTATGTGTGTGTGCGTGTGTGTGGTAATAGGGTTTTTGTTTTGTTTTGGGGTTTTTTTTGGTGGTACTGGGGTTCCTGGAAACCCTTTTACCTCTGGGCTACACTCCCAGACACCTATTTTTTATATTTTTATTTGGAAACAGGGTCTCTTAAGCCAGCGCTGGTTTTGAACTTGCGCAATCTTCCTGTCTCTGCCTCCCAAGTGTGGGGATTACAAGTGTGCACCACCTGGCCCAGCAGTACTAGGGATTGAACCCAGGTGAATTCTACCTCCGAGCTATACCCTTAGCCATACTTTTTTAATACAGGGTCTTACTAAGTTGCAAAGGGCTTCACTAAGTTGCTGAGACCGGCCTGGAACCTGAAATCCTCCTATCTCAGCCACCCAAGAACTGGAATTACAAGCCTGTGCACCATGCCCAGCGCCACTAGTTTTTTAAAGGATGGTAATATGCAACAACAGATATTTCTTATATATTGCTCCTATATGCCAACTATGGCCATAAACTTAAAGATGGTATTTTGGAAAAACATATCGAGGCAGGCAAAAGTCTTAAATGTATGCATTTATGTGAAACAGTAGCTAACTACTGAAATAAATTATGATCGGTTCCTTAGATACAGTCAATAAAAATAAGGTTGAATTAAAGTACTTACAATTCATGCTGGGTGTGGTGGCACACACTGGTAATCCCAGCATTTGGGAGGTTGAGACAGGAGAATTGCACAGGTTTGAAGCCAGCCTCAGCTACTTAGGCTCTCAGCAACTTAGTGAGAGCCTGTTTCAAAATAAAGAATAAAAAATAGGGCTGGGGGTGTCACTTGGAGGTAGAATGCCCCCGGGTTCCATCCTCAGTAACACAAAAATAAATAAATAAATAATTTACAATTCAATCAAGTAGATATTTATTTATTTATTTATTTATTTATTTATTTATTTATTGGCACTGGGGATTGAACCCAGGGGCATTCTACCTCTGAGCTACATCACTCCAGACCTCTTTTCATTTTTATTTTGAAACAGGCTCTCACTAGGTTAATGAGCGTCTCACTATTTACTGAGACTGTCCTCCAACCTGCAATCCTCCTGTCTCAGCCTCCCAACCATAGGCTTACAAGTACACAAGCATGTTCCACTCTGCCCGGCTCTAATTTTAAAATAAATATCAATTCCTAAGCAGGCAAAAAACAAAACAAAACAAGACATTAGAAGTGTTCATGCCAAGCTTAACTGCTTATCTCTCAGCAGTACAATTCTGAAAAACTTGTTTTTCTTTCTTTCTTCCCCACCCCATGGTGTGTTTATTCATTTTCCATGAGCATATGTCATTATTTTAAGTATATTTCAAAATAGCTAGGAGAATTTCGAATGTTCTCACCACAGAGAAGTTACAAATGCTGAGATGATTGATATGTTAATTATCCTGATTTGATCCTTACACGATGTACACATGAGTCAAAACATCACATTTTTGTATTCCATAAATATGCACGTTATCTGTTAATCAAAAATAAAAGAAAAAAGCTGGTGTGAAACAGGGCTTCATAGGGATATCACAACTTAACCAAAATCAAATTGGTAATAAGTGGTAAAACCAAATTTCTAACATTAACAAAATATTTTTCCTCTCTAGCATCCACGTTTTATGACATATGATTTGCTAGTTAAAGAAAATATTAGCTGAAAACCACAAAGCAGAACACAAAAGACCGTCAGAGTCCACAGATGGCCTCTCTGGGTGGGCGGATGAGAAGTCCCTCCTTTCCTCCAGGCAGAGCGCCTGGTGCCAAGGGCTGCTCCAGGAGGCGGCCTGCTCAGCCCATGCCTGGCCTGGGCCCTCCGCGGCGCCTGGAGCTGTGCCACCATCCACCATCGCTACCCCAGCAGCAGCAGTAGCGCTCCGGAGCATGAAAGACCAGCAAGGTCCCTGGGAGGCCGTGTGGTTAGAAGTCACAGTCCCTTCAAACACACGAGAAGTAGGAAGTCATTGACTAAGAGGCCCTGAATCCTTGGGAATGTGAACCGCCCACTGCTACTGGCAGGACTGTGCCACGTGGAGGGAGACACTGAACCAGCAGCAGGGGCAGGTATTTCTCAGCCAGAGCTGAGAAGACAGAATATTACCTCCTAAATGATAAGAGACTTGGAAATAAATATAACGAGACCGAAAAGTCAACCTCCCCACAACCGGCCAGAACGATTCAGGTTGAGATGGAATAATATATGAACACGAGCAGTCCTGTAGTCCTGTCTAAGGTTGCATGTCACTGCATTCAAAGTGAGCAAGGATTCTGTCAGGTAACCATAAATACAGAGTTTAATAACGCAGTGTGGTCAACAAAACATGTCTGATTGCAAAGATCTCTCTCTCTCTCTCTCTCTCTCTCTCTCTCTCTCTCTCTCTCTCACACACACACACACACACACACACACACACACACACAAACACACAATGGGGACAATGTACAACCCCAAGCACAGAGACATTATATTGAGGGGTTTTTTTGTTTTGTTTTGTTTTGTTTTGTTTTGTTTTTGTGTGTGTGTGTGTGTGGTACTAGGGATGGAACCCAGGAGCATTCTTCCTCTGAACTATATCTCCAGCCCTATTTTTTTATTCCTTATTTTGAAATAGAATCTCACTAGGTTGCAGAGGGACTCACTAAGTAGCTGGGGCTGTCCTCGAACCACGATTCTCCTGTCTCAGCCTCCCGAATGCAGGGATTACAAGCATGTGCCACCACGCCCAGCTCTGTACTGAGAATTTGGAAACATGTGTGTGGGGAAGTTCCCCACTGTGTCTGGGTGTTGCTGGCGTGAATAAACACATGCAAGAGATAACTGAGTCTGCTCTCAGGAAGCCTACACCAGGCTGTTAATGTCATCCTACTCTTTGTGAAAAGCAGAGAGGGCACCAAGGGAAATGGATCAGGGATGAGCTGGACCATTCATGAAATCAACAAACCTCTACATGCATCAGAACTGTATATAAGGAAGGCTGCGATAACCCCCCTTGCGTAGCCACATCACCACTAAGAAGATAGAAGAAAAGATAAGGGATCCAGCCAGGCGTGGTGGCACATGCTTGTAATCCCTGCGCTTGTAATCCCCACGCTTGGGAGACAGGAGGATCGCGCTGGTTCGGAGCCGGCCTCGCTGGCTTAAGAGACCCTGTTTCCAAATAAAAAAAATATACAAAATAGGTCTGGGAGTGTAGCCCAGAGGTAGAAGGGCTTCCAGGAACTCCAGTACCACCAAAAAAAAAAGAAGAAAAGAAAAAGAGATAAGGGATCCAGAGGACAGATCACTTGGATTCAAACTGGACATGCAAGTAAGAAATGGAAGAACTATCCAATCCATAACGGGGAAACTACCTCCAACGTGTTGGTACTCCTTGTCTACTGAGAACGTTGGCCCTCTGCGTGTCATGAATTACAACTTTGTGTGTGTCAGCCATTTGTAATAGAACCCTCCCAACTCACAGTGACTCACACCACACCGTGAGTGTCCTCGCAGCCCTGGGGTCCATGCATTGGGAGCCAGTGGAGACGGGACAGAGCTAGGATTGGTTCACTCCTGCTTTGCCATCAACCTGGCCTCCCGAGGGGTCTCTGTTGTTGCTCATTGTTGTAGCTGCCATTTGGGGTTGCATATGTCGAGTTCTACTGTCAATATTAGTTTTCATTTTATTGGATTTTAGAGCTTTCTATCTATAATCTATAATTTAGTTTGAAGTCAACATTTCTCCCTTTCCTATGGCCAAGGGAAAATGGTGGTCAGACTAAATCCCTGCTGTTATAAGAAATCATAAAGAGAAGCTAACAAGTTCTTCCCCTTTCTGCAGGGCAATTTAGCCCCTACTAATATTTCTGAATCTGATTCCATCAACTGGCTCCTAGATAACATTGTTTATGGTAAAAAAAAAAAAAAACAACTCCTTGGTTGTAAAAAATGTACCTTGGCTTAGACAATTATAAATACTTAGGAAGCCATAAGTTCAGACCTCCCTGAATGGAGTGACTGAGAACTGGGTGTTTCCCTTCGAGAGATAACCAGGGTTTGGTTCAGCTACCTCACAAGTTACTGTCTTCACCCCAAGGGCTCCTGGAGTTTAGAGTTTCAATGCTTCACTGAAATCCTGACCCAACAAATCCCTCGGTGCTCACCTAGAAATCTTAGACCCATTACATGGAAGACGCAAAACTTCAGCTTTTGCTGCCCACAGGGTCTATCCTACATGCACTTTCAAGAGCCAGCGCCCAGCATTTAACTTAGATCCTGTGTGCTTTCTTCATAAACCACAGAAGATCCTTCTGCATACTTAACATACTCTTAAAGCTAATCTCTTTATTTATGTTGCTTGAAATTCCCTGGCTATGAATTCAAAATTTCTATCAGATGGAGTCTGATTTGTCTGTTTTGTCTCTGCGGTTTCTATCTGCCATGTTGCAGAAATGCAGCGTACTCACTTGCTGAATTGCTGGTCTTCTCTAAGACAGCTAACGCTCACAGACATAGGAACTGTGCTGTTTCTGACTCTTTCTCCATCTTCCATCCCAGAGCTCAATAGATATTTTATAAGTGACAAATAAAGTTGACATCCAAGAGGAGCAGATGCGTCTAGTGAAAGCAGCCGTCAGTTCTTTTTCTTCCTGCACAAGCATGTGGCTCATCCTCTCATGACAGAGAACATATTTCCTCTCTCTTGAATCCGGGCTGGCCCTCCGACTGGCCTTTTTGCAGTAGAAAGGCTGAAATGCATGCTCTAGATTACCAAACCTGTGCCCTACAAGAATTGTAATTTCAACTTTTTTCTCTGGGACCTCAGTCATTTGCATATAAAGAAGTTGAAACTCGAGTATGAAATGATGGAGTATGAAATGATGGAGAGAGGCCCTGAAGGATGAAAGGTCACCTTGGCATCCCAGTCCCAGCCACATCCAGCTGTACACAACTGCACCAAGCACATCAAAGTACATCATCAGGGTAACCACCCAACTGAGCCCTCGTCAGTCCAGGAAATCGTGAGGAATAATACGCTGTTACTAGTTAGGCTGCCAAATTTAGTGATGCTTTGGGACTTAAGGACAGATCATTGAGACGCTAATAGGGGAGGGTGCTGAATGAGGATTGAACCCTGGGGCACTCCACATCTCAGGCACCCCACCAGGACTTCTTAGTTTTTGTTTGGAAATGGGGTCTTTCTAGGTTGTCAATATTCTCACTTCATTACTTAGGCTTCTCTCGAACCTGTGATCCTCCTGTCTCAGCCTCCTGAGTACCAGAATTACATGTGCGCACCACCACACCTGGTATGAATATGCAACATCAAATTATAGTCAAAATTTTAAAGAACGGAAAGAATTATTGTCTCTAAGTTGACTATAATTTTTCTAAAAATAATTTAAGCAGTGTTTGATGTTTTTAAATTTTTTTCTAACACACAGATTCACTGATACCTGGAGCCTGGTCTCTTCTTGGGTTAAAAGTGTGCAGTTACTCATTTGGATTTGGTCAACTTCTTCCTGGAAGGAGGTGCTGAATTCGAGGAGAGGTTTTGTGTGTGTGTTCTGCATCTGGGTCACCTACAATGGAACTTCCTCCGTAGGAGACAATAACCTAGAGATGTGGGCATGAAGAAGCACACCGGCGGCTTTCTTTTCACATTCTGACAACTTCCATTCCTTACCCTGTAAATCTGGCACTTTAATATGAAACAAACAATGCCACTCCAGCAAAAGACAGGCTTCAGCCATGATCAGCACGAGACTGACACTTCCACATCCTTGACATCTCATAAATTCTGACTGGAAGTTATAGAGAAAAAGGGAACACATTCTAACTGGTTAACCTATTTTATTACAAACATAACACATTTCATAATACAGCACAATCATTTTTACTTTATGTATGTCCAGATCAAGGCAATAAAGCCATTTCCATGCATTTCAGCAGAATTTCCAAGAAGTGCCAGGTTTTGTGAGAGAGAATGAGTTGGGAGAAGCCAGCACTGGGCTCTCAGCTTTACAGCCGGGAAGCTCTGTGCCTCTGCAGCTTCTAAAACTCATGGCACCTACTTTTCTTTGAACTTAGCATTCTTTCTTTGATTTTGCAATAGTGAAGAATATTTATCACTCACACCACCTCTGTTTATGATTGTTTAAGCATGAAATAAGAAAAACGAAGGCTGCTGCTCACCGCTAAGCACAAGTTTGCGAAATCCATCGGCTGTATGTGCTTTTTGAGTAAAATCATCATTGGGTCTTAAAATAGCTCTGTGGCACAGTACTTCCTACATTATTCCTCTACTAAATCGTCACCTAAATAGTTGTTTTCTACTGAAGGAAGACCCGATTGATGCTCTATTTTCTTTTTATCAAGTAAAGTTCATCTTAAGTGAAACTGGCTATTAAGTAAATAGCAAGTAAATTCAATTCTATAATAAACGTCTCCATCTGCATAGATGATGGGAAGAAAAAGAAAGCTGCAGATGCAGATTTAAAATGAGTTTAAGGTCATGTAAAAACAATGTACCATCTTGACAATATACTGCATAAATGAAATTTAGATGATATTTAAGAGATGGAAACTTTTAGTATAGAAAAATTTATTCTTGGTCCAAAAGAACATTGGTATTTTTATGCTGGTTTGAACATTATAGTAATACTAAATAACAGGAAAAAGAATAAAGTATTATACAAATTTATTTCCTTTATCCATATAGTGTCATTATACATATTATACACTTTTATTTACATTATGATATGAAACTATAATGCAACAATAAAAACATATAAAAATAATTTTACCTGCATCTAATTACTAATCAAGAATCTAGCAGCTATACAAAAACATATACACAGAGAAACTCCTGAAGCTGAAACTCAATTAAATAAAATAATTATACTTTCGAAAATCCATGAAGAGAGAAATATATATTTCCCTAAAACAAAACTATATTTAGTAAAAAAAAAAAAAAGCAAACCTAAGTTCTAAATAAGAGCTAGAGTACCAAAAGAGTATTCTGAGCCAATGTGAACCAAAGATGATTATTCTAATTCCTTGACATAGGTGCAGTCATGAAGACAGTACTTTTCACTGAACAGTCCCCAGGTTCACACCATCTAAGCAAACCTCAGAAACACACCATATAGCTCGTGCAATGAACAGACATGAGAATCCATGAAACAGAACTAAGAAGGAATGAGGGACTGGGGGAAGCTGGAGAATCATAAGTTCAAAGCCAGCTACACAACTTAGAGAGACCCTATCTCAGATTTAAACATTTTAAAAACAGCTGAGGTCATAGTCACTGTGCTGGAAAATGCCATAGCCCAGTGATAGAGAACCCCTGGATTCAATCTGCAAAACAAGACAAAACAGCTCAGACTCACTCTACCTGGATCTTTTCACTCGCTGCACACTAATCCCTCTCCTATGGGGAATATGTTTTCCTGACCAATTAGGAGAAAAGCCCCTTTCAAGTGTTCAGTACAAAAGGCACTAAGCTGATGTTTCTTGTGTTATCTTATTAGAGCCCTTTCCCTTGGAGCAACGTGTCACCTTGAGGAACACAACACTGGTACATTCTTTGAGAAGATACCCAGGTGACCTCTGCCTTTGGAAATATGGCGGGTCTGAAAGGTTCGTCTTCAGTACAAGCCTCTCAGTGAAACCTTCACTATTTCTATTCAACATATGCAGTGACCATGGAAGTTTCATTGCATCTGATCTGAAATGTCCACCGCAGGAGCTAAGTGGACCTGGATGTGACTAGCCCTGGTCAGTCTACCTGACAGCCTCACTTGGAGTCTAAGCAAAGCCTATAGAAATGCAGTCTCTGGAAGAGAACCCACATCCAGGCCCTTGGGCAA
The DNA here is from genome assembly GCF_963383645.1 of Muscardinus avellanarius. Classification (NCBI taxonomy): domain Eukaryota; kingdom Metazoa; phylum Chordata; class Mammalia; order Rodentia; family Gliridae; genus Muscardinus; species Muscardinus avellanarius. The sequence continues at coordinate 17,478,447 of NC_137795.1, forward strand.
TGGCTTCCTGAGCATACTAGCTTGATGGGCTCTGCTCTCCAGCAACCACCCACCAGAGTGAAGAGGGCTCAGACTCTGCTCTTTGCAAGCTCCAGACCACATCTCTATTCCCAGTGCTCACTGCTTTGCCCAAAGGGTGAAATTCAGAATGCCTTTCACCCTACTTACCCAGAGACTGCCTCCTCACAACCATAAACTGCTTTCTATTCCGCACCATGTTATTTCCCTTTTTCTGATTCCATTTTTCACCCTTCACCTTTCACTTTTCCACTCTGCCTTTGGTAATCCATGGTCAGCCAGTCAATCCCAAATATTCCAGCAGGTCACAGAGCATTCCCTTCCACCTTTGCCCTTCCACTCAGGATAATGGACAGGATTACTGTCCTAACTTCTTTCCAGCTTGGACAGTCAGATCTCCAGCCAGGCGCATGCGTCCTGCCTAACAGTGTTCATCAACATCTTCGTCTCCAGTCAGCCCTGCAGACCGCAGCTCCCGGCTTGACGGTCTCCCCACCCCTCCTTCTTTCATAAAGCCTGGGTATGTTTAATAACCATGAAGATGATCCTGTCGGTGCGCTGGCTTCCCAGGTTCCTGCCTTCCTTACCTCTAAGAACTGTGATTGTCAATCTCTCCAAGTTACTGGTTCCCAGAGTCCTTCCAATGTGATAATGGACCAGTACCAAACCACAATTCCTCCATCATTTGAATTCACTCATTCTATGTTTAAACCGACAGTTCCTATCTTCTCCTGGAACTTCAACCTCAACAGATTCTTAGCTTCCTGGAACCGTGTCTACCATCCCTAACGTTTGCCTCTTTTACTTCTTACAGTTCATGGTACATCACTTCCTCGTCCCCTGACCTCTAGCCTCTCCAAATTACCTCTTCACATCTGCACTTGGAAGAGGCTCCAGTCTGTGCCGGTATATACTTTCTTTTTATTAGTAAGCAGGAACTCTTCCTGCCTCTCCCCAGAGCATCCCAAATCTTCTCACCCCGTGTTAGCAGGCAGTGGTTTTCCTTGATTTCCTTTTCCTTCCTGAAAGGAAGATTTCAGATGGGAAACATGGTAAGATAAGCATGGCTGCTTATCCAGGGTGATGAGTGAAGAGTTCTGAGGGAGAAGGCCACCTTAGAAGAGGGGTTAGACCCAGAGGCAGTGCTCAAGTGGTCCCTTTTCAAGAGCAGGCAATGGCATGGAGTCTTCCACTGTGAATTTAATTTCCATCTCGAAATCATTGGGACGGTCACAGCCCTTTTCTACCACATTTTCGTGCACCAGCTAGATCTCCCTTGCTGGAAACGCCCGCACTGCCTATGGGAACCCCAGGAAGTCTGAGGAAAGCCAGGTGGGTGGGGGTCTCAGGTGGCAGTGTAAAGTGTATTCCAAGAGCATGGTCATTTTCAGAGGTTACTTTTGGGTGACCTTGGGGTTGGTGTGCAGGCATTGAATCCAGCCAAACAGGTGTTTTCTCTTCCAGGCATCTCAGGTATCAGAAGGTCTCTAGCTGAGGCTGGGCAGGGATCTTACATGCTGATTATGAGGTCTGGCCCAGTCCCCCACACTGCTGCAGCCCTTCCGGCCCTGCTCATCTCTCATTGCCTGAAGCCTGCATTATTAACTTTCTCTGCTCTCTCAGACCACTCCTATCACTGTAAAAAATGCTTTTTTATTTTTCCCACATTCATTAAACACAAACCCTCTGTCCACCTGAATACCCCTTTAAACTCTCACTCTTCACGAAAGATTTAAGGGTTGTCCTAAGTCCTTACTATCATTTGAACTCATGTTGGGCAGGCCTCATCAATGAGGGCAAATATTTCATACATTGCTAAATTTGATTGTCAAATCTCTGTCTTCACCCCACCTGAACCAGCAGCAGCAGTCAGCTCGGCCGGTCACTCTGTGCTTGTGGCTTGTGGACTGAGTCTCCCTCACTGCCTGCTTCTTCCCACACATCCTCAATGGCTTCTCCTCCCTTCTCCTCTCTCTCCAGCTTTTCAGTAGTGTGGCTCTCCAGGACTCCTTCGTTCTCTTATGCACTCACTGTTTGGATGATTTTGTGCCATGTCAAGGCTTGGAGATGGTCTTAATGTTGATGGTTCCCACATTTATTTATTTATTTATTTATTTATTTATTTATTTTTAATTTTTTTTTAATTTTTTATTGGTGCACTGTATTCATACATCATAGTGGGATACAAAAAAACTTTTGTAGACATACATGCACACATCGCCCAGTCAGCCCCAACCCGATCCCCACCCCAATCCCTCCCCATCCCTCCTTCCCATGCTTGGCTTAGTGGTTGACATCTAGTATTATAGCAGTTTATCCAAAATTAAAAATGATAATCTCACATAACAGTTTCATTTGTCTGATACCAAACTCTTGATAACTTAAAGATAACATTTTAATATTTCTTTTTGCTTTCTTTCTTACCAGAGATTGTTTTTCTTTTTGTTTTAGGTGAAACTATCATATATTTATATATTTATTTTTCAGAAAAAATCTATCCTAATATGGAATATGGACTCTAGATACCCAAAACGATCTCGAAAAAGAACAAAGCTAGAAGATATATATTTTCTAATTTCAAACCATATAAAGCTACAATAATTGAAACAGTGTAGTACTGTTCTAAAGGCAGATATATAAATCATTGGAGTTAAATAAAAGCCTAGAGATATATTCTTCCATATATTGTCAAGTTATTTTTGACAAGGTTTCCACGAACATTTGGTGGAGGAAATAATAATCTTTTAACTAAATATTGTTGAAAAATAATAATTACATGAAAAAGAATAAAATTGGACCCTTACCTAATCCCATATACAAATATCAACTCAAAATAGATAAAAGACCTAAATATAAATCTTAATACTATAAACTTTTAGAAGAAAATCTGGGTCATAAAACCTCACAACATTGAAATTGGCAGTGATTTCTTGGATATGATTTCAATGGCACAGGCAACAAAAGGGTATACAAACTCCCTAAAAAATAGAATATTGTATATCCAAAGACAATGTAAACAGAGTTAAAAGTTACTGATAGAATGGGATAAAATATTTCCAAATGCTATATATGAAGGTATATTAATATTCCAACTAGAAATCCTAAAAATTAACAATAAAAGCAAACAATACAATTTAGAGATAGGTAAAAGACTAACATAAATAATGAATCTCCACAGATAACTAATCTTACTTGTCTGTTGGATGGAAAATCTTGTTTCTCTGGTTCTGGTGTGTGTTACCTATTTCTTCTTTGTAGTTAATCTCTTTGTGAGTATTTTCTCTAGTGCTGGTTTTGAAGACATAAATTCCTTCAGTTTCTGTTTGTCATGGAAGCTTCTTATTTCTCCATCTAATTGGATAGAAAGTTTTGCTGGGTAGGAAATGTTTGGCTGGAAGTTGTTTTCTTTCAGAGTTTGGAATATGTTACTCCAAGCCCTTCTGGCTCTCATGACTCGGTTTGGGAAGTCTGAAGTGATTCTAATTGGTTTGCCTCTGAATGTCACTTGGTCCTTTGTTTTTGTTGCCTTCAAGATTCTTTGCTTGGCTTCCACATTGGTCATTTTGACAATTATGTGGCATGGGGATCCTCTTCTCCAATCCTATCTAAAGGGAGTTCTATAAGTTTCCTGGACCTGTGTCTCGACCTCTTGCTCTATGTTTGGAAAATTTTTTGCTATTACTTCCTTGAAGAGATTGTTGATCCCTTTGGTTTCACCTTCTTTTCCCTCCTCTATTCCAATTATTCTTAGGTTAGCTCTCTTAAAATGGGCCCATATTTCTTCAATGTCAGATTCCTGCTGTCAGATATTTTTTTTCTAGATTAGAAACTATGCGTTCATTTTTGGATTGCTCATCTTCTAAGAGCGAGATTCTATTCTCCATGTGGTCTAATTGGTTGTTTGTACTTTGAATTGGGGCCTTTACTTCATTAATTGCATCCTTTATCTCTTTTTGGCTCTCTCTGAGTTCTTTTCAAAGCACCTCTATCATTTCTACAGTTATTTTCCTGATTTGATCTTCTAGAAATCTCTGAATTTCTGTTTTATCGGGTTCTGATATTGTGGGATTGTGGGCATTCATTGCTCCATTGTTATTCCTCTTTCCCATGCTTTCGGGAGTTTGTGCCTTCTCTGGGTTCTTCCCTTGGGTCACTACAACTTCACTTAAGGTGCTCTTGATCTCGAGTCTGTGGTATCTCAGTAACAACTACTCCTTTACTGGGTGTATCGCAAAGTCTCAGACCCAGGGAGTCAATAGAGGCTGCTTTAGACTATGGGGGGTGCCAGGTTGGGCCTTCTCCTATGGTGTGATATCTTTGCCACCACCACTCCCCCACTGGGTCAAGTACCTGGGAGTCAGTACTGGGATTTCTCCTCTGAGGCCCGCAATTTGACTCACTGTTGTTGAATACGCAGATGGAGCTGTAGTGGACTCGGTGAATTCACTGCTGCTGCCGCTGCCACTGGTGGCAATATGGCACCACTGTTACGCCCTCGGCTGTCAGGCTGTCGTATTTCTTTTCTGTTTTTGAATTCTGCTCTGAGTCCCTGCAGCGTGTGCTGAGCCCAGCCACTCGGAGCTTTAGATGCTCCCTGCGCCGAAAAATCTGCCGAATCCCGCCAGGCTCTTCCGCAGTGGCTCACCTCGGCTCACTGTCTGGGCTCTTCTGCAGCAGCTCACCTTGGCTCGCTGTCCGCCACTCCTCTCTGGAGCCTGGTGGGCTGTTGAGTGCGTTGGTCTGTAGCCGTGGCCGTCCGGTGAGCTCGCCGCTGCCACAGGCAGTAAGGCGCTGCTGCTGCATCCTCGGCCGTGAGGCTGGCGTATCTCCTCTGTGGCTCTGAGCTCTGTTATGAGACCCCCTCCTCTCTGGGGCTGGTGATTTTTTTGTTTCTCTGATGATGGTGTTTTCTGGCTATGAAAGGCACTGATTTTGTGGTAATAGAGATTGGTTGTTAGCGGGGCTCGTAAGCCCCGCTTTTCACGGTCGCCATCTTCCCGGAAGTCTGGTTCTCACATTTATATCTTGAACCTGAACATTTCTTTTTTTTTTAGACATTTTTTGTTGTTGTTGTTGGTACTGGGGGTGGAACCCAGAGGCTTTCTACCTCCGGGCTATACTCCCAGACCCATTTATATTTTATTTTGGAAACAGGGTCTCACTAAGTTGCTGAGAGCCTCACTAAGTAGCTGAGGCTAGCTTTGAACCTGTGCTATCCTCCTGTCTCAGCCTCCCAAGCGCAGGGATTACAAGTGTGTGCCACCACGCCTGGCTTAGCTCTAGACATTTCACACAAACATGCCCCAGATTCTTTTTTCCCCCTGTGGTATTTGGGATGGAACTCAGGGGCATTCTACCTCTAAGCTATACCCCCAGCCCTATTTTTTGTTCTTTATTTTGAAACAGGGCCTCACTGAGTTGCAAAGGGCCTAAGTAGCAGACGCTGTCTGCGAACCACGGTCCTCCTGTCTTAGCCTCCCAAATGCTGGGATTACAAGTGTGCAGCACCACACCTGCCTCCAAACTATTGATTATTCTCCAAAACCCAATCTTCCTGATGTGGGCAACCTCAGCAGAAATGTATTTGTCTCTGAGAGATTCCCCATGGTTTGTATAGAATTACTCACAAAGAAAAACATCCAGATGCCCAGCCGATGTTCAGGTGCTTTGAAATTGAAATACAAGGTACAACAGATTTATTTTTAAAGTTAGCAGGACATGACCTACTGTCAGTTGGAATTAATTCCTTGTAGAAACAGGAAGAGTTTTGAGTAGATGATTTCTTAGTGGTTGCCTTAAAAAGGAATAAAAAATTCAAAGATTTTTGTTTTACTGACCTCTGCCCTGCTCTGTGTGTTCACCTGATCTGAGCACTAAGCCCAGTGGGATGAGCTGTGCAGTCTCCATTACTTTCAGAGCACTCTTCTCTGGACATAGCTATCCATGGCACTGAGCAGTAATCTAAGAGTAACCACCCAATCACACATTTTATTTGCTGCAAACATCCTAATGCAACAACTCTGAGCGCTGGGCTTCCGCCATGAGAAGTCTGCATGGGCTGGGTGCTGCTTCTCGGCCCACTATTTCTTGGCCCCAACTCATGTTAATAATGCATGCTTGTAATCCCAGCATTTGGGAGGCTGAGACAGAAGAATCGTGGTTTTAGGACAGCCTCAGCAACTTAGTGAGGCCCTTTGCAACTCACTGAGACCCTGTTTCAAAATAAAGACTAAAAAATAGGGCAGGAGGTGTAGCTCAGAGGTAGAATGTTCCTGGGTTCCATCTCCAGTACCACAAAAAAAAAAAAAAAAAGATCCACTATGTCAGAGCACTTTTTAAAAGTACAGAATCCTAGGCCCAACATCTGCTGGTTTGTGTCTCTATAGTAACCCTAGGATTCAGAGTTAGACAAATGCCCTAGGTGAACTATTATTTTGGAACATTTGGAAAGCATCGATCTTTGAATATGAGACTGATAATCCTGTATGAGTATAATCTTATTATTAAAAATAATAAACAGGAGCCAGATGGCATGGTGTATTCCTGCCATCCCAGTACTTGGGAGGCTGAGACAGGAGGACTGTAGATTTGAGGTCAGCCTCAACAAGTAGTGAGACTCTCAAAACCTAACAAGGCCCTGTTTCAGAACAAAAAATAACAGTGAGCTGTGGGGTATAGCTCAGAGGGAGAACAATTCTGGGTTCAATCCCCAGTACCACATACACACATATACAAATAACAATAAATGGACACAAAAGTTACAAAAGTCAGCTGGAAATAGTGATACAGTCAAAACAGTAACTTTTAGAATTTTTTCACCCCCCCAATACCATAAAATAAGTAAAATACCCACACAACCAAAAGAAGACGGGTGGCACAGTGCCAGCAGGACACAGAGCAGAAGAGTCTCTGGCAGGAGGAGGGGAGCTCGCGTGATCACCCGGGAAAGCTGGGCTGTCCAGGTGGATGTGGGCGCACTGTGGTTCCTGCAGCTTCACTCCTAAGCTGTTGGACGGTTTAGGACGGATCGTTCTAGGGCAGGAAGAATGAATGTGCGACGGCCTTTATAATGATGTGTCAGCATAGAAGAACCTCAAAAACATTCTGAGTGAGAAAACAACTCACATAGAATAAAAAAAAGCACAGTTCCAATTACATAAGTTTCAGCAACAGATGCAAAGAAGAATGTGTTGTTCGTGCGTATGCATATGGTACAGCACCAGAGGAAAAGTGAGAGGAAACGCGACATGATAACTCCTGTGTGAGCAAAAGAGAAAACATATTTGGGGATACGTTGGGCTTCCTTATACTGGGATTTCTTAAGCCAGGTAGAGAATACAGTGTTTTATTATTCATTAAACTGTTTATTAACATCCTATATAATGTAAGATTATTATCAATTCAAAAACAAGAATGTTCAGTTATTGTTCAGCAGACTTTCTTCCACCCACCATGAAAGGAATTTCTCGGTAATCAACTAAACATTTACAACTACCTACATGACATGTGTCTTCTCACCTCACAGAGAAGTGGAGAGTGTTTAAAGTGCTTGCTACAGCCAGACCCGGGGCTTTAAGCAGGCTGACCCCAAAGCCTCCGCCGCCTGCTTCTCGTGCCTGCTGGCCTCCTGGCGCTTCACGTGTCCGTGCTAAGGTCCTCCAGCTTCACAGACAAGGGTGGGGCAGAGGGCAAAGCTGGGAAGTGGGATGCTGATCACGCACCGCCCCACGCCCTCCTGCACCTCCAACCCCCAGGCTCTCCGTCCCCATCCTCGGAGCATTCCTAATTCAGCATAGTCTCACCACTGCTTAGCACCGGAGATGCCAGTTACCTTCCTTGCTGTCAGTATCACTCCTGCAGTCGATACGGCCTCTGCACTCTCCATACTATGGCGTTTTTAAAATAAGTTTAACAAGTTCTAGCAACACAGTGCACAAACCTAACGTGCACACCTTCTACTGTAAATAGAAGGAAACACTGGATTAGTAGATAACAGAAGTCAGCTTCACATATTTCCTGGATTAAAACTAATGCTAGGAATAAACAAGGTCCTATTCCCCATGCTCAGCATAAGCATAGAACACTGGCAGTCAAGAATCCAGTGTCCTGGTACACCGATAATGAATCATTTTGCTCTAAAACATTGTTTGGCACCAGGTAAGTACTTCCTGGCCCAGCATGTCGAGGTGCCCAGGCATAATGGCCAACTACTTGCCTGTCACTCCGAATCAGGGTTGTTCTAGTTCTGCACGAGCCCAGCCTAGAACAGAAAATATACTGCATGTGGCATCAGCCGGGAAATGCAATGTTGGGAGTTGGTTTCAGAGGTGTCAAGAGTTAAAAAGTAAAAGGGATCAGTGGGGAAACCCTGGATTCCTCAGACTCGGGGAAGCAATATCTACCTCACTCTGGAACAAGACAGGACAATGTAGGCTCCCCAAGGCCAAGGGCCTGCCCTCCCCTGAGCAGGAGCCTAAGCCAAACAGATAAACTGCCCTAGAAACGCCCTGTGGAGCTGAGGGAGGAGAGAGACCCTGTCCTTCCGGCCCCTGCCAGGGCCTCCCTAGCTGAAGCCACTGCCTAGAAGAGTTTGCAAAGAGGAGCACCCTACATACAGAGCAGAGAAAGGGGACCTATAAGTCTACACCCCGCAGGTAAATGACTGCCTTGAAGAACTCACAATCATATTTCTATAACTTTTTTTTTAATGTGAATTAAGAAAAATAGCCCAGGAACAAAGAACAGGTAAGTGTTTTTAAAAACAAACAAAAATGTTTGCAGGTAAAGACACATCTGCTCTCCTTTTGGAAGAAAAGAGAAACAGCCCTTCGACAGGCTCAGGGAGAGAAACATCAGCTTCACATATCTGTCCCTGGCATTCTTAATCCACTTGAAACTCCAGAAGAAATGTGTGATTAAAATCTGAAGTCGTGCTGGGTTTCTCTCTGTAGCTCTTGCTGGCAGATGAAAATAGCATCTGGATATTTGTCAACCAAAATGATGCCAATTTGTAAATTAAAATGCCATCTAGTAAAAATCAAACCAACAAAAAATATTTCTCTTCTCAAAGAGATTTGAGATGCTATTGCATCCATGAAACAAGTGTGATGCTATTAAAATTTTTAAAAATGGATTCCCTAGGAATTAAAAATAGCTATTAAAGTGATAAATCAAATGAACATTTGGAAGATTAAATGAAACTCTACCAGAAAAAGTTCCAGGCAAAGGGGTGAGAAAATGTGTGCAGAGAATTGAGAGAATGCAATACTTGACTAACTAGAGTTTCAGAAGAAATGGAGTCAAGAATATTTCAGAGATAGCTGGACATGGAGGCACACACCTGTAATTCAAGTGCTTTGAGGCTGAGCCAGGAGCATTGCAGGTTCTAAGGCAACCTCAGCAGTTTAACAAGGTTCTGTTCCAAAAAATAAAAATAAAAAAAGGCTGGGGATGTGGCTTGGAAGTAGAACGCCCCTGGGTGCCATCCCCAGCATCTAAAAAAAATAGGAAAAAAACCCTGATGGATAAAGGTAATTCCTAAGGATCCACGTCTACACTTTAAATCCCAGAAATGAGCAGCACACTCAGTCCATCTAAGCAATTCTATGTGAGGTATATGAAAGAAACATAAAAGCCATAACAGAAATAACAAATGCTAACAACAGAGGATTAAAATATATTTCTTATCAGCAGAACTATTAGCAAAAGCAATTGAGTATCAAAATCCTAAAGTTATGAAGGATGCGGGGTGTGGGGGCTCATGCTTGTAATCTCAGTACTTGGAGGCTGAGTCACAGGTTTGCGGCTAGCCTCAGCCCTCAGTGAGATGCTGTTTCAAGATAAAGAATAAAAAATAGAGCGGGGGGTCGAGCTCAGAGGTAGAAAGCCCCTGAGTTCAATCCCTAGTACCACACACCTTAAAAAACAAAGTTATGAAGGAAGATGTATATTGAGAACTTGGTTGCTTGGTTGCAACTAAACTGTCAATTAACCATTAGGTTGAAGATATTTTAAACCTCTGGCATATTTTGTTTAGGAAACTATTTGGTGTTCATTACAGCAAAATAGAGAACAACCTCCAAAAGTAAACATTTTGGAATAAATTTCTTTCTTTCTTTCTTTCTTTCTTTCTTTCTTTCTTTCTTCCTTTTTTTTTTGCGGTGCTGGGGATTGAACCTGGGGGCATTCTACCCCTGAGCTAGACACCCTACCAGAGTTTTTATTCTTTTTTTTTAGTGGTACTGGGGTTGAAACCCAGAGGCTTTCTACCTCCGGACTACGCTCCCAGACGTATTTTATATATTTGGAAACAGGGTCTCACTAAGTTGCTGAGAGCCTCACTAAGTATCTGAGGTGGGCTTCAAACGTGTGCTATCCTCCTGTTTCAGCCTCCCAAGCATGGGATTACAAGCGTGCGCCACCATGCCCGGCTTATTCTTTATTTTGAAACAGGGTCTCACTAAGTTGCAGAGGGCCTCACTAAGTAGCTGTGGCTGTCTGTGAACCTGCGATCCTCCTATCTCAGCCTTCCAAATACTGGGATTACAAGCGTGCGCCACTATGGCTAGTTTTGGAATCAATTTCTAACCCAGGAAATGAGGGAAAAAAGATCCTGACACGACAGCCTCTTATCAGTCAAAGAATCCATCTTCATGGGGGTAGAGGACAGAAGGGCTCAGGGGAGGGAAGGGCCGGGGACGCAAAACAGGCAAAGGACTGCACACCTGTTATTTCATGATAAATGATAAAGGCAAACAGTTATAGAACACAGAGATCAAGACAAACACAAAACACAGAGCTAATCAAAGAGAAATACAACCACGCTGCATTACTTACCTGGCCAAGTAGCAGTATTTGGCCATAGTAATAAACACCTATTAATGTTTAACTCACAAACAAAAAGACAAAAAGTAAATGTTACCAGGCCTGAAGATGAATAATCAAAAGTTCAGATGACAAGAGCTGAGGTGATGGCGAGGCCCCTCACCCCAAGGGGGAGTCAACGCAGTGTCTACGGTTCAAACTAGAATCCTGGGTGGTGTATTTTATCCAGTGTCACGAAGGCAGCAACTAGTTGGAGAAAGTAGGAATAGTAGTTTAACTGCATTAGAAAAGCAAGGAGAGCCGGGTGTGGTGGCGCACGCTTGTAATCCCCGCGCTTCGGAGGCAGAGACAGGAGGATCGCGCAGGTTTGAAGTCAGCCGCGAAGTTAGGAGACCTTGTTTCCAAATAAAAAAATGTAAAAATAGGTCAGCCGCACAGGTTTGAAGTCAGCCGCGAAGTTAGGAGACCCTGTTTCCAAATAAAAAAATGTAAAAATAGGTCTGGGAGTGTAGTCCAAAGGTAGAAGGGCTTCCAGGAACCCCAGTACCACGAAAAATAAAAAATAAAGAGAGAGAGAGAAAAGCAAGGAGGGTGGCACAAATGTGAGCTAAGCATCATCAATGACAGGAAGTCAGTAAAACCTTATATAAATGAGTCCAGAAATGATGCATAAGACTTCGCAACTAAAAGGGACTCAGCTGAAAGAGTGTGCCTCTGAGAGCCTCTGTGAAGAAAGGAGGGGCAGGTGAGGCGAGCGAGGGGCCCCTGTGCCCTGTGACTTTACTGCGCTCCCACTAGCTTAGTAAAAATGCTCATGTGTGTTACACCTGCAAAGACTTATGGGTACTGAGTGTAACCCACATGAATTTTAGACCCCAAGTCTAGGATGCAAAAAATTCACGTTCTCTTTGGAAAATAAAAATTAAATAGTTGTGATGTGCAGATTGCCAAGAATTGTCTGTTAAGTTTTCCAAGCTTCTCCCTCCAGAGCCCTGGTCCCAACCTGGCAGGTCCTGAATGCTCGGTGAGCTCTCTGGTGGTCGGGCCCTGCCATCACCAGGGATAAGCTCCGTCCTCTGAAAGCCGCAGGTGGTGGCCACACCAGGTCTAAATAAAGGATCCTGCCACTACCTCAAAGTACAAGCTTAAAAGAAGTCCAAGGGACAACTAGGATGAGCAGAAAATGAAGACTGTGCGCAGGCAGTGTGACCGGACATGGCTATGTGCAGTTGGCTTCACATGCATGTGCATGCACCATGTGTGCACATTAGCTTCCAAAACCACTCAACCTGGGTGAGCATCACATGGTCCTCACCACAGAGAAGGGCTGTGCCTTTATTCCAATTACATTTAGAAAGAATGGCAGAAACAGCCAAAGAACTGTGCCTTTCCATCTTTATTTTTGGCAAGGCCTTGGAAGACATTCTGGAAGGAAAGTATTAACTTATGGCTGCCCTGGGCAATTGCAGAAAGTTCTCCAAGTGCAAATGCTTTCTTTCAAGGTTAGCCAAACCTCAGCCAAGAGCACAGGCAGCTCCAGCATGTCACACTGCCTTGAAACACAGGAAAGAGCCTTCCGCACTGTACTGGTTCCACTGGTTCCACGATCCAGGCAATCTTGTCTGAAAAGACCTAAAATTACATAGCCATTAACTGAGAAGTCTTGGGCCAAAAAGACGAAAGCAGAGTACAGCCAGTGGAAAGCGCGTGTGCTCAGAGGTAGAATGCTACCATACCAGCAGCTGTGGAGGGTTGTGGCAGAAAAAGCCCTGGGAAGTACATGGTAACCACATCCAAGGAGTGGGGTCCATTTAGAGGCGTTTTCTAGAACAGGCAACTATACCGTGTGTCGAACTTAAAGGTAGAACTCAGCTCATTTAAGCTTTCTCACAGAAGGTGCCAATTTTAAGCAAAAAAACCCAAGGGCGCCTCCTACACACACACACAGGCTGAATTAAGTACCTTTCCCTGGAGCAGAGCCTTTCTAACTGCCTCCAGGCAGATTCCTGAGTAAAGGGTGCCCCGCCCCCTGCAGTCCAAAGCTGGAAACTGGAGCAGCCTCCAAGTCCTACCTGGGCTCTGCTGCCCTCCTTCAGGTCTCTGCACCTTCTGCTACTGCTAAGGCAGACTTTATTCTGCTGGAGGAGGTGGCCAGTGATTGAGGGCAAAGTGCAGGGGTCCAGGGAAACGACTAACCAGAGGAATGCTGTTTTGCTGCTGTATTTGGAACAGTGTTTTTTTTTGTTTTTTTTTTTTTCCAGTACTAGGGATGGAACCCAGGGGCATTCTACCTCCGAGCTACATCCCAGCCCTATTTGTTATACTTGATTTTGAAACAGGGTCTCACTGATTTGCAAAGGCCTAAGTAGCTGAGGCTGTCTGCGAACTGCGATCCTCCAGTCTCAGCCTCCCAAATGCTGGGATTCCAAGTGTGCCCACCATGCCTAGCTGAAGTTTTTTAAGAAGTCCCTCAAGGTGCTTCATGCATGCTGAAGGTGGACTGCGTTACACTGCACACGCCAGCTTACACAGTCAGAGCAGAACAAAAACTTCAACTGTCAGCGTGAAGACCGTGATGCTCTATCACCAGATGTTTTTTGGTATTTACATGTATAAATAGAAAGTATTTATAAAATATTTACTATATTTTTGTAATAGTTCTATCTACCCATTTGTGAAGAATCAAGTAAGTCAGCAAAATAATTGAGTAACCTTAATGTATGCTCAAAGTAGGGATTTATAATTCTCTCTATAAAAAAGTTAATATTCAGATTCATTATATTCTATAATTGTTGTTAGCAGCCAAGTGTATTTCAGGGTTATTTTGTTTTTCTGGTGGTACTGGGGGTGGAACCCAGAGGCTTTCTGTCTCCAGACTATACTCCCAGACCTATTTTATATTTTATTTGGAAACAGGGTCTAAGTTGCTGAGAGCCTCACTAAGTAGCTGAGGCTGGCTTCGAACCTGTGCGATCCTCCTGTCTCAGCCTCCCAAATGCAGGGATTACAACAGTGCACCCCCATGCCCGGCATATTTCAGAATTTTTACCATAAGTACTTAATATAAACACATGCATGTGTTTACATGTTCATGTATGGAAGTCCATGTATATGTGTAAACATACATATACTGTCACATGCTATATGCAAAATACACACATTTCTAACCTGTTAGCGAGCTATGTGTCTGTTAATAAAAGGTGGATTTATGGTCTCTAATATTAGAGGCCATAGCTTCACTGTGTTTTTATCTCCCTGAGGACACTATTTCATTGAAGACAGAAATAATCCAACATTTCAAACACAGAGTACTTCAGTACTCCTACGAAACTAGACTCTGGCCCGTGACACAGACCCAAGAGTGTGGGGTCCTCAGTGCCGGTCACCTGGCCCTCCTTTGGTTTGACCGTGTCCCTGCTGGAGAGTTCGCTCGGGCAGTGGGGGCCTGTGGCGAGGTGCTCAGGCCCGCGGGCTCCGCCTCAGGAAGGGAGGAGGCCCTGGCCTGCTCCCTGGGAGCCGCAGAGCCCCGCCGCCTGGCATCTTGTAAGGAATTTCCCAGCCTTCAGAGCTGCAGAAAAGAACGCTTTACAATGACCCAGAGGTGTTCTGTGAATGGTAACACTGTAGGATCAGAGAACAGTTAGCTAAAGAGCATTAGAACTTGGGAAAGAAAGTGAAGTAACTAAGCCCCGATGAGCACAGCGAACAGAATAGCTATCTCACTTTTAAGTTACTGACTTTCAAGAGCAAGTGCCCTTTTCATTTCAGATCCAATCTCTGAACTCTTCATAAAATTCAGAACTTCAGTGAAGACTTCATTCTGAAGTTCTGCAGGTATTCAAGCAGCACCGAGACTTCTCCAGACATCATGCTTCTGGACAAACTGCCCTCCTTACTTGGGAATTCGCCATCTTTACAACCCTTCACGTGCTCTGCTTCCATCGCAGGAAAACATCTACCTGGCAGAAGGCTTGGATGCTTGTCCTTCCAAAATTCAAGTTGAAACTTCATCTCCAGCGTACCAGCACCAGGAGGAGACTCTGGGAGGCTGGTCAGGGGCCCTTGTGGCTGGGGCCAGGGCCCACGGGGCCTGCACACGGCTGCACAAGGCCCAGTGCCCTCTCCCTCAGCCCCGGAGACGACACGGCACGAGGCCATGCACTGCGCCTGCGGCACCCTGACCTACGCTTCAGCGTCAGGAACTGCGAAAAATTCATCTCTACTATCTGGAAGTTATCCAATCTTGAATATTGTTACACAGCACAAGTAGGCTAAGAACATTCCAGAAGTGCAATTTTTCACCAGACCTCTTAATTTCTTTTGTATACCAAAATACTCCTTAAAAAAAGGAGGAAAACCCCCATATTTTCTATCATTAAATTCTGATAAATATCCACATGGAAAAAAGAGAAGTTTGCTTATTTTGAAATAATTTTAATTTAGAAGTAGAAAATGTCTTGGAAGAAGAAAAAACAAAATAAACAGGCAAAATTTACTCATGAGCTTCTCAAATCTTCTTGTTCACTAATCCCCAAGATGAAAGATGCTTTTCCAAGAAGTACTCAGCCACCCCTGCAAAAGAAAAAACAATTGTTAAGTGGTGTTGGAGAGTATGGACGACATTTTAATACTAATAATTATCCGTGTAATACAATAAGCTACAACTTTATGGAGTCACAAACAGTTACCTGAGGACCACACCTAACTTTACCACAAGACAGTGTAAAAGAAAGGCAGGCTACACGTTCAAACCCTGGAGGTGCCAAGGCCCCAGCAGGGATGTGGTTCTGGAGAAGGTGATTTATATGCCCATGCTCATCTGGGAAATGTCATTCTAAAGAGTCATTCTAGCATCATGTCCTCCTTAACACGGCAGAGAATCTTAACTACGTGACAGAATAGCTGGCTGAGAAGTCTGTCTTTATTTACTTGTTTATTTTCTGTGGCACTGGGGATTGAACTCAGGAGTACTCTACCTCTGACCTACCTCCAGCCCTATTTTTTTCTTTACTCTGAAAAAAGAGTAAAGTTTGAGGCTGGCCTCAAACTTGCAATCCTCCTGTCTCAGTCTCCCCAGTACTGGGCATGTGCCACTATGCCCAGGTGAAGTTTTCAACCTGATATACAGTCAACAAACTAACTGAAAACAAAAGTGGTAAGTGAGTGCAATGCCTCAATCACTGCACTGTGGCACCGTCACTCCAAAGCCTGGCTTGACAGAAGTGAAAAGGCTAGCTCTTCTCTGGGATCCACTGATACAATGAAACATCACAGCAAGACATCCACGCATACACGCATCTCTTAGGCTTCCCTAGGCACCCTTTCTGCAGGAGACCACGGGAAAAGTGCAGGCTGAGGATGTTGCTCAGGTAGAATGACCACGAAGCATAGAGGCCCTGGGTTCCTCCCCCAGGATGCAACAAAGAAGTACAGGCAAAACTCTGTTTAATCAGTGCTCCAATGTTGGTGCCACTGTACTAAGTAAACAAAAACAATCTCCTTCCTAGGTGAAAGTAAAAGGTACTCCTGAACATGTACTTTATTAGGAACTTTTATTTCTTATAATATCAAATTGGACTGGTATAACTAAAGGACCAGAAAACATATACTTATAGTAATAGTAATGTGGGCATTCATTTGACTAAAATTATTTTTTATAAAGAGGAAAAAAATGTGGCAATAATCCAATCTAACAATCAAAGAGAGGGCTATGGCTATATATCCCTTGCCATCATCTCAAAATGACATAAACAAGGATTTCTGCTTCCAAGTGGAAAGAAAACATCTTTCAGTTCTGTAGTTATCACGCCTTAATATGAGAACCATTATCTTTTCTGTAGTTCTTCTCATAAAATATTTTATTTGGCTCTAACTTTAAGGTAAAAAAGTATGTAAAAGTAAATTTTTAACTCCTTAAATACTGAAACAACTTTTTAACTGAAAGAAAAGTTTTTCTAAGCAACTAGCATCCAAAAGGTTTCCGGTGTTGTTCTACCACAGACTAGATGTGCCAGTGAAATTTGTGCAACTGAAGCTATCTGTCTGTCTCTCCGGGCTTCAGTTTCTTCCTGGGGATTAAAAGAGTTAGACAGGAACAGTCTCTGGCACACAGCAAGTCTCTTGGATTATGAGACAAAGATAAAGAACCTAGCAGCCAGGCATGATGGCGCATGCCTGTAAACCCCAGTTCTTGGGAGGCTGAGACAGGAGGATCGCAGGTTCAAGGCCAGCCTCAGCAACTTAGGGAGACTGTTAAAAATAAAAAGAGCTAGAGGGATGTAGCTCATTGGTAGAACGCTCCTGGGTTAAATTCCCAGTACCAAAAAAATAAAAAGATAAAAAAAACCTAAGGTTGATTTCTTAATTCAACTAACATTTATGTCTTGCTTCATAGATGCAAGAGGGCACTGGACTAGACTCTTAAGGAGAGGATTTACATACGCATTTATGTCACATAAATAACAAACAGTTCTGTCCTACAGCGACCGCATAATCTTAATGAGGCAGACACACATATCTAAGTATGACCTGCGGAGAAGCGGAGTCTGGCAAAAGAGATAAACGTGGTCAAACTGTGTATACCAACAGAATGTTAAGGCAGCATGTATGTAGTTCTATAGGGTAAAACGAAGATCAATGAGGGGGATTAGCACAGGACACAAACTAAAAAAATGCTTGATAACTACCGAATCTGCGAATGGGGGCAAGGACGAAGTGGGCTCCAAAGAGACTATGCTGCCTCTTCTTACTAACTAGGCAACTACAACCCAGCCTCAGGCTTCCAAATTCTATGCTGGTGTTCTAGGGCTCCGCAGTCCAGACACTCACTAGGACGTGAAAGGGCTCCTGTTAAAGTCTGATAAAGCAGACGTTCTGCTCCCTTCCTTGAGCTCTCATTCTTCCTGATCCAAATGCCACTGTCTGCTTAGTAACACGATAACCACTCAACTAACCCACCCACAACAAACTTTGGTCATTTATCACTTTACAGCCCTCACCAGTGTCAGTGGTAAAGTTCCTACTGTTTAGAAGATTCAGAGGTCACCACTTCAAAAAAGGTATTATTTCCTCCAAAGAGCAGATGAGGTGGAGTCAATACATGCAAGAGCATAAAGGAAGCAGCTCCTGGACTCATACTAAGTCCTCCACTGCATTATTGAAAACTGAAAGTAACCTCAGTGCTTCTCAGCCTTCTCTCCTCCTAATACATCTACAGGATACGACAGCCCACCACTGGGATCAACAGTTCATCACAGTTCATCACAAGAACAACTTTCACTTAACTTCTTAACCAAATCATTTCTCAATTATATGACTCAAGTAATTACTTTTTTTTTTTTTTTTTTGGTACTGAGGATTGAAGCCAGGGCATTCTATGTCTCAGCTACACCCCAGTTCTATTTTTATTTTGAAACAGTCTTACTAAGTTGCTGAGGCTGTTCTTGAACCTGCAGTCCTCCTGTCTTACCCTCTCAAGTACCGGTATTATAGGCCTACAGCACCATGATTGGCCAGCAGTTAATTTTACTAAAACTCAAGTTAGGGCCAGGTGTGGTGGCACACACCTGTAATCCCAGTACTTCTGAGGCTGAGACAGGAGGGTCACAGGTACATGGACAGCTTTAGCAAGTAGTCAGACATTCATAAAACTATGATACCCTGTTCAAAAATAAAAATAATAAAGCAGGGCTGTGGGTCAG
Source organism: Muscardinus avellanarius (assembly GCF_963383645.1). Lineage (NCBI taxonomy): Eukaryota > Metazoa > Chordata > Mammalia > Rodentia > Gliridae > Muscardinus > Muscardinus avellanarius. Next base: position 17,496,989 of record NC_137795.1, read on the forward strand.
ACGGAGAACAGCCCGGGATTGATCCCCAGTACCACAATAAATAAACAAACAAACAAACCCATGTTTAAACAGTTATCCACATTAGACAACTGGACAGAGAGGTTAAGTGCCGGAGGCTATGATAGCTAAAGCTGAAGACATAAATCTAAGCAATGTGGTTCAGAGTTAAAATTCTTCCAAGAGAACATTTTATCTGCATCTTTAAGTACTAACAAGAACATAAAGAGTATTTGTATTTGAATATCGGTTGTGTCACCAAATACTTCATGGCATACTGAATGTACTTAAGTTACTTCCTTAAACCTGTAAAATTTTATTAAAGAAATCAAGAGATATCTTTGTGCATTAATGAAATAAGCTAATCTTCGATTCAAATGGTTGAAATTTCATTCACTCTTAGATACGGTCTATTGCATAAAGATTACTTACACAATGATGTTATTAATGGGGATATGGATCAACTTCACAAAGAAGCCAATAAAGCCCATTATGGCAAACCCTATTGCTGTCGCCATGGCAATCTTCTGGAATTCTGCATTTAAAAACACAAAATTTACATTAAGTTTTTGCACTGTCATTGAAAGTATGGGGCAAAGTATCAATACATAAACTTGGAGATAATACACTTTTGCTAATAGAGATAAAATAATTTTTAAAAAGAGAGACTAAGAATAGTAAGCAATTTAACAGGTTTTAATTTCTATACTGTGTTGATATTTAAAGAACCACAGAAATCAAAGTTCATGTTTGTGCTAGTGAATTCATTAGCAAGCACTCAAAATATTTGCTCTTCTCAGAAAATGATCAAAATACAAAAAGATATCAAGACTAGAATATGCAGTATTTTTGTTAATATTTTAATGTGATAATTCTTATTGCAGTATACTTATATAAAAGGAGTAACCTAACCTTTTGAAACACTATTAGCAATGGATCTAGTGTCTTTGACAACATGTTGAAGTTAAAAATAAGCCTTAAAAAAACAAATGAGGCTGAACGCAACTTATAAAAAGGTTCCACTCTGCAGTTTCAGCTTTTTGTTACTTCCTCAGGGAGGCTTTCCCTGACCTCCTGTTACATGCTCTCAGGCTTCCTAGTTACCATTCCTAATACTCAACCAAGGTAGCCATTTAAACTATAATTGCAACTATTTATGACTGTCTACCCTGACAGACTCTAAGCTTCATGAGATTAAGGATGGTTCTCTATTATATTTACTTATATATTACGTGTAATATTATATTATGCTCTTCATTACATTCCTTACTTCTAGTATGGTCAACTAATGAGTTAAAGACAGCTTCTGGTATACCTTTTTTTTTTTTTCAGTTCTAGGGATGAAACCCAGGAGCATTCACCCTCCGAGCTACACCCCCTGCCCTATTTTTTATTCTTTATTTTGAAACCAGGTCTCACTGAGTTGCAGAGGGCCTCACTAAGTAGCCGAGGCTGTCCACGAACTGTGACCCCTCCGGTCTCAGCCTCCCGAATGCTGGGATTACAAGCATGCACCACCATGCCTGGCTCCTGGTATACCTTTTAACACACAAAGCATGACTAATAACAAAGTAAGTTTTCTAGGTTGGTAACAACTAACTATATTGTTGGATTCATGTTCAAGTTCTATTCACTGTGGTAAAGCAGGGGTGTCTGGAGATTTTTTCAGAGTGGTAATATGGCAGATACTAAAGTATAACTTAAATGCAACATGGAAAATAAGGCTGAAATTAATATTCATCCATCATTTAAAAATACAAAAAAAGCCGGGCATGGTGGTGCACGCTTGTAATCCCCACACTTGGGAGGCGGAGACAGGAGGATAGCACAGGTTCGAAGCCAGCCTCTCTGGTTTAAGAGGCCCTGTTTCCATATAAAAATATAAAATAGGTCTGGGAGTGTAGCCGAGAGGTAGAAGGGTTTCCAGGAATCCCAGAACCACCAAAAATAAATAAATAAATAAATAAATAAATAAATAAATAAATAAATAAATAAAATAAAAGATAAAAATAAATAAAAATACAAAAAAATTTTAGAGAATAGAGAGTTCACATAATTGAGGAAATATTGTTACTCAACAAAGCAAAATGAATGGTTAACTATGTGAGTGAAAGAAATGCAACCGTTACTGAGCAGGAAGATGTCAAGTACATGGAATAGAAAATGCTATTACCTTTTCGATCAGGTTTGGTGCATCTTTTAACCAGACGAATTGAGTCCTTCACAAACTGCCGGCTCGGCTCAACAAACTGCATTACCTGATCCATGGTTGCCTGTTTAAAAATAAGTAAAAGATAGTTATTAGTATTGCTTATCATAAAGACTTCTGATTTATATAAAGATGTATATGAGACCAGTCAAAAGGTCAAGCCTGACATAGGTTAATTCTATCTCAAAGCAAAAAAGCAGATTTGAAAACCTATTTTTATAAATTACAGTAAAGTATAAAATGGAGGTGAATATAAATTTTAACCTGTTTTAAAACGTGCCTGCCCAATATATAGAGTGAAGGATTTTTGTGTGCAATGACAGATAAAATTTTCAGAACCATGAAGAGTAGGTAAAGCAGGATCCAGGTTCTGAAACGCTGCTAGCTCAACTACAAAACTTTAGGCCTGAACACAACTTTTAGGTCAACAGGGTTATATGTTTTATCATGTATGTTCTTTTGAGTTTCTACTACCCAAAAGAAATGCTTTGAGAAGCAGAAGTACAAGAGCTACTTACGCCAGAGCATTTTTACTTTACTGTGTTTCCAGTGCTTAGAAAGAAGCCAAATAATACTTTCACTCCCTGGCTGAAAGTGTAAACCGCTCTAACTCTGTTTCCTCGCCCAGGCGGGCAGTGGGGAAGTAAAATAAGGAAGACACACGGCACAGGGCACGCCGAGCGGTGTGCAAGCGCCCTGACAACTCACCAAAGCCTGCTGCTTTAGTGCCTAGCTCTGCTGCGGATGCACTCACGGATGTGCGACAAGGAAGCGCTCTTTCTCCAGAACCACACCACCCAACACCGCAGCGAAGGAGACCCAGGGGCCCGCCCGAGCCCGCACCCCCAGCCCGCACACACCCACCGGCGCTCTCACCGCTCGCCGTGCCGGAGCAACCAGAGACACGTAGCACTGGAGCGCCGCAAAGCCCGCCGGAACCGGAAGTCCGCAGCCCGCCCATCTTCCCTGGGATTGGCTCTCGGCGCGACGGCGCTAGTACGCAGGCGCGGCACGGCGCCCTCGGCCCACCTCCCGGAAGAGGCGTGGCGAGCAGCGAGAGTGGGCGGTACTTCCGGCTCCGCGTTCGTTACGGCGTCTGCGCGGTTCTTTCCCGGCCAAGTGGCCGGAACCGAGCCCGGCGTCCCCAGGCCGACCCACCTGTGCGCGCTCCCGGCCGGAGCCCGCGCGCCCGCGAGGAGGTAGCTAGTCAGCGGCCGAGTGGGGCGCGACGGCGGTTCCTGCGATCCGCCCGGGTCCGCGGCTCTACTCTGTATTTTGTTTGGGTGTCGTGGTTAAAGCGAGACTCGCGAGCAGCGTGGCGGTGTCTCCGACCTCAGGGGGAGTCATCGCGCCTCCCAAACCCGGCCTCGTCCCGGCGTCGTGGACCGTGGCCGAGGTTATTGGGGCCCTTCTTGGCGTGCTCTGGGCTTGGGGTGTGTGCAGTGATGGTGTCGAAGCCCTGTTTGTGTTCCGCAGGAATTCCCCAAGCCCGACACTTGGTGGGCGGTGAGCTGGCCAGCGTGTGACTTTGGTTTTAGAAAGATCTATTCTTTTTACAGTTATTTACGGAGCCCCTGCGGTGAGTAACGCTTCACCGGGGCCTGTAAATAGGCCAGATTTAAGGATACTCTTGGAGATTATGGTCTGGGAAGAGAACTAACACTATACAAAGGGAAACATAATTACACGGTAATAAAAGTTATATACAGCAAACTGTGTGAAGAGCGGTAAGGACCTTATTCCCAAGCCTGTGAGGAGGTAACAGCCGGGCTGGATCCAAGGGATGAAGAATTAGTCAAACAAGCCCCAGTCTTGAGAAGTGGCTCTTAAAAGGAAGGCCAGGTGTACATCACATGCACGGACAGTGTATTGACAATATAGGTTCCTAACCTCCAGCGCAGGCCCACTGAATCTTTATCTTAGGGAGTCATGGGTTAGACATTTACATGTTTAAAAAATCTGGGAAATTGTAGGTATAGAGATTTTGACAGCACAGAAAACAACACATCACCTGTGATCTGTCTACTCCTGAGTTCGGTTTGCAGGTAGCTTTGTTTTGCTCCATTGTTTAAAAAAAAAAAAAAAAAAAAGGTGTAATACACAGACCTCTAGGCCTTGAATTTTTGCTTTGCTTTATATCCAACACCTCTTGCAACCAGTAGTACTGTAAAACATGTATTAACAGGCTGCAGTGTTTTGTTTGAAGTGGAAAAACCATAATCATGCCATCACAATACTTAACCTGTGCAAAAAAGTTAATGTCTCTCACAACCCCACACATGTAAGACTGCTGACTAACTTGGGCATCACACTGAGCATTATGTCCTTTGATATGTGGATGGGTTGTACTTATATATCCACATATAAATTACTAGAGTTTTGCTTTGAATTCAGAGCTTACAGCCATTGATTTTAGAAATGACAAATGTTACCCGGTCATACTAGCTTTTGGCCATGGAAGGTGTAAATGGAACTATATTTTTGTAACATTCTCATATTTCTCATGAAGTGATATGATAGTAAGACTATGATAACCCTACTCCCCCCCAAAAAAAATTAAATGCCTCAAAGAGATATAGAAGAAAAACAAAACAAGTTATATATTAGTATGGCATTGAAAGAAATGCATAACAAGCAAAAGCAGAAAAAGAGAAAAACAAAACAGTACAAAAAAGCAAGGGAAAACTAAACAAAATTCACATGTATAATTACATTTTAATTTTATTCAGGTTTTACATAAAAGAATCTCCCTCAAGGAATAGCAAGTCAAAGTTAAAAAGAAGAGAAAGAAAGCCAAGGTTCAGCTCTCTGCTGTTGGCATGAAGACATGCAGGCTGCAGATGACAACGCAAACCGTAAGGTGTTGTCAGAACTTTGTGTCAAGGGCCTTTATATTAGGTAATATTAGATAATGTAGACATGAACAAAGGAAGTTTCTAGAGGTAAAAGGGCATTTTATAATGATAAAAGGTCAGCTCATCCAGAAAGCATAACAGCTGTAAATCTGTATGTTCTTGACACTAAGTTTCAAAATACATGAAACAAAAATTAACAGATCTACAAAGAGATTTTAGCAATCTTCTTTTAGCTATTGATAGAAAAGGGGAAAAGGAACAAAAATTTAGTAAAGATTTAGAAGTACAACACTTGAATCATTGGACCTCATCACTCTGTAAACTGTGTACCCCCTCCCAAACATGGCAAAACTCAAGTTCAAGTGATAACTTCACCGACAGAACATATGCTGGTTGTAACACAGTTCTTGTTAAACAGAAAAAGATTCAGGGGAATGCAGAATACAAAACAGCCAGCCAATGTGGAAGGAAGTTTAGCAGTTTCTTAGAGAACTAAACATTAGACTTAGCAGTTGTACTTCTTGGTGTTAATTGCTGAAACCTGAAAGCAGGAAACACTTCATTAGATAAATAAAGGGTGATGTACCCAGACAGTGGATTATTACTTAGTTTCAAAAACTCAGTTAACAAGCCATGAAAAGTCAAGGAAGAAATGTAATATATATTATTGAGTGACAGAAACCAGTATTGAATGGCTATCTTCTGCATGATTCCAATTATGTGACATTCTGGAAAAGGCGCAGGTGAAGACATTAAAATGATCCGTAGGTTTCAGAGTTGAAAGGGAGGGGTGAATGGAAGAAACACAAGATTTTGAGTGCAGGGAATATGGTCTGCAAGATGCTATTAGAATAGTTGCTGCACTGGTCCCCTGGTCTGGCAGGAGGCTTTGCACAAACCCAGCTACAAGGGCGTAGGAGTCTGGTGAAACAAAACAAAATGCTTAGAGCACATATCAGGCAAAGCAAACTCACTACTAATGTACAAGCTGTGAGGCTTCAGGAAGCCTGGGGTGAGTGGTAAGCAGGCCACCTGAGGCTGGGGCAGCTGTCTCCTCGGGGTGGAGTGTCCTCTTTACATACAAGGCACCCCTTTGATCTGTTTCCTGCCCCATGGCACTGGTCCCCTCTGTGCAAGTGCAGGTCATCCTGTACTGGGACAGAACCTCAGTCTTAGACATTTCCACTTTATCTCCGGATGTGCCTTCCATCTGGAATTGTAGACCTGGGCGGGCCAAGGTCAATCAGGGAATTGTCCTCTTCAGATCTGCACCATTATACACTTGTCCAGACCGTGGAGGAGTATGTGTAGGTGTAGTCCAATCTCCTGGGAATTTTATTAATTCAGTTTTTCTTCCTTGATATTTTTATTTATTCTCTGATGTTGGTATTCTAGTTCTCCATTTTTTAGTGGTACAATTTTTCTTTCATTGTACTTTTTAAGTTAATTCATTGATGAGAAGTCATTTAAGTCATCACAGAAATTAGTTGTGACACATTTTCTTTGATATTTCTATTACCTTTCATATGCTATTGTCATATCTATGTATTTATCTTTCAGTAGCATGTTTACATCATTTAAATGTAAAAGATGCTTTAATGATTTTATAATAAAAATTTAAGACTCAAAACTGAAGCAAATGCTGTATCACTTTTTAAATCTTGCATCTGCAGAACACAGCAGCCGTAGTGTAGCTGAATTCTGCTCAATGCTGTAGTGTGGCTGAAACCTCCCAGAGTCTTCTGTGTCTCCGCAGGATGGCAGCTTCCCTCCTGTCACCGGAGCGTGTGGGAAGTGGCCTGGGCCTAGTGCTCACTGTGTACTTGGCATAATTCCCTCCTCTGAAATCCAGCCTAGGGCCCTTTTTCACTCCGCTGGCTGCAGAGTGCACACAGTTAGCGTGGAGGGAACAGGGAGTCAGTCTCAGCTTACTCTTCTAGTACGTACGGGTCTGGTGTCTTGCTTCTATGCAGTGTCTTGCTGTAGAGCTTCCTACTCCTGAAGATTTATTTTTTAATTTCCCTACTCAGCTCCTAAGACTACTTTTCTCTAAAGAAACAATTGTGGAAATTGTCAATATTTTATTCACTCTCTTTCTGATACTGTGGGTGAAGGTTGGGAGCTATGGTAAGCCATGCCCAAATCCCTCCCCTCCTTTTTATTCTTTCAGTACTTGCTGACGTTTATGGCATGCAGAGAAAAGGAAAACCAGGATGTCACTTTGCTTGTCTCCATTGGAGGCCGCACCATGTGGCCTGTGTGTTGGGAGGCTACACCATGTGGCCCTGTGCTCAAGTGCGTCCCTTTGCTTGTCTCCATTGGAGGCAGCACCATGTAGCCTGGTGCTCAAGTGCTCTTCTAGCTCTTCTTGTACCTCGTCCCTCTCTGCCCTGTTGCCACTGGCTCCTCATCTTGGGAGTGCTTCCACAGAGTCCTCTTTGGGGACTTCTGATGTCTGATAAACAGACATCTCCCTAAGGATGCACCAGTGCTCAGGGCCACTTGCAGACTCCTTAGGAGCGTTTGCATTTCCCAGGCCTGTCACAGCCTTCCATGTTAACGTTACATTTTCTTTGTTTTCCCTATGTCTCTGATTTGCCATTTTATTTTATTTTTTCTATCCAACATCCACCATTATTTCATTCCTTCATTATGTATTGATGAATACATCAGTGTGCTAGAGGCCCTTGTCAGTCTAGCCGGTGCCTAAAAAAAAAAAAAAAACAGTAAAATTTTTGTTGTTGTTTTAGAAACAAAAAAATGTGATTTAAAAATTTACAGATGTCAGCCAGGTGTCATGCATGCTTTCAATCCCAGTAGTTGGGAGACTCAGACAGGAGGATCTCAGGTTCTTGACCAGCTTCAACTACTTAGAGAGGCCTTCCGCAACTTAGACCCTGTTTCAAAATAAAGCATAAAAATAGGGCTGAGGGTATAGCTTAGAGGCAGAATCCCTCTGGGTTCAACCCCTATTACTATAAAAAAGTTACAAATGTCATTTTGTGTATTTAAATATTGCCCAGGAATCTACAAAAATTAAGGCTAATGAGTGAATTTAGAAGGCCACAGTGTACTATTAGTACACAAAATCTCTTTGTGAGCAGGTAGTAGGGAGTGCATAAGCTAAATAGCAAAGCCAGGGGGCAGTTTTGGAAGAAGAGACCTCATGAAGTTTGGGGCCTGGAATGGTTCATCTCCTAGAGTAGGAAACTCCAGAGCAGGGCATTGTGCTCAGTCTGAAACCCTCTCCCTTACCTCAGTGCTCTGCCCCCTTCGCACCACTGCTGAGTTTGCTATTTCCACCATATTGGAGACTTTCCCAGGTATCCAAGAGAAACTATGGGCTTACTACTCTGCCATGCTCCACAGTCGGACAGCACCTTAGCCAGTGCTCTTGGTTCCCTTGAGAATTGAGAAAGTAATACTGGGTTGCCATGAAGGAGGTGGTTTATGGCTGGGTTCTCCAGTGCCTGAGGTGGAGGGACTTATCATCCCAGTGCAGTGAACCCAGTCCTTCCCACTCCCCCTGGCCCTGTCTAGTTACCTAAAAAGTTGTGTCCTTATATACTAGCAATGAAAAATTAGAAAATAAAAATTTAAGTACCATTGTATTTACATATTAGTATCCACATCATGGAATAGTTAAGGATAAATTTTAATAAAATATATAAAAAACCTATGTATTTAAAACTACAAAATACTGCTGAAAATAATTAAGCACATTAAAAAATATGCTCAGATTGGAAGATTCAACACTGTCTACTTTGTAGATCTTGACAAGCTGTCCAACAACTGTTAGGAAATACAAAGAGCCTAAGGTTACCAAAATAAGAACATTGAAGTTGGGGGACTTCAGGACTTAACTACAAAGTGAGAACAAGCAAGACAGCAACTTCAAGACTTAACCACAAAGTCAGACTGACCTAAGGTCTGACAAAGGAAATGAAACAGAAGTCTAGAAATCGGCTCAGTGGCATCACCCAAATACGAACAGTTGATTTTTAAGAAAAGCACTAAGCAAGGTTCTCTGATGGATTCCCAGCACTGAAAAAGGAAAAAAGAAAAAAAAAGAAGCTTAGATATAATATGGTATCTATAGCAAATGACAGATGGCACTGGTGTCATCGAGGTCCCCAGCAATGATCTGTCATACACACACACACACACACACACACACACACACACACACACGCAGACACACAAAAAGGAATCAGAGACAAATACAACACACTAAAAGTTCAAAAAAATAAACAGGAGAAAACCTTTGTAATTTCAGTATCTCAAAGTTTTGCTTTGTTTTTGTTTTTTCTCATTTTTGTAGTATTGGGGATTGAACCCAGGGGCATTCTATCTCTGTGCTATACTCCTACCCCTATAGTTATTTTTTTTTTACTTTGAAACAGTGTCTCATTAAGTTGCTGAAGGCCTCCCTCAGTTGACTCTGGCTGTGAACGTGTAATTTTCCTATCAGCCTCCCAAGTACTAGGATTACAAGAGTGTACTACCATACCCGGCTGACATCTGTAAATTTTTAAAAAATCAACATTTTTTGTTTCTAAAGCAAATTTTTTTTGGTACTGGCTAGACTGGTAGCTACCATGCCTGTCTACTCCCATCCCTTTTTACTTGTTGTTTTGAAACTGGGTCTCACTAGGTTGCTAAAAGTCTAGCTATGCTGCTGAGGCTGTCCTCAAATATAAGATCCTCCTATCTCAGCCTCCCAAGTACTGGGATTACAGGCATGTACTACCCTGCCTGGCAAACATTTTTGAGGTAACAGCTATAGGTATAAAAAATAATGAATTAGACTGCATCAAAATATAAAAAATGTTCCTTGAAGGGGTCTTGAGAATATAAATAGGCAAATTATAAGAAGAATATAAACAATACATTTATCTGGCAAATGACTTACCTAGAACATGTATAAAGAAACCTTATAACTCAATAGTTAGAAGACAACTCAATATAAAGAGTAGAAAGCAAATTAATTAAAGAGACACCTAACCAAAGATATATAGCCGATAAGTAAATAAAAAAGATTCTCAATATTAGCACTTAACAAGGAAATGCAAATTAAAATCATCACGAGATAACAACACACACTTACTAGAAAGGGCAAAATTAAAAAAGAATGATGATACAAAATATTAGCAAGGCTGCACTAGTCCAACTAGAACTCTTGTTACTATGGGAATATATATAACGGTGCAACCATTTTAGAAAATACTTTGGTTTCTTTTTTGTCATAATGGTAAACATCAACCTACTCTAAGACCCTGCAATCAACTAAGTATTTACCAAGAAAAAAATGAAAACATTTGAACACCCTTTATTATAAGCATTTTCCCATAACAGTCTTGGTTTCTTTCAGCACTGGGGATGGAAACCAGGGCCTTTCACATGCTAGGCAAGTTCTCTACGAGCTACACTTCCAGCACTCTCCTACCAATGTCATTAATAATGTGAAAAACTGGAAGCAACCCAAAGTTCCAGAAAAGGAGAATAGGCAGATAAACTTGGGTACATTCACAGTAAAAACAAGAAATAAAAAACAAGCAAAGTGCTGATATATGTAACAACATGAATAGATGTTCTGCTGAATGAAAATCTGCACAATTACGTAGACAAGAGATTACATACTTCATAATCCAGCTATATGAGACTAAAGACAGAGCTAACACACAGTAACAGAAGATGTGTGCCTATCTAGTTTGGGGCTGGGGTGGGAGTGTAGGCACCAGGATAGTTTTGAAAGGTGATGAAAATGTTATAAATCTTGATTGTGATGGTAGTTGCCTAAGTGTTGCTACATTTAGGAGGGCGCATTTTATGGACTAACAATTATACCAGTATTCAGTTATTTTACAAAAGAGTTTCATAAGTATGTATGAGTGCTTTTATTTTTTATGTGGATTGAAACAAAATTTTAAATTTCCCTTATGGGGAAATACTATGAAGTGTTTAAAGGAAGTTTTACATATTTTTAATCAAACAGAAAATACACAAGATGGCGATCTTACTCCAAGAAAGTGTATGTCCAATGTGCTTGTGTGTATGGCCTCTTTCTGAATCAGTCCCATCTTTGTCTGGCATTGACAATAAGTTATGGATGTATTCTCAGTACTTTTTTTCTGGGTGCTTTTGGAAGTCTTATCTAGTATACTAAATTATTGTCTACATTCAATAACTATGCCACAGACCCTTTAGACAGCTCGAATATGTACTAAGAGCTTTTGTTTTTCTATTGTTGTTAACCAGAATAAAAGAGGTAAGCAATTTGCAACAAATAGTATATTTGCTATTAGAGAGGCTCATATCTACTACAATTTTTCTCAGAAATTGAACTGTGAAAAACCCCTTACCTATTTCAAGAGAGTTTTACATTACAGCCCTCTGGCTTGCACTTCAAACATTTTTCCAGTAGAGGGCAGTACAGAAGCATAAATCTCATCTCGAACTGTGCCTTGGAAAAGGAAAAATCCTTAGTCTCTGGCTGCGGTTCCAACTAAATCCTCTACAAAGGACTAAGATAACCAGATTATAGTGAACACCAGAGGCATTCTATCAAAGGGGAAAAGAAAATCTAGTTTTAGAAATCATCTATTTGATTAAGAATTTTTGATATTTAAAGCATTTTTGGTCAGTAATGACAACTTGTTTCCATCAAACTGACTCTTCTGAAGAATGTAAGGTCTCTGGACTCAATCCATGTGGCAACCATCTGATGACAGGAAGAGCAGTGAGGCTAACGGAGAGTTGACTGGAGGAAGCAGAAAGGACGCTTAGGGAAATCCCCTGGTTTGGGGACTTTAATCCTCAGGCAGCGCCCAGGCAGTCTACTCAGAAGCTCAGGCAGCAGACTCCATCTTACTGACTTGAAGAACCGACGACAGGGTCTGAATAACCACACTAACTGGGAAGTGAGGAGATGCAAGAGAGAGAGAGCCCGGGTATAAAATCTGGGTGGGAGGTAGGGTGCTAAGTGTCCCCACTGCACACCGTGGGCAGGGAGCTCTGGGCCAGCCCTCTCCTGGCTACATCTGCAGCCTCCAGCTGGTTACCAAACCTTCTGAACTGCAGTTTGCTGTCCAGAAATGCAGACGGCCACAGAATCCTCGCAGAAGATGACATGGCTGAAGTCCTGGTCCAGGACTTCACTGTTGGAGAGAAGGCCTCCTTACCAGCTTCTCTTCTGTGGTTTACCTGGGTTTCTGTGACTGAGTCTCAATTTCTGAGGCAATCTAGTGGCAACCCACCAGTGAGTGCTGGTTATCTTCCCTGTCCCTCTGAATTGAGAGTGGGGAATGTTCTGCCCATTCTGGCTGTAAGCACTGATCCACTAGCTCTCCCTGAGAGGGACTTTGGTTGGCTGCAGTCTGTAAACACTTGGAGTGACCAGCTTCCCATGGAGACTTCAGGACTCCTTGCTCTTACCTTGAGTCACACCTTTGATCTCCATAGCCTGCTGCCTCCTGTTTTTCTCAGTGGTTATGATTTTGTGTTATCAGGGACACATGTATAATCTCTCCACTGTAGTTTGGGTCTTGAGTGTCCCCCAGAGGTCTGTGTGTCAAAGGCTTGGTGCCCAGGGTAGCATGATGGAAGGTGTTTGAACAGAACTTGCTTAGGTCATCAGAGTGTGCCTTTGAAGGCTGTGGACTGTCTCTGCCTCTTCTGCTCACTTCCTGGCCATGAGGAGAGCAGGTTTGCTTCCCCGGGACCACCTACTGTGCCCTACCACCTCCCTTGCCACAGGCCCAATGCTGACTGGAACCTCTAAAGCTATGAACAATTAATACATAAACCTCTGTGTGCAGAAGCCGATGCTCTAAGGCAGCCCAAGGAGCACGCTCTTCACTGTCTCTGAACGTGCCTCTCCTTGCTGGTCATCCTCAGACTCTGAGTCTAAGCCTTGTCCTTTACCATCCTCTCAGCTGGACACTGACAGCCTTCTGGCTTGTTTGCCTGTGTCAGCCATGACCCTTGTGCACCACGCTCCTCAGATCCAGTTAACCAGTCACATGGATCCTAGACTTTTAATTTCTCTCGTGGGGTCCCCTCCTCGCTTTCTGTCCCCAAGCTCAGCTAGCATCGGGTCACTAGCCTGTGCTTCCCTGGCTGGGATCTTCTCTGTCTCTTCCCTGGCTGCCCTGCACCATTCGTTTCTGCTGCAGGTCTGCTGTCGTTCCTCGCTGCTGCTGCTTCTTGGCTGTCCCAAGTGGAGGGCTCCTCAACTGTCGCACCCATTTGCTTCCTCCATGATAGTCAGCACTATTGGAAATTATCTTTATGCATTTGTTGCTGCACCAGGAAACCAGATCTGAAGGAGAGATTATTGGAGTAGAACATGGAGAGAAACAGAAGACGTCTGCATCTATGTACCTTGTACCTTGGCTGAGGTGCCCCTGGGTGTTCCGTCTATGCATGGTGAGGACTTGGCGAAGGACAAGAGGTGGGCCAGCAAATGCGCATTGGAGTATTTAAGGCCCTGCTTGGGAAGGAGGAGTCCCCAGCACCTGGCCACTGGCCACTAACCTGCCCTGTGGATAAGGAAACTCCCTTTCCTGAGCTCTCTGCCCAGCTATAGGAGCAAGGAGGAGAGGAGCCCAGGGCACAGTGTGGCTTCCCTCAAACACAGAAGCGTCAACGCAGAAGGTATCCACCTCACCCCCAGAACAGTTGTAGGCACACAGTGATTAAAACAGTTGTTGAATGAATAAGAGTACGACAGAATGAGTAATGGGGTGTTACTCAGATAAGGAACTAGATTGGAAAGAAGACCACTTTCACCATCAGTTACAATCTGGAGGTGGCCTGGGAGCCGCTGGTGACTGATGCCTGCATCCTGCAGGGAGGCTCATTGTGCCGCTCTGTCCTGGGGCCCTATGCACTGTTCTGCTCTGTCCCTCCACTTTCCAGCCTGTGCCCATACCACCTGCCACCACTGCTGTCTCACCGTGGATTCGTACCCACAAAGCTGATGTGTGCTGGGCTTTGGATCACTCTTCAATGTTGGGACCCAAGTTTCATGTTAATTTTTGTCAGAGGAATAGATTGGGATTCTTTGAGACACATGTTCTGACTGCCTTTAATACCAAGGAAGATATTTTTATTCTGTTCATCTCAAACCAAGATCGCAGTCTGCCCTGGATGGACTTTGGCAGCAAGCAGGATAGTGAGGTCATTTCCACTGTTAGAAGGTCAATGTTGTTAATGCTTACTGCATCCGGATCAGTTTTGGGCATGCTGCTAAATTAGAAAAGCTAAAAAAAAAAAAATGGTTAAATGAAGGGAAAATATGTGATGAGGAGAATGACTAACACTACAATGTAAAATGTCTATCGAGCATTGGGTCCGATTTATTTCCAGAGGATTTCTGATTATAAAAAAGTTCCCAGACTTTAAGTGAACATTCTAGGTGCCCACATTTCACAAATATGTTTTTGGAATAGTTATTACTGACTTGTAAAATTAATAGAGTTTATTTTTAGACTGTCAATGAAAACTATAAAAAAGAAGTCTTTAGCAGCCCCTACCATGGCTCATCACAGGAATCATGTCTCTCCACCAGTGTGTGCTTGAGGTCTCTTAGGAATTGAAAAATTACACATAATGGAGAAATTACACAGATTAGTTCACTGTATATTTCTGCAAGTCATGTATTCTGTTGCAACAATTTCACAGCAATTTTCTTAAACTTGTGATTAATACAAACTCTGAAATTTTATCGAACAACTCTTTCCTTAATTCTCACCAACATCATCTTTCCTCTTTTTCATTCAACCCACTTCCTCTTTCTTGGACTTTGTAAGGATTTTTCTTTCTTTGTTCACCACAAAAACATAAGTGATTCTCTCAACTCACTCCTCTTTTCTCATACTGCAATCACTCTTTACAATCCAGCTGCTCCTGTACCTTTAGATTCCACTTCAACATAGGATTTCAACTTTTAATAACTTTTGTAACCATATAAAACTGGACCCATCTGCACGCACCTGTCCCCCAAGTCCCTCAGACTCCACTCATTCACACTCTGTCCTCACCACCCGACCTGTGCTTTCCTGGCTTCAGTATTAGGAAGATTCTGCTGTCCGGCCTCTGAGCATGGGAGTCCTTTCCATTCCACGCTCTCAGTCACCACCATTCTCCACATCCTAGGAGCATATGCTCCCTTAAAATCTCCTGAGCGCCCTCCTCCTCTGCATCACTACTCTAAGCAGAATAACTGTAAGCTCAAGTCTGGCCTCTCTGAAGCTTAGTAGTCACACAAGGCTCACAGACAGCACCTGAGGTGGCAGGGTGGTCCTGAAACATCAGGTCTGAACTTAAGGCCCCTTTTATGAGATGTGATCTCTCCAGTATTAAAAAGCCTCAAAATTCACTACACTTAATTTGTAGGGATGACACCAGGATGAAATAATTTATGGATTTATGGTAACAAACATTTCTTCTATATAAAAATATATAAGTATTTGGAAATAAAAGCCTTGGGGATGAACAATATGAGGTCTGAACCCCTGTAGGATAGGGATGGGCCGACACTGAGGTCAGAGGCTGGGCTCACATGTCAGCTCTGCCATGAGCTTTGGGCAAGATATCTGTATTATTTTGGCTTTGCTATCCTTATTGGTACATCCAGGATACTAATAACTTACTCAGAGGGTCATTTTGGTAGTCAAAGATCATGTAGCCCAACCATTAGACTACTTTAGAGGTCATTTAGTCCAACATTGCATTTGCCAAAGAGGGAACCAAAGCCCAGACATGCTGAGCTGGACAGAGCCACAGAGCTGCTCAAAGGCAGAGCTGGGCCAGGAGCCCACATCCCTGGGTTCTCTGCATGGAGCCCACTTTTTTAATTTATATATAAAGTTCTGAAACCTCAGAAACTTGTGCTTGATAGACTTTCACTAAAATATAACTACTGTGTCAGGTTCACACAACTATTATACTTGAAAACTAAAGTATCAATAAGAGCTTTAAATAATGGTTTAAGGAAATAATAAGAAAGTCATAAACAAGTACAAATAGACCCTGTTTGCTAAGGAACCTTAGTATCGGCCATTCTCACAGAAATTCAGACAGGAGTGGAGAAAAATTATAGACAGATCAGCTTTCCTAGACACCCAGGACCACACCAAGATGTCGTCTGACTGCTCAGTTCCTAAAACACGAGTTGCTGCACAAAGCAAAAGCAGGGCACTTTCTGTAGGTTTCCGTGTTTAGGCAAGCGCAGTCTGAGACCGCCTCTCACCCATTGCCAGGAACGTGTAGTTTTAGAGGCATCTCCAGCCCTCCTTTTCTCTGGGAAGCACTGAGGGAGATACAGATGAATTAGCCTTCCCCAAGGAGGCCACCCCTACACCACCGGCCTCCCCCGGGAGGAGCGGGCTGGGTGAGGAGGGAGAATATGGTTAGAAATGCCATTTGCGTTGACGACAGGCAACAATGGAGACCTTAACTTGGTTTGAGGTTTTAGATGCCCTTTAGGCCAACATTTCATTTGCCAAGGAGGAAACCCAAGCCCAGACAGGCTGAGCTGGACAGAGCCACAGAGCTGCTGAAAGGCAGAGCCAGGCCTGGAGCCCAGGTCCCGGGCGCTCTGCTTCACTTGGAACCCACAACTTTTATTTCCTTCACACCACAGCTGCTTCTTTACAGTACTGAGTTTGGGGATTTTGCTCATTCAAATGCAAATGTTTTGTATGCTTTGTCTAGCTTGACTAAGTAGGGTTTGCTCTAGTGAGTAAATGAGTGTGGACTGGAGGTGTCAAAATCATCAACCCCTTTTAGCCACCATTATTTTTTCTTTGTTCCTATTTATTTCTTTTCCCTTGCAGCTTGCAAAGGAGACAGCAGCCATGTAACTCGATTTACTTGTTCTTGTGGGTGATGCAAGTCGTGAGGATGAGAATAACACAATGAACGGCCCACGGGAAGGTCTCCCCATTTTCCCACCCCTACTATGGGATGTAGTCCAGCAAATCCGTTGCCATGACACTACTGCAGCTGGGCTCAGTAGGAGCCTGGGTGGTCTCACAAAAGCTGGCCGCAAATTTGAAAAGGCTAGAGATGTCATGGGCCATCCAGAATGACACCACTGGGAGCAATTCAGGACCAACATGTGTCTTCATAAGCCTGTCGGTCATCCACTCATGCACTGTTTATTGAAATCATAGTCATTCAGGTCCAGCCACTCCATTCAGTTCTGGGGATGGACTACCCCTGCCCTTTAGAAAACTGGACAGACAAGTAAACACGTAATTGTGATGAAGTATGATAGGGGTGGAATGAAGTCAAGGTGTAAACACACCAGAGTTTCATCTAACTGCATCTTCTAAAGTCAGCAAAGCCTATTTAGAAGAAACAGTATTTAAGCAGAGATCTGAGGAATAAAAGAGGTTGTATACTGAAGACAGAAGAGAGGGTGTTCCTGGAAGAGGAAACCGTACCAGAGGCTCAGCAAACCTGTGGACACAGAAGTGCCTCTTGTCAGTGTGCCACAACAGAATTACATGGCCAGGACCAGTGGAGGAAGAGAGAGAAGATGGGCTCAGACACCACGCAAACCCTATGCTGCCTGAGCCAGGACTTTGGACATGGTACTTGTGCCTCTGTGAAGACGCATGCCTCCCCCTGTCCCCAGAAGCCTGCCCTCGGATCTTTGTAGATATTGAGCCTCAGGGCTGATGGGGACAGAGTGGTGCAGGGTTAGTCAGAGAAAGAGTGTATGTCCGGCCATTCAGGAGGACGTTATTGAGTGGTATAGGGAACAGTTTTCTGACCAAATCTGAGCCTGTATCTTTGAGCAAGAACTCATGGCAACAGAGGGAGGATTAGCTTCATCTAATAGGAAAAACTTTTTTTTTTTTCAAATAACAACTAACACAAGATAGAAGGGTTCTCTTGCTTTGCATGAGGAGGTCTGGGCTGCAGTTGTTAGCGGAGGACATCGCGTCTCCTCTGCCCACAAGTCACAGGTTCTTTCCTGGGGTCTGCAGCTGTACCATCATGGCTGTGTTCTGGCATGAAGTCAGAGGGGACAGATCTCAAGGTGTCCCAGGTGGGCTAGTGCTTCCTCCTCTCTCTCTCCAGGACAGCCAGGCCCTTTGCTTTTGGAGCACAGAATTTTTGTGTACTACTGTTTTGGGTTTCTCAGCCTTGCTCCACGGTGCCAAGCGTGATGGAAATGTCCACTGCTGCCTTCACCAAGTGACTCCTCTGTGCCCAGCATTTGCTTACTATTATTCCTACTACTGTCGTACATCTTTGTCTTTTAAATATAATCTTTTAGCATTTTATTTTTAAATAATTTCAGGACTAAGAAAAAGTTGCAAATATATTACAAAGAGTTTCAGTATACCCTTTTCCATCTTCCCCAAATGTCACTATCCTCAATAACAGCAGTAAAGTTATCAAAACTGGAAACTTAAACTAATGGAAGACTAGGAATACATCTCTATATATTATTCAGATTCCCCTACATCCTTTTTCTTGGTTCAGGATCCAGTTCAGGATCCAGTCCAGGACCACAAGTTGTGCTGGATTACTACATCTTCTCATTTTCCAACAGTATCGCCAGTGCCTTCTACATGTGTCAAATCAAAGACATATGATGTCTGTGTTCCTCAGTGTCAGTAATTTTACCTTTGATCTCTCAGGGTAGGATCTTTCAGGCGCCTGCACCATATAGTGTATGTTTTCCTTTTCTAATTGTTAAAAATCTTGCAGGAAGATACACTGAAATCATGCAAATATCCCCTTTCTCATCCTACTTTCTCTGTGCTGGTCTTAGCACCTTTTGATGACCTTTGCCTGCAGCAGCCTCTACTGTGGTTCTTACTAAGTGGTGATTTTTAGTTTGGCCCACAACCTGAAGCTGGCCTTAAGAATATCAGGGCTTACTTCTTGTCAGACCATCTTCCCCTTTTGGGTCCCCTGGTTTTCAAGGCCCGCTGTACTAGTTATAGACCACTCCTGACTGTCATTCTGAAAGCCAGGCACAAGGCTGTTCATGTACTTGCTATCTGCTATTTCTTGATTTGGTTTTCATATTTTAATCTCTTCTCTTTTTCTGGATCTAGATTCCAGGCTTGGTCTGTGGAAGGAGTCTGCATCAGAAGCCCTGGGCTTGCATCTTTCTTGGTTCGGTGCACACTGTCTCCCCTCTTGGGTCTGTTAACCTGGATATTTCCTTGATTCTCAACTCTATGCAGCCATCTGAAGTTAAAGTCCCTTACAGCCCTAAACATGAAACTCCTTCCTGTGCACTTAGCACTCCCAGTCGCCATTCACTTAAACAGCCTAGGTCTCTTCCTCAACATGGAGTTGACCCATTGGAAGAGAAGTGATGCTCAAGTTTTGTGGCCCCGAGCATCTTCCTTCGTGAAATTAATAGATGCCAGATCAAAGAAGTCCAGCCACCAAACCAGCATGGAAGGCATCTGGTCAGTACAGCACGACGTGGCGATGTGATGTGTGCTGTGTGGCAGTTGGCACAGTCCAGTTCACTGGCACTCCTAACACCACCACCATAGTTAGCAGTCCTGTGTGGCCAGGACACGGGAAACCAAGATAGCCTTCTCCAAGGCCCTCCCCACCCAACGCCCCAGTTCTCTAACGCTGCTCTCCTTTGTAACCCCATGAGCCTTCAAGTACTGCCTCACTGTTTCACCTTATCCCAGGGCCTTATTTTGTAGACAAACAACCTCTTGTATTCCTTCCTCTCAGGCCTAGTCTATCCCCTTTTCTCCCATTCCTGATGACTCATTATCAGAAAAGGATCCATATATTGTGTTGGAGGAAGTAGATTAAATGAGCACAAACACTCAGAAATCTTGCCCTGTCTGGTGTCAGAGAAAACCAGGTCTCCAAAGACCTGGTCCTTAGGGGTGTGGCCCAATAGTTTTATTTTGCGCTAGGAAAAATTCAAGAACTTATAAAAAAAAAACTTTGAAAATACCAGTTCTAATATATTTAAGAAGCTTAATTGGGGGTAATTATGATTGCCTGGAAAAAGAGTGTGGCCTGCAGTTCCTGGGAGGGTGCCACATAAGGGAGAGGACACATCTGGTGTGGTCAAGCCTAAATCTAAGCCACCACACTTCCTGTGAGCAACATGGATTACTTCCCTATTTTGGGGGGCATTCAGGTGAGAAGGCAAGAACTCTGGTCTTGAGCCCCAACCTAGAAATTTTCAAACTCTGTCTTGTTGGCCTGGTAGTTTTCACTTTGCTTTCAGTAAAACCCAGGACCCTCCTCATCCTTTGTTCCTTGCCATTCCTTCATCACTTTTCCATACTTTTATTATGAAATAAATTTTAAACTCTAAAATAAAACTGTAGGAAAAAAGTCACCCACAAATTTATTTATTTATTTATTTATTTATTTATTTATTTATTTTTGGTGGTACTGAGGTTCCTGGAAGCCCTTCTATCTCTGGGTTATACTCCCAGACCTATTTTATACTTTTTATTTGGAAACAGGGTCTCTTAAGCCAGTGCAGCTGGCTTCGAACCTGTTTGATCCTCCTGTCTCCACTTCCCAAGCGCAGGGATTACAAGTGTGCACCACCACGCCCGCCTCACCCATAATCTTAATTCACTAAAAGAATTACTTTACCTTTTCAGTGTACTATTTTCCTGTCTTTCTTTAACCATATAACTACAGCCTTAAAATAGTACCTCAAATGTGTCATGCTATTGCATAGTAGTCCATAGAACCACTTCAGTAGCTAAGGATACCACAGAACTACTGTGCTTTCTTTTTTCTTATCCTTAGGTAGTTTGTTTTTACTGATTTATGTTTATAAATCGTTATAACTCATCTTACAATTACTACTTTCATGGACCTGGCTTTTTTTTTTAACCTTCTATTTCCTTAGGATAAGTCCCTAAGGGTTAATCTATTGATCTAAATCATAGGAGTATATTCAGATCACTTAACTTTCCATTTGGTCTGTCTGTACCACTGTTTCATTATATGCATACATTCTGTTTTCATGTGTTGCCCAATGTTCTCTAGCATTTTACTTTTGGGGGCTCATTACAATTTTTTTTGTGGTACTTGTGGTGTAACCCAGATGCTTTCTGCCTCCGGGTTGTACCCCCAGTCCTATTTTATATTTTATTTGGAAACAGAGTCTCACCAAGTTGCTGAGAGCCTCACTAAGTAGCTGAGGCTGGCTTCAAACCTGCACGATCCTCCTGTTTTAGCCTCTTAAGCACTGGGATTACAAGCACATGCCACCATGCTCGGCATTATAATTTTAATCCTTAGAAAAATTTACATTTTTATGCAACTGGACCTGTTTTTTTATATATATTTCTTTAGCATTTAAAATGTGACTATTTTTTTCCCTTTTTTGTGGTACTGAAGATTGAACCCAAGGGTATATTACCTCTGAGCTACATCCCTAGCCTGATTTTATTTTTTATTTTGAAGCAGGGTCTCACTAAGCTGTGGAGGGTCTCACAATGTAGCTGAGGCTGGTCGCAAACCCAGACCTGTCTCAGCCTCCCAAGTACTGGAATTATAATCATGCACCACCACATCCAGCTAAAATGTTACTATTGCTTTAAAATCCTAACTTTCTGTTAGCTCATCTATCATCTTCATAATATTTATTTTATATGTTTGGAATTGTATTAGTATGGTTGTGTACTTTTCCTCAAACACTGTATAATAAATCCACTGTCTTTCATTAAATCTTTGCTGTTTATTATCAATGTCCCATTAACTTCACACTCACCAGGGTCAATTTCTGAGCTTTCTTTGCTGTTTCTTCCATGTTTCCTTTCTCACACCTGACGCTCTGCAGTGCATTCATCATCAGATAGAAATGCCCCCTCCCACTGCACCTTCTCCTTGACAGCCAACAGTGTTCACTTCCCTGCTGTCTCAGCACCCTCTTCTCTTGTCACACCCTGCACTGTGCCTACCCTGCTCCTGAAGTATCAAACCCCAGGCCACTGAGCTGAGGCCCTTTCCTTTCCTTGCTTCTCCAGTCCTCTTCCAAGCAGCCCTGCCCTTGCACCAGTGGGAGGGACATTCTAGTTCCTCTCCCCCTTATCAGCCTGGCCGAGCTTGTGATTGATCAGATTTGGCTAGCCCATCAACACTTCACCTTCCTCACTTTTAGTCTTTCCACCGATATTCTTGCCAGTTCCCAGCTCCAGAGGAGCCCATCTGTCCATCTTCCCTTTTCTCCTCCTCAGCTGTCCAGTGAAGCTAGAGAGAAAGAAGTGACTTGGAGGACATTAGGGTTGCATAAATGTGCTAGAAGATTAGGGAGACAAACATAGTCAAAGCCTTGACAAAAGAGAATGTGAGGTGTTCTTTATTCTACAACTTTTTTATAGTCAGTGTAAAACATATCCTAAAACAGTTAATGACGATGTATCAGTTACTAACTAGGAGACTAAATAGGTATATTAGGTACATGACCTATTAGTTAAAGTAGGAAATCGTAGGGAAAAAATATGCATAAGGAGAGGAGGAGGAAAGAGAACAGAAACTGAGTCATCCCTTCTCAAGAAACCTGTTCTGCTAATTTATATACATCCAAGCCTGACACAAATCCCTCACAGAAGTAATGGCCCCAACTTGCAGAAGAGGGAGTTACATACAGCTCAGAAAAGCCAACTGCCAAGGAACTTCCAGCGCCAGGTGGAAGCAGGATTCCAACTTGGATCTGAGTTGAAGGAGCTGTGTACCTGCTCTGAAATGCCTTGGCAAAGTTCTTGCCAAAAAGTAGAGAAATGAGTGGAATAGGAACAGAACCATCAAGAACCATCAACATTCATACTTTTTTTTTCCCTTCTTTATTTTTTTGTGGTACTAGGGATTGAACTAGGGGCATTCTACCTCTGAGCTACATCCCCATTCCTATTTTACTTAGAAACAGGGCCTCACTAAGTTGTTGAGGGCCTCACTAAGTTTATGAGACTGGCCTTGAACCTACAATCCTCCTGTCCCAGCCTCTCAAATACAGGTGGATTACAGACATGCACCCCACACCAGGCTTGAAGGTGACTTTTTGAAGTTAATGTTCAGGCTCCATGGCTCTCATGGGGCACATTGACAGGCCTGTGTTTCCCTGGTGCTCACACCCTGCAGGGACAGCGTCTGTGTCTTTGCATCTTCAGCTCAGAATGTACCATCCCTTGGAGGCTGGCTCCGAGTGCCCTCAGTGTGTCCTGGGGCTGTGAACATCTCGCTCTTTCTTCTCCCAGGGAGGACACGGGCACACCATTGCACACAGCCATCTTCTTAGGCCCACAGAGTCACTTCTTGGTGGACTATGAGTGCCAAATTGACTGGTGGCCAGGGTTCTTGGCATTCCAACTCCTGAGAAAGGTTCCTGACTCTTCTGAAACTAAGAACCTTCACTTTGTGCCTGACTCTCCCTTCATTTTCTGAGACCTTTGTAGAACCATCTTGGTTCATCACCCCCTCCACTTCTCTCTTATTTGTGTATATACAGACACCCCAGCATGAAGGAGCTGCAGTCCTAGGGACTGGGATGCTCAGCTGAAGGTGTCAGAGCCCCCTTCTCTGTCTCCTGCTGCCCAGTATCCTCTCACCAGAGTGGAAGCCCAGCTCTAGGTAAGAAAATAACCCCATATTTGAGAGCAATGCCCCAGAGACCCACCCCGCCTTTATGAATTCAGCCCAAACTCCTCACATTGAAGTCGTAAAGGCAATTCTGACTCAGCCTATTTCTGTTGGCTTCGAAGGAGAACTATATAAACTTTGGCTTGGCTAGGTGGGTCAGGAAAGTGCATGTCACAGCAGGCCTTCATTTATGATCAGACTTTATATCTGACGCCTTTTCTGTCAGCTAAGTACATAGAAGTGACCAGTGTGCTTATAGTGCAATCAGTGTGGTTAGTCTCTAGACACCAATAAAATATGAACACTGGCACAGTCACCTTCATCTAGCTATGCCCCATCAACATGAATGAGCAACAGTGTTAAAACAGAGTTTGGTCATTTCACACTCGTATTCACTCATTTGTGCCAAGATGAATGAGAAAAAGAAAATCAGGCTGTGAACACAGGGTGACCCTGTGTTGATAAGGGGTCAACGGCCATTTTAACCCCACCCCCTTGCTGTGTTTCCTTGAAACCTCCCTGGGTAGTAGATTAAGTATCTAAGGAAATATTATTGTGCAGAGAACTTGAACAGACAGAGGGGATTTCAGCATTTATCCTGAATGTAACAAGGCAAAGAGACTGGGGCACATGGTACATGGAAGGATTAAGGGGAGAGGAGAGCTGGTGGATCAAGCCAACCACACCATAAGTTTTGGCCCCATTCCAGAAGCCATGCTGAATGCCGGACAGTGATGAGTGAGAGACCAGGCCTCTGGTCCATCCAGGGGCTCTGCACATTACCTGGGCCAGTGGCAGGAGAGATGCGTAAGAAAGCACATAGAAAGAAGAGAGCCTTTCCCTTGGTGGGACTAGGGCAGGTTTTATGGGAAGAGTCACGCAGGATTCTGAGGTCCTCCTGAATAACAGAGGAGGGACAAGAGGCTCTCCCAACATGATCAAAGACATTCAAGTCTAAGAGGTCATGATGTTTGGGGACCATGATAAAGAATGAATTCCCTGAAGCAATGGCCTAGATTCGAGGACCTCTGAGACTAATCTGCTCCCCTGAGCATGTGCACACGCAAAGACAGCATGTTTCATAAACAATTTCTGGGTCTCCAGGTGTGGCAGGGATGCCCTGGAAGCCATTTCTCCGTCTCCATGCAACACGGGTGTGAGGCAGTGTCCCTCTGCTGTCAAAGCATCAGGGCTGTTGCACAGCAGGTGAAGATGCACATGACATGATGTGAGTGGTTGCTCAAGGCTTCACAAGGTGCTTCTTACTAGGAACAGCTACTTTCATAAAAATATAAGAAGAATTAAGGTCCTTTTTAAATTAAAAAAGGATTAAGGTCTTTTGGCACTATAAGAACCTGAAGAGATGGAGTTCACGCCTCTTCCCCCTCCAGTGGACTTGTTTACCTCAGACCATCACAGATGTATGTGTATTTTCTTCTCAGACTTTCTTCTAAGCCAGGAAGGCCATGCTCCAGTATTCTTTGTTAGGTACTTTTATTGAACAAAATACTTTTTCTTATATTCAAGCACTTGTTCTTCCTCATTTCTCTGAAAACACTGAGGAAGATTGAAGTCTTTCCTGAAAAGTTGTCCCTTGTTCCGTTATCAGTGGACTCTGCTGTGTGCTTTGTGGACAAGAGCTAGAGCAACAAGAGTGATGCCAACATTTCTTGGTGGGCGCATCATGTTCCCACCAGCAAGGCGCACATGAGGCCAGAATGGTGTGCACTCTGGGTGCACATGAGGCCAGCATGGGGTGCACTCTGGGCACACATGAGGCCAGCATGGGGTGCACTCTGGGCGCACATGAGGCCAGCATAGGGTGCACTCTGATCCTCACACCCTCCCTTCTTCCGAGACCTTTGCCATTCTGTCCCCACCTCACATTAGTAGGCTTGAGATTTTTTCTTTAATGTGCACTTATTTGTGAAAGCCCTTTACAAATGATATATTTTCTTTAATGTTTGTTTAGTTTTAATTTTTTATGGCCAGAACAATATTTTCATTCTTTCTGTTGATGTTGTTGCTATTATTGTACTGAGGATTGAACCCAGAAGCCTTCTACCTCTGAGCTACACCGCCAGTCCTTTTTAAAAAATTGTTTTGTTTTGAAACAGGGCCTCACTGGGTTGCTGAGATTCTCACTATATTGCTGAAGTTGGCCTCAGACCTGTGATCTTCTCTCTGCCTCCCAAGTACCAGGATTACAAATGTGCACACTACACCTGGCTATATCTTTTTCTATATTTATATCTTTTTTAAGGCAGTAGTAAGCCAATTTTTCTTTTCTTTCTTTTTTTCTTTTCTTTTTTCTTTTTTTTTTTTTTTTTTTTTTTTGTACTGGAGATTGAACCCAGAGGGATTCTACCTTGGAGTTACACCCCAGTCCTTTTCATTTTTTACTTTGAATCAAGGTCTCACTTACTTTACACATGCTAGCCTTTAACCTGCAATCTTCTTGTCTTAGCCTTCCAAGTACTGGGATAAAAACAAGCCTCATTCTTAATGTTTCCTTTTAAAAAGAGTTAATTCAAGCTGGGAGTGGTGGTGCACACTTGTCATCTCAGCACTTGGGAGGCTGAGACAGGAGGATCACGCAGGTTCAAAGCCAGCCTCAGCTACTTGGTGAGGCTCTCAGGAACTTAGTGAGACCCTCTTTCCAAATAAAATATAAAATAGGTCTGGGAGTATAGCCTGGAGGTAGAAAGCCCCTGGGTTTCACCCCCAATACCACACAAAAAAAGTTAATTCCATCAATCAATCCATGAATGTTCAGAGAATCTGCTCCATATGAGGCATTATGTTCTTAAAATAATATTTTTAAGAATCAAATTCCCCATGAAAGTTCAGAGCAGTATTTAGGTAATCTGTGACTACATCATTAAGCAGTAATTCTTTGAGCTACGTCTGAGTTGTCCTTCCATGGAGGGAGGTGGTCACTGCATGGGGTAGCCTGAGACTTGCCTGCACTGAGCGCGCAGAGCAGAGGGTCTGTTTGAGCCTGTCTCCTCATCAGTACTGGACTCACCGTTTTGCAGTGCCATCCCTTTGTGAGAATGATGAGTCATCAGGGGGACCTGGCGGGATGCTTGTGGAGTGTTGAATGCCGAAGCCTTTCAAGAGGGTTCTAGTCCAGCTTTACTAGGCTGTCATGGGTCATGCTCACTGACCCAGCTCTGGGAGGCAGGCCCAATCCCCAGAGGGCTTTTGTTTTGGAGAAAGACAAGAACTGCCACCAATGAACACCCTTCTTCATTCTTTCTTAACTAGCCTTAGTCTTCTCCTCTAGAAATCCCCAGGACAGAAACAAGGAATACCCATTTTGATGGGCAGCAAGTTATTTTTCTGCTCTAAATTGGACCTGGATTAAATACCAATTCTAAGTCTTTTTCATTAACAGCATCCCCGGGGGGTGCCCCATGGTCCAGAGAGGGCAGGACCACAAACCCACATCTCTTGCCGCCTGTCTCAGCAAGGCTGTGCTGGTCTGAGCCTGCTGTACTCATATTACACTCCTGGGAAAAGTCCTGTACTTTAATTAAGAGAGGTAAAATGAAAAGTCTCCATGTGCAATATTAGAATATGTATTTGGCCAGTGGTATCATGTAAAGTAGCTTGTGTAGAAACACCTGTAGGCATTATGGTCTAGTGCAAATGCTCTCCATCAACAATACTGAGTTATTAAAGAAACATGTCAGAACACCATTCTGGAAACTTGTGTTTTTTCAGGATTATGCAAGCCGTAGTGGCATTCTGAAACCTGTTCATCTATTTTTTCAACACCGACGATTATTTTTTAAATGAGCTACAATCTACCTTCATACTCCACAGTTAATGTGATCCCCAACTCTTACCAGCTCCACCAGTTTTCCTGGCCCCAAGGAAGTGGTGCTCACAATACCCAGGGACCTGCATTCCCATTTCCTTTCCACCAGCTCTCTTGCCTTGAACAGAGCACCATCCCCCATACCTCAACATGCACAGTAACTCTGTGGTGGGAACCTCAGGAAAGATAGCAGCAGCCTGTTCCCCACTCTCAACCAGCCAGCACCTGCTCCAGACCAGAAGCCTGCTCCTGACCAGTGGCCTGTTCCCCTGCATGCAAATACAGATTATTGTCACTACAGTACACACCCCTGAAAGAGATCAGGTGGAGACTAGCCGCCAAGGTGTAGCTCAAGATACAAGGACGTGTCGGCCTGAAGCGGCTTGCCTCCTGGGCTGGGGGAGGACAGGGCAGTAGTGCAGAAGTGGTAAAGACACAGAAAGGCAGTCTCCTAGTGCTCTGAAGCTTTCCCTGAAGCCCTGTTGGCTATCCCCAGAATGAAGGTTGCTGTGTGGATCCCCCTGCTCCGTGCAAAGGCAGAGACGTAGGGGAGAGTGTTTGAGGCACATCGCATCTCAGAAGGCCACCGAGGCCACTCAACAGTACAGGGTTCAGCTGGCGTGGCTGTGCACACTTGTAATCCCAGCATTTGGGAGGCTGAGAATGGCAGATCACAGTTCGTGGACAGCCTCAGCTACCTAGTGAGGCCCTTCTCAACTTAGTGAGACCCTGTTTCAAAAACAAAACAAAACAAACAAGACAAAAAAAAAATAGGGCTGGGAGTGTAGCTCAGAGGTAAAATGCCCCTGTGTTCCATCCTCAGTACCAAAAACAAAAAAAACAGTACCGGGTTCAAAGCCATTTTAGCTTTTAGTCATTCACTTTGTCTTTTCATAGGTCCCAAATAACTTTTTTTAAATTAGTGAATGGTGGACTAGAGTATTTTCTATAGCAAT
The DNA here is from genome assembly GCF_963383645.1 of Muscardinus avellanarius. Classification (NCBI taxonomy): domain Eukaryota; kingdom Metazoa; phylum Chordata; class Mammalia; order Rodentia; family Gliridae; genus Muscardinus; species Muscardinus avellanarius. The sequence continues at coordinate 17,525,447 of NC_137795.1, forward strand.
AAAAAAATCAGCAAACTCCATACCCAGCTTTGTGTGTCCTCTGCCACACTGACCAGAGGGCTGGGAAGAAGGAGAGCTCCCGGATGGGCAGGTGGTAGAGATATAAGCATAGAACAACTGCTGATATGCACATGCAGAAGTATTTTCCCTTTGGTGAATACCTGAGCTAGGGTAGGCATCAGCGAGAGGTTTTCAGTAGCAGAACTTTCCCAGGCCCACTTCTTCCTTACATGCATGGAAAAAGTTATCTTAGAACGGGATCTGAAAAGTTGTTCACTATGTCCAGTCTGAAACCTCCCTCTTTTAACTCTGAACTTGGTTTATTTCCCTTCCTAGTGACTGCTGTTCTGAACTTTGAAAGCAAGAGAAATTGCTGACTTCAAATAATTTTTTAAAATTTCTTCCCTAGCAGGAGTTAGGCCAAGTAGACTGTTACATGTTATGTAACCATAGTTCATAAAACATGAAGTGGCTTGAACTAAGTTATGATAATACAGGATAAGTTGCTAAAAGCCCTTTTTATGTTCTTAATTTGGTTCTGTCTGATTGAACCCATTAACCACTTCTTTGAGGAAATCTTTTTGGAGGACAAAATAGAATAGTATTGTGGTTCATGTGTCAGACAACTTAGTGTCTCGGAGATAACCCCAGATAAAAGAAAAATAATTATAGATAAAATAATGCAACAAGTATTGAAAAATTCTTGGCTATAAATCAACCGTGTTCATAAATTGGAGGTGTGAAGGACAAATGAATAGGAAGAAAAGAAATATTTCCAATAAACTCAGCTAGTTAAAAAGTATACAAATGTGGAGCCAGGTGTGGTGGCACACACTTGTAATCTCAGTACTTGGGAGGCTGAGACAGGAGGAATCCAGGTTCACGGCCAGCCTCGGCAACTTGTGAGGCCCTCTGCAACTTAGTGAGACCCTGTTTCAAAATAAAGAATAAAATAGAGCTGGGGGTGTAGCTCAGAGGTAGAATGCCCTTGGCTTCAATCCCCCATACCACAAGGAAGAAAAATTATACAAATATGGAAGCAAGATCCCTCAATTCAAATGGTTAACACTGCTCATTGGATCTGATCTCTTTTCCTTCTCGACCTACATCCTTATTGTCCCCATTGTTGCTCAGTACCAGCCAGTACAACTTAACCTTGCACACACACTCAAGTCTGTGCTCTCAGTTCCAGATCTGATTGGCTGCCTGCTACTCTGGGAAAACATTATCCAGCACTGCAGAACTGACAAAATGCCTCTCAAAATGCAGCTGGCCTTGTGATTCATGCAATTCTTCTAATTGCCTTTGGTCAAAATATACCCATGACATTTTATTGGGCAAGGAAAAGTTGTATATGTTTAATAATCTCTTTATTCTTCTCAAGCCTCCTGCTCAACTAGCCAGTTTCAGGTCACTTTACATCCTGTCTTATCAAGGAAATTGAGAGCTTTGAACACCATACCACCAAATGCCTGCCCCTAACTTCAGTACATTTACATGTATGCTGGTTTTCTTTAAGATCAGGCAATAAAGCCTTTGCAACAAGCCCTGTGTCTCTGGCGTCTCTTCACCCAGTGGACGGCGCACGTGAGCCCCACTTGCTCCTGCTGTTCCCTCCTTGCCTCCAACCTGCTCATCTTTGCTCCTCTGGCTTCTTCATGCATCCTGACCTTTTATTGTTGGTCTCTTTTGTCTCAGATCTTGCAATTTTGGGTTCCTGCTCATCTCTTCTGCACATTCTCCTTTAATAATGCCAGGAGTTCTTAGATTCAAAAGCACCTCTTTCTGATGATCTCAGATCTCTCTCTCTAGTTTCACATTCCTCCAATTTTCAGGGCTATACACCTGTGTCCTGAGCATCCTAGCTGTGTGACCTGTTGGCAACTGAATGGACTCATCCATCTCCTTTACCCACACATTCTTTGTACTTTCCTCTGGCTGGCAGGAGCCTTCATCAGTCATCAAAATGCAAAACCTGCAAGCTTTATCTTTTTCCATCACCTTTTCTACCCCTGTCAAGAAACAGTAATCCTGCCAACTGTACTTCTCCAATCTTCTCATTTCCACATCTGCTCCCATTACTCAGGTTTGGACCTTATTACCTTACCTAGACAAGTCAGTAGCATCCCAAATAATCTCTAGTTCTCAAGTCTTAGCCTCCTACACCTGTTCCTTGTTCTGGTATTTGAACACTCTCTTTAAGTTGAAAATGACTAGCTGTGGACCTTCACATACCTTGCTGCTGCCCACATAGGAAAGCAAGCAGATCACCAGATAGCAGGGTCCTGCCTGCTGCCCAGATTGCTGCCTTCTGTGCCTTGTGCTCCATCAGCCCACAGCACTGAACTACTCTCGTCCCCACACCAGCCCTCCATTCCTACCCACCTCACATCCTTTCATCCTGTCTGCTGGCTGTCATCCTCCCCCAAACACACTGGCCAACTCCCACCTTAAACTCCACAAAGATGATTTTCCCTGGGATACCTTCCCAATTCTTCTCACTTTACTGTAGGGTATTCCTCTCTGTGTTCCCATGATGGATTTCTTTATTATCACATGATCTGGGGTTGTTAAATATTTTTTCTTCTCATGACTTAATTTCTAACTTCTCCAGAATTGAGTGAAATGATCTTCCTGTCTTTGAACATGGTATATCAGGTGAACGTGCTTTTGATCACTATATGCCCCATTGCATTGATCACTATATGCCCCATTGCATTGATCACTATAAGCCCCATTGCATTGATCACTATATGCCCTACTGTAATGACCCTGAAGTGATGCCCTGCGTGGTCCCCCAGTCCCTTGAGAGTGGTAAATGCGTCTAGTTCACTGATGTAACTAGTTCCTGGCAGTGACTGCTGCAAAACAGGTGGTCTGTGATGCACATTAGAGTTCTCACCTCCATCATAGGCTGATACCGTTTGTATTTTGAGAGACAGGGGTTGCAGATGTTGAGCTTTTCATTCAATGTCTGGAAGTCAAGGGATACAGAGTATGTTTCCTCATGGAGTAGAAATGATATCAATGGCATTGCATTCTTTTGTCCATCTCCTATGAACTCAGAACCACGTCAAAGGGAGGGTGTGATGTGAGGTGTCTTAACACTGGAGCTTGACTTGGGCTTCATGTCCTGTGTTGGGCTGTGTCCTGAACACAAGTTCATGGCCACACCCTTCTGAATCAGTTTTTCATTTCTTAACACATACAATTCATGGTTGACTTCCTGAAGATATGTCAGAGCAGGAATAGCATTTATCCATTCTTTGTACCTTCCCTTTAAAATATCCAAAAAAATTTTAAAAAGAAAGGCAATAAAACCTACTTCAGCTTTAGCGCTAAAAATGCAAAATATATAGGCCAAAATCTGGGAAGCTGACACTAATTACAACCCCCCTGTAATCAAAATAAGCCTATCTCAGCCAGCAGGGCAGTGCTGACCCAAGCCACAGACAGCTGATCAGAGTGAGGGTTCAGAGTGTGCTCTTTTCCAAGCATCTGCTGTGTGTGCTGATGGGGATTGAACCCAAAGGCATTTGTTCTATCTCCAAGATACACTCTTAAGCCCCGCTTTTTTTTTTTTTTTTCTGGTGGTGGTACTGGGGATGGAACCCATGGGCTGTTCTACCTCCGGGCTATACTACCAGGCCTATTTATTTGGAAACAGAGTCTCACTGAGTTGCTGAGAGCCTCACTAAGAGCTGAGGCTGGCTTCGAACCTGTGCTATCCTCCTGTCTCAGCCTCCCAAGTGCAGGGATTACATGCATGCACCACCATGCCCGGCAGCCCTGCTTTTTTTAAAAACCAGGATCTCACTAGGTTGCAGAGAGCCTCACTAAGTTGCTGAGGCTGTCTTGGAATCTGCCATCCTCCTGTTTGAGCCTCCCAAGTGCTGGGGTTATAGGCATGTGCCGCCAGCCCAGGTCACATCTGTTGCTTTTGCCCCAGTCCCTTACTACATCTTGTTCTTATTATTTTTGTCTGGTTTTCTTGTTTTCTTTATTCCAGAGTAAGTGTGGACCACTCTCTCAGACATTACTTGGTATGTAGATATGTAGATATTTCTGCCAGGAATAAAGTTATGTAATAATTTACCCAACTTTTCTCCTATTTGCCCTAGGGTTGTGACTCTTGCCCTCACTAAGTTTAGGGTGTGTGTCTTTCCTGTTCAGGTAATTGGTCAGCATCTCTGTCTGGCTCTTCAGACCTTCAATTCTCCTCACCATCTCCATGACTGAAATCTACCCCTGCCATTCCCTGATAATATTGGTAGCAACTTCCTTCTGAGTATTGGCTTTTATGCCTGCTTCTGTTCTTTCGGGATAATTTGTAGGATGAGTGGAGAAAGTCTTCCATGTGTTTCATGCCCATATTTCCTGTCCATGTTAAATCAGACTTTGCCCTTCACCGCTTGGGGAAGGTGAGTCACGGGAACAAGTTCCTGCCATCACTGACTCACAGCTCAGCTGGCAAGCTGCTGGGGGAGCCCCTCCCTCCCTCATCACCCTCATCACTGGGCCTTCCGGCACTTCTGCCAGTGCTCTCCTGCTCCCCAAGTCTGAGCAAGGAGGGTGACTGGCACTTCCTACAAGGCTGTTGACAGACTTCTCCATCCCTTCAAGCAAGTTCACTGCATACGTCTTTCCTCAGCTTCTTCACTGGCTGTAATTTAAAAGCAAATGGAGCATTCATAGAACTTTTTCCCCTGAAATACAAGACACCAAATGTCGGTTAGTTAATTCTTATGCTGCAATTATTACCAGAATTTGGAGTAATGGTTTTAAAAGTATGCAGAGTGCTGATATTTCACAATCTGGTTCAGCTTTCAAAGGTGGACCCTCAGATCCACACACTGCATACATCAGCAGGCAGTTTTTCTATGTTTCATGGTATTTTGTTCACACAGGAATTTCTCTTCTCCCTCTGAGAGGTGTAATCATTTCATAATGAAGTTCTGATTTCTACATTTCTCCTCAGCTGTGGCACAGAAAGTAGATAGATGTTCTGAATTTAGAAAAATGGCACTTCTGATTTCTGTGCTGTCAGTATCCCTGACTGATTTCAAGACATAGACAGGTGTAACACCTGGCTCACAAAATCCCTACAATTTAACCATTGATGCCTGCTAGCCCCTGGGAGCTGGCTCCAGCATTGCTGGCATGTGGCATCTGACCCCAGTGCGCATCAGCTCTCTTCAGCTTAGTGGAGGATACACCAACATCTCTGGTCACTCCAGAGACAAACTAGTCTCAGCAAGGAGCATTTCTTATAAACACTCTATACTTAGAATATCACATCACAGCATAAACAGGCTTTGGAATTTCTGCAAGAGGCTTTAGATTTTCTGTGTTTTTCTACATTTATACAAATGACAGAGATAAGTCTATGTCCTGCACCATAAATAGGTGCTCTGCTCATTTCAACATTTGGTATCAAGGCTACATAAAAAATTCTACTTTAAGTGAAGCCACCATTGCTTTGGCTCAGTGCTTCCCTGTGTGGCACACCCATGCTAAAACAACTTGGTAGGAACAACATTCTTTAAGAGGGCCTCTTACCTGGCAGTGCTGCTGGGATCTCCAAGCTGTAGTTCCAGTAACTGGGAGGATCCTGCCAATCCAGGCAGAGGAACAGCCTAGGAGGAGTGTTGATCTTAACCCTTGACTTCCTGGGAAAACAAAATGATGTGTAACTCTCTGTAGAAAGTCCTTAGTCCTTGCATAAGCACATCCTCAGTGACCTACTGTCAGCATCACCAGAAAGACCCAGCGCCCCTCACTGCCCATCAGGGCAGGTCTATTTTAAGACAGTGATGTCCACGTCCACAATCCAAGAGTTATTCTATTTATCTTCTCAATTTAACTTGGTAAGGGGAAAGGGAGGCATTTTAATCTCCTTTGAAGATATCTTTTAGAGTAGACCTCTCAAATAAAATTTTGTCTTAATACTGAGTAGCAACATTAATTTTCCTCCACCAACAGTGGTAGTTTGGATGTATTAGGTAATTGTTTTATTTCTAATATATTTTCTACCACATACCTTCAAAATACAAAGTTTGTATGAGAGAGACATTGAAATAAAACAGAGATAGCCACCTTTTACCCTACAATCCATTTCTGGAGATTCCAGGAGACAGATAAAGCAGTTCTTAAGTTCAGAGCAAAACTCTGTACCGAAAATAAGCAAATAAAATAATATGGGAGGCAGTAGATGTCTGGATACCAGTTTAAGTGTTGGAGACAGAAGGCAATAGGTCCCTGGATAGAGAGGGCTATAAGTCCCTGGGAAAATGGACTCCTGGGGTAGAAAAGGCCACGAAACCCCAGGGCCAATGGACTCAGCTCGAAGAGAGCCAGCAGCTCCAGAAAGATGGGCTGAGCATCCACCAGTGACAGGCAGTGGTCACAGAGTTGATGGAGAAGCTCCTGCGGTAACTGCAGTTCCGTCCCAATGCCTGCCTAGGTCTCTCCTGACCTGAGGTTTGTGTAGGCAACTGCCCATCTGTCAGCTGCACCGGACTTTCTCCAACACAGCACGTGGTTGTTTTGAGGGTCTCGTATGTAGGTGGTGGGAAATGCAGCACTATTCAAAGGTAACTTGGGTGTACTAATGTTCTTGAAAACCTTACTTTAACTTTCATAAAGAGTTCTTCAACAAATCCCAAATTCCTTTGGTTCACAATTAAAATGAAAACCTGGGCCACTGCTGTGGGTGCCCCTGCCTCTTCTTCATGAGGGAGCATGCAGGCTTATTGCTCAAGAGAGAAGCCGGGGCTCCTGGATTCTTATACGGCCAGCTCGACACACACATTGCCTGTATCATTCTGGTCTATTTGTTAAAAGCTGACGATTTGCATTGCACAGTCCCAGCTGACTAGTCCTTCCTGGAGCAGGCCTTGACATGCAGCCCTCCCCACCCCAGGCCCATGGCCCCTCCAGGCTTTGCCCAGCATCCCCGTCCTGCTTCCCTACATATTCGCTGGAGCTGGGGAAGGCCTGTCCATCACAACCCCAAAGTTGAAGGTAAAGTCCCCAAGAACCCAGCCAATGGGGACTGGAGTGCAGTGAGCCAGAGCCCCAGCCACCTTGTCTAATGAGGTCTGCCATGCGTGGCTGGGATCCCTGGGCCCACGCGCTGCAGCCCTGACACCAGCTTTTTAGCATCTTCAACACTGACTCCCCCCTTCTTTACAAGCCACCTCACCTCTGCCTCTGTGAGTTCCACTCCCAAATAGAGTATCTGCTCAGTAACCTGAGGAAATATCTTTTTATTACATGCCCTGGGTTTGAGTTTGTCTTATGTTGTCCAGAGTATATTGCCTTCTCAGCAGTGTAGAAGATGATCACTGTCGAGTGAAAGTGTCTTGCCCTGGCACATTTGCCCTGCACCTGCAGCCTGCTGGCTGCCCTCAGTGGTATCCCTGAATGGCTGTCATCCATGTCATCCTCACAGCCCTGTCAGCCTCACAGCCTTGCTCGGATGTCACCTCCCAGGAGGACTTGCAGAACTACCGATTCGGGGAGTGGACATTCTTCCCTGTGTCACCATATAGCTCTCCTGCATGGATCATCTGACATGTTAGATGTTTTATCAGTTGACTGGGATATTTTATCTGTAAGAGAGAGCTGATGCTGTCTCTCTTTACAAAAATCCAGGAGGACAGGAGTTTTGACTAGTTTGTAGTTGTATGTCCACTTTTGCCAGAAATGGACTTATATAAATAGGTACCCCCAAATTTGTTGAATGCAAAATTTATATGGCAGTATTTGTCTAAAGAATATGTTCATGAAAAATGTTTTCCACCCTTCAAGACTTTTTACAGCTTATAATGAAAATTATATTTATTGTACTATCTTTTTGCCTGGGCTATTTTTTTTACTGGGTATGGAACCCATGCCCAGGGGCTTTCCACCCAGCCCTTTTTATTCTTCATTCTGAAACAGGGTCTCTCTAGGTTGCTGAGGGTCCTACTTTGTTGCTGCAACTGTCCTCAAACCTGGGATCCTGTCGCATCCTCTCAAGTACTAAGGCCACAAACATGCACCACAATCTTTGGATGCCTTGTCTGAATTTAATCCTCATTTATAGTTATTTCTCATCATTTTGTTATGAATTCAATAAATGCTACTTAGTATTTCTATTGTCCTAATTTTTCAAGAAGTTATCAGGTAATGAGACAGAAGAAATTGTCGTAAATGAAAGAGATGACAGCACATGTAAGTGTGTTAAAACAGTACATTTGAATGTTTGAAAATATGTTTCTGCCTTGGTTTTAAAAACCTCTGGTAAAACACCTGCAGTGGACATGGAAGCTTGGTGAAGCTGAGTCACTGCGTAGAATGTGTCCTCTGAACTTAGGGTGACCCCCATTATATCCATCCCAGCTATGATGATCGGAGGAGGAACAGACATTCACATCAGTGCAGTGATGCCTGAAGTGTGTGTGTGTGTGTGTGTGTGTGTGTGTGTGTGTGTGTGTGTGTCGCAGTGGAGATGGAACCCGGGGGCATTCTACCTCTGAGCTAACCCCCAGCCCTATTTTTATTTTTATTTTGAAACCGGGTCTCACCAGGTTAATGAGAGTCTTACTATTTGCTGAAGCTCAAACCCGAGATAGTCCTGTTTCAGCCTCATAAGTACTGGGATCACAAGTGTACACCACCGTGCCTGGTAGTACCTGAGTTTTAGAAGGAGACAATCTTAGGGACACAGACACAAGCATACTCCTCTCTCCACAGTTAGATTGTCCTGCGAATGGCTGGTACCGATCTGTGTTCTTACTGTAGAAGGTTCTGATGAGGGAAGAGAGATTAGATGCTAAGATATTTCTCCAGAAGTGATGGAAGAAAACGGTCTACCACCTTGTCACTAAGAATATACTATCACTTTGTCTTTTTCTGGGATACACATATGGCAAACGGTTATTTCACTTCCTCATACATGCCCAGTGAGTATTTTCAAGTTTGAGAAACCGTCCCCTTCTTCCTAAAAAAACCGAGTTCACATTCATCTTAAATATTTTCTTAACAATAAATTGGTAAGGCTACCAAAACAACAGAATGAGTCACTGAAGAAATGCTCCTACACACTCTGGAAAATTTGTGTTGATCAGAGCTCTTTTCCAGAGGAAGTCCCAGAATACCTATTAGTTTAGAGTGCTCCTAAGGTTTTCTAAAGAGCTATTAGTAAATATATAAATAAGCAAAATGAAGTCCATAAATAAGTTTGCTTCAGTACCTCTTATAGGCCCCTTGGTTCATTTGTTTATAAATACCTGGATGATACCTGGACATCACAATTCCCTAGCTAGCCGCTGTCTGTGCAGTGCCACCTTTGCCTGCATGCAGACACAGATCTGTAGGTGAGTTCCTGTGGGCTGGCCTTACCTGCGGGTCCTGATTGTCCAGGTATTTATAAACAAATTGGTGATTGGTCTATTTGTAGTTACATCATCATTCCTATACCTAGTATAATTTGGTTTGTAATTTCCTTTACTCTTCCTCCAACTCCACCCCCCCAAAAAAAATGAACAAGTATAATTCTAAAACTAGTTCTTATATTGGCCAAAGTATTTCATGGAGAAGAAAACACAAATACACAGGAATTTTGTCTTTGATCATAGACATTGTTGTTGAAGAATGATTAGAAACCACACTTTATACACCCAAGATTTACAGAAACATAATGAAAATCCCAAACAGGAAGCTTTTCTCTTTTCTTTCATTTTTTTTCCTGCAAAGTAGTTTCCATACTATGACATCTTGACACAGTTACAGTATTTTCTTTCAAATGAATGAGTTTGTATATTTAATTCCTTCCTAGTGTCTTTCTGTTTCTTTGTAGTTTCTATACTTCTATTCAGATATATTTCTTACAGATTTTTTTCACTCCATGGTTTTGTGGGAATAAGATTTTTGACCAATTATGTAAAGACCACTTCCTGTAAAATTTTAAGACTCAATGCAGTTATGCATTTGGATACCGATTGACAAATCTATTATGAGAAACTGCAGGGCCTGCACCTCTGCTTCACCTCAAACTCATTTCCTGCAAGGCAAAACTCTCAAAATATTTTAAGCAAAATAATCCCAAGAATACAACAAATGAGGTGTTGACCTCATGGGAGAGCACTGAGCTCGTGGTTTGCCAGAATTTCATTTCTAAGTAGTGCTGAGATAGAGTCCTGGCCAAAAATTTGCCATTTATTGCTTCGGTTGAAGAGTGATTTACTTTCAAAAATATTTCCAGATGTTCAAGTTCACCTTCACTTTAAAAGGATGCGTCTAAAAGGCAATGGCCTGACTTGCCTCTTCTCCATCGGATTATACTCTTTTGTTTAATATATTGAAAGAAAGAGGTCTGTTTGTTTTACCTCTCCATCGTCTTGGCTCAGGAAATCTCCGTCGCGGACATTCTGCACGTCAAAGGTTGAAGCCGGCTGGCGAGGCTGTGAGGAGAGACTTGTGCCACATCTGCTTCTAGTCTGCTCAGCCCCAGGGAGGACTGCCGCCTCCGCGACTCGTGAGAACTCCGGCTCCCACAGCCTCCCATCACCAAAGAAGGAAGAGGCCACAGTGCCCCGTGACCTCTGCCGTGCTGCGTCAACACGTTTCTAGTGACAAGCATTCTAGTTAGACCGCTTGACAGAATGAGACCATATGCATCTTCCGCACACTGCAATCTTCAATCTTGGCTTTTGCTAAGACATAAAATGGCCATAAAAGTGTTTTTTATTCCCCCAGTGGTTTATGTGTTCTATATAAGTTCCCTTGTGGAATTTTAAAACTGCATTTAATTTATTTACACTGAACAAAAAGGAAGTTTTACCCTTCTTCGGAATTACAGATACTGAACCCACTGCCTGATGGTTGCTTAAAGGTGTTTAACATTAGATTCAAGCTCCTAGGACAAATGCATATTTATGGAAAAAAAATCATAAAATGATCTTTCTCTGCAGAAAGCCAGCAAGCAATGACTATGCCCTAGGTTGATTCTGTCTGCTATAAATAGTACTCTCATTGTTGACATAATGTGCCCATTGCTCCTGGAGTTATATCCCACGTCACAATTCCCTAGCTAGCCACTGTCTGTGTAGTGTCACCTTGTCCTGCATGCAGACACAGATCTGTATGTGAGTTCCTATGGGCTGGCCTCACCTGTGGGTCCTGAAAGTGTCTGCTTAGATACTGGTCTGAGAGTTTAGCAGGACAACCAGCTGCCTAGCTTTCTGAGAGGCTGCACACAAATTCACACCTGCTTTACCATCTGTCCGCTGGGCCGGTTACTTCCTGTGCCCCCTTTGTAGAATGCTGGAATCACCCCTTCACCAAAGCAGAGTGCTTAATCCATGTTTGCTTTCAGTATACAGCATTTTTATCGTTCTTACCATTATAATTGTTCTCATCACTTTCATCAACTCAAGGCCACCTGAGTTATCTATTGTAGAATTCTACATAACCTTCAATGAGAATTAATGACTTCTAGAATAAGGTGAAGGTGATGTTCTTTTCTCAGACGGTGTCTTTCAATCCGTCCTTTGCCATGGCATTTTCACTGGGATCCCCGTGAGGCACTTCCCTGTTCTGTTTGTGGGTAGTTTTCATTGGAGACCTTCTGCTGCAGGAGATGAACTTCCTTTTCACAGATCACTCAGGAGTTAGATGTGAGCACTGGAGGGCTGGGCAGGTCCGGAGTCAGCTGACCGGTAGGGCTCTGGGTCGTGATTTCCTTAAAGCTTGCTCTGCTTTTGTCTCTGTGTTACACCACGGCCCTAAACCCCAGCTGTCCGCGTGCATGGATGGACCCCAGAGCATTGGCAATCAGACCGGAAGGTTCATGCCCGAGATTCTGCTGCCAGGGAGTGGGTCGCTGTTTGTGGGAAGGAGAATGCTGTTGCACAATGCCGTGTCCATCTTCAGCTTTGGTGCCAAGCAGGAAGCAGCTCCCCTGCCAGCACGGCTCGAGACACCCACTCCCTTTCATATCTGCTGCAGCTTGGCCCCCGGGCTCCTGCTCCCTCTTCATTTCACAGAACTGCGTGCCCTGCACCCTTCTGCACAGCCCTCGGATGTGAGCGGCCCTGGATGAGGTCATCACTCCAGCCTTCCTTTGTCTCTGGCTTGTCATTTCCTTTGAATAGGTCCAGGCGGATTTCCTTTCAGATTTTTTCTGGGGAGATCCGTCAGCCGCAGTGGTGGTAGGCTGGCGTGCCCGATGGCACCCCTTATTCTGAGTCAATGCAGAAGAGTGCCACCTTTACTTCAAAGCTAGCCACCAAAGAAAATAGATGGTGTGGTGGCACAGGGTGAATGGCAAATCTGAGTTTACTGCTCCTGGGAGGGAGCCTCTTAAGGAGACTTGCAGGAACAAGTGGACTGGCATCTCCCTGGCTCCGTGCTGGCCCCTTTGTCTGTCTTCCCAGTTGGGATTTGCCATGATGCGTGGAGCTTTGCCAGTTCCCTGTGCGAGGCCCCCGGCCCTGCTGCTGATTTCAAGGCCACCTGCAGTTCTTTGAGGGAGTTTGAAACCTACATTCATCCCCAGGGCACAGTGTTTCCTGCACTCTGATCTGTAAACAGGCTTTCTCGAGTGTGAATACGCATGTCGTGCTCTCTGCCAGCCCATAGTGTTCAATACTAGCCACTGTATTGTCTTGGGAAGACGAAGCCTTTGAGGGAGTAGGGGTAGAAGGCACCACGCTGAGCCACGCCCGCTCTCGCTGGTCCCCTGCCTTGTCCCTGAGCCCTAGGTCATTGGCCCGCAGGGAAATGCTATCATGCATCCCTGTCAGCTCTCCTGTCCATCCTCACTGTACTGCTGCAGAATCAAACTCCAAATGGTAATTTTTTTTTCTATAACCCCACTGCTGATACAATCGTTTAGGATTTTATGATTTTGGTGTATGGTCATCTCTATATTTGAGAAGCATTGCTGAGTGTTTAGGATTTTTTTTTCTTCTCTTGCATGTTCATGGTCAAGAGAACATGCATTCTTTTACACCTTTTCATGGAACTTTAGTACAGAATAAGTCAAGCACCATTTTAATGATGTCAAGCGAACTTCAGATCCCTAATTCAATTGATACCTGGTAGAGTTGCACTCTAACAGTTCACTTAAGATTTCTAGTCTGTGTTCAGACATGAGGTGATTGTATGATTTCGTGTTAACTTTGTTGATCTGGCAAGTAATGCAAACTGACACTAGAAAAATCAAAAGAAGAATCCTCTGGCCGTCCACTGGAGCCCCTCACAGAAGCCAGGGAAGAGCTCAACAGTGAAGCTGGGCAAGGGCAGGTGGCTCTGAGGCTCTGAGCAGCTCAGGCCGCACCTCCAGGGAATCTGCCTCACTCGGCACAGCCAGCAGTTTTACTTTGCAATTTGATATGTCTCTAGATTCCCAAAGGACATGTTCCTGGCAGACATCCAATTGGACCAGTCTGGGGCAGGTCCCACTGACTGCCCTGGGGACAGGGACGGCTACAACAGACCTGCCATGGACAGCAACCTCTCGGGCTGAGCCACTTCCAGAGAAACAGAAATGGCCCCAGTCAGCCCCACTGAGGCACCCATTTCCCTAGGTGTGCTGTTTCAGCCACGTGTTTTGTATCAGAACTATTTTCAAAACGTGAAGTGCACCCGCCCATTATTTTCTGTGGACATCTCCCACAGACCTGCACCCAGGCTGCCAGCACCCTCGGCCTAAGGGAAGACCCAAGAGAGCCAAAGGAGAGAAACAGAGGTTCCTTCTGGGGAAGAAATGTTCATTATTAGCAGCAAGACTTCACACACTAAGTATTTAAGGCTGGCTGTGACCTGCCATCCACCTGTCTCAGCCTCCCAAGTACTGGGATTACAAGTGCGCACCACAACGCCTGGCTGAAAGCTAATTTTTAAAATAATATATTAGGGGTGGTTCAAAGCACCCCCTCATGTTACCCTTGTGTAACATGAGGCTGTAACTGTCTTCTGTATTTCTATCTTTTTAATAAACTTTAAATCTTCAAATAAAATTAAAATAATATGTAAGTTCCTAAAATTAAATATTATGACTTACCCAGAAAAAGATCTTTCTTAATATTTTATATTTTCTTACCTTGTTATTTTTAAATATTTTGGGGGGAGGTGGTAGTATTAGGGATTAAGCCAAGGGCATTCTACCGCTAAGCCAAACACCCGGTTCTATTTTTTATTTTTATTTTTCAATTTTGAAATGGGTTTCACCAAGTTGCAGAGGGCTGCACTAAGTTGTTGAGGCTGATCTTGAACCTGTCAACCTCCTATGTCAGCTTCTGAGGTGCTGGAATTGTAGCTGTGTGCTACTGTGCCTGGCTTACTTTTTTTTATCTTATTATTTTTCCACTTACTGGCTCACTTAGATCTCATAGATCTCAATTTTCCACAAATTAGGGACTCATTTTCATAATAAAAGGTAATAATGCATGCATATACTAATTACCTATGTTTTGTAATACCACAATATATGAATACTTCAAACATCATGTTGTACATGATAAATTATAATATGCATGTCAATTTTAAAAACAAAATAATACAAAATAAAAACATAAAATATTTACTAGTATTAAAACAAGAAAATATAGTATACACCTATATTGTAATAAAAAAACAGCCTTAAAAAGGAAGAAAATTCTGGCACATTGTACAACATAGATAAAACTTGAAGATAAATATTAAATGAAATAAATCAATATAAAATATAAAGAGACAAATACTGTATAATTCAACTTGTATGAGGTAACCAGGGAAGTCAGACTGTTTAAGATAGAAAATAGAATAATGATTTCCAGGGACTGGAAGGATGAGAACCAGGAGCTTATGGGTATAGAGTTTCAGTTTCTGGAGATGGCTGCTGGTGATGGTTGCCCCAAAATGTGACTGTACTTAACAGCAATGAGCTATGCACTGAAACATGGTCAATATGGTAAATCTTACATCACTATACCACAAAAAAGAAAAAAAGAACAAACAATAGCAACAACAACAGCACATTGTGGACGAAGAGAACCTGGGTGATGAGCCTGTGTTTAGGAGACATCATTTCTCTTTACCCTATTAACCCCTTTTGTTCTTTGCTTTTCTGAGGGGAGTAAAAGCCACAGACAATTCAGAAAGCTAAATATAATTTCATGAGCTCTTAGGATGGGAAGAGAAAAGAAACAAATAAAGGGAAAAGACTCAGATTACCAATGTGAGAGGAAGATTTTCCCAGTGGTCTCAAGTTAATTGACTTGTGGGGAAGATGGAATGTATTGAAGAAGAGAAAAGAGGAAACTGTTGGATCTGCAAACTGCCCAAGAAGAAAAATCAGCAAATTACTGTGAATGCTATTTGGTTAAATACATACTATTAAGAGAAAAATAAACACACAACTCAAAATCTACCCAAATCTCACAATTTTGAGACGCAAAAAAACAACTTTTGAAAAAAAAAGTATAAAGGAGAGAAAAGATGTTAGGAGTTGCTTTGGTGTTTTTGCAAAATAGGATGTAAAGGATCACAATAGACAGAAATAAAACAAACATGCTTGCAATAAAGTAAAGCAGTTGAACATTAAAAGTTAAATTATCATTGTCTTAAGAATACAACTTTCAAGCCGGGCGTGGTGGCGCACGCTTGTAATCCCAGCATTTGGGAGGCTGAGACAGGAGAATCAGGGTTCGCGGACAGCCTCAGCTACTTAGTGAGGCCCTCCGCAACTCAGTGAGACCCTGTTTAAAAATAAAGAATAAAAAATTGGGCAGGAGGTGCAGCTCGGAGGTCAAGTGCCCCTAGGTTCCATCCGCAGACCTGGGAGGAAAAAAAAAAAGAATTCAACTTTCTCTACAGACACACACACACACATACACACACACACACACACACACACACACTGAAAATAAATGTAATAAAATACTACCAGAAGAGTTGGAATCACATAAATTATATTCATATTTAACAGTCTTTAATATTGAGGGAGTTCTCAGCCACACTAACATGTTAACTTTAAATCAGGAACACAAGAACACTGTTTCACACAGCAGCTCCCACTTCTAGCACCATTTCACCAACCAGAATACTGTGAGGAAGAGGATCCTGAGTGTCTTCTTGGAGTGGCCAGGCCTGCCCCTCCCCAAGCTTGCAGGTTAGCCGGCAGCCTGGAGCAGGGCCCGCTGCCTCTGGGCACAGAAGGCCAGAGCTGCCCCTGCAGGTCCATAAACAGGGGTGCCTAGGTGCACGGCTTTTTGAGTGACTCGCCCATAGGAAGTAGTGAGTCAGCAGCCGCCAGGCCTGGGTGGATTGCACTTCTCCGGTGTAGTTTCCATGGCTGGAGAGCTGGAGGAAGACCTCTGGGGGTTGCAAGAGGAATGCAGGGCATGTGTGTGTCTGCTGGGGCTACAGGTGCTGCTCAGGTACAGGGCCCTGTCTCTAAAGGACCTTACAGCCTTACGGTTTGCTGGCTTATCACACCCCAAGGTAGTAAGGGACACATTTATTTTCCAAAACAGCATCCATCTTACTTGGCTTGGGCTTGGAGCAAACTCAACAGTGCAGGTTGATGGTCAGGATACCTTGCCCTCTAGAGCTAGACCCGCTAGACCCTTGTTGAACATCCATGGAAGCCAGTTCCTTTCGGTCTTGGTAGTTTTGTGTCAAGAGAGTGGCTGTGAGGAAGCGCCTGGCCTGGTGCTATGTGCTGCCTCTGAAGCCCCTTTTCCCTGCTGGATGGGCTCCTTCTCCACTCCTGGTTTGAGCCTGTGTAGATTTCTGGACAGAGAGGTCTAGACAAGTTGAAGTCAGAAAAGTACTTCTCAGAAATCGGTTTTCCAATCCTGGTGTGGTGGTGCATGCTTGTAATCCCAGCATTGGGGAGGCTGAGACCGGAGGATCGCGTTTTGCGGACAGCTTCAGCTACTTAGTGAGACCCTCTGCAACTCATTGAGACCCGGTTTCAAAATAAAGAATAAAAAAAAAAAAAATAGGGCAGGGCGTGTAGCTCAGAGGTCAAATTCCCCTGGGTTTCATCCCCAGACCCGCCAAAAAAAAAAAAAAAAAAAAAAAAAAGAAATCTGTTTGCCAGTGTGTCTGGGCCACCTCCTGTGTCACTGTGGTTAACACAGCAGGGTCACCTGGTCCCACCACCATGGAATCGCCCATCTGCATCATGGAATTGCCCTGGAAGCTGCAGAAGCTCAGGTGTTGGGATCTCACCTCCAAAGACTGATTTCAGGATGAGGATGGCCGGGGCTGCGGATCCTAGGAGGCTGCTTCTGGGGATACTGGAAAGAGACCAAACCCAGCAGCTGCTGCTGCTGCTGCTGCTGCTGCTGCTGCTGCTGCTGCTGCTGCTGGGAGAAAGTGTTGCTACGGTGAAGCTGTACAGAGGGCAAGCAGCCCTACAGCCAGTCCCCGCCATCCTCCCCTTGCCTCCCCAGGGCAGAACGCCAGGCACCACTGCCAAAAGAGAAACTCGACGGACAGTCACATCACAAATATGTATGAGTAACCTCACAACTGCAGGATACAGGCAGGTAGTTGGGAGCTGAGAACAATGGTTTAATAGCTGGCTGAGTCTCACACCTGAGTTAGGTGTTGTTTAGTGAGTTCAGAAGCCAGAGCTGACTGTACACCTCCACTGCCAATGCTGGGTCGAGTTCAGATGCTCCACTCCTGGGCCTGGGCTCACCGCTGCCTCACTCTGCCCCGCACTGTGCACCTCCTGGCCTCAGGCTCACCCTGCTGTCTTCAGCTCACCCCTGCCTTCTCCTTGATCTTTGCACCCCCCAACCCCATCCTCCACTGCTCACCCCCTCTAGCCTCTCAAAGTCAAACACAGCAGTCTAAAGTCTCAGGATACCACACAGCATTTCTTCACAATATTTACCAGGGATCTATGTGTACTTGGGCTGGGTGAGTCCTTTGGTTGCCTGCCCTCTGTGATCCAGGGACACAGGCTGTCTTGCTTTGCTTGTTCTTTACCTGGCACTGACACTTTGTCTAGGGTGGATATGCATTCAATAAAACTGGCACAACACATGGAGGGAAATTCCCACCCTAATTTTTTCTTGTCCATGAGGCTGAGCTCTGCTGCCTTTGCTCACTGGTGAGACACCCGTGCATAAGTAGTGGCTTCCTAAAATTGATGTTCAGTGCTCTGGTTTAGCAATGGAGGCTCCCCAGGGACCCAGGGGCCAAGTGTTGTTATGGGATGTGGGCAACTTCAAGAGGTGAGGCGCAGCTGGAGATCCTCAGGCCATTGGGATGGCATGGGATAATGTGACCCCAACTTCTCATTCTTGTCTGTCCAGGACATGAGAAGGCAAACTTCACTCTACCATAATGTGATCCTTGCCATGGACCCACAAGTGATGAGTCTGCCCAACCATAGACGGAAATCTTTGAGGTAGTGAGCCACATAAACCTCCCCCTTTCAGCTGATTACCTCAGGTATTTTATTATGGCAATGGAAAGCTGACGAACCACTCAGTCAAAGCAGCCAAGGTTGGCACCAGGAGAATCTGGGCACCGGGTTGAGAGGGGATGCTTCTCCTTTTTCTGCCCAGCAATTGCTTCAACCTTCAGAACTCCTGTTACTAATCACTGAGCACAATGTAGGACACACTTCCGTCTGCTGTTTCCTTCACTAGTAAACTAATCACAAAAAGGTTCACTACTAGTGGAGGGTCATTGTGTCCTTAGAATTCTTCACCTGTAACTGGGGACTGAAGTTCTCAAGAAAGGGGTGAGTTGATTCATTCTCTCAGTCCTCAACCTCCTGCCTTTGGCCAGCTCAGTCTTTCCTTTGTGGATGTGTTGCGAGCTTAGGACTGGGCATCTCCCCGCTCTCTACCAATGAAGCCTGAGCAGCTGCCCCAGCCTTTAAAGTCTTGTCTCACTTCCAGACTACTACATACAAATTCTGTCTTCTGAGACAGCAAAGGCACATTTTTAATAAAAATCTTTCTAGGTAAAGGGAAAAAACCTTTACATAAATACCCATAATCAACCAACATCAGCAGTACGTTTTCTTCTCCGATAATCAAAGAAATGCATATAGAAACCATAAGGAGAAATGATTTTGCACCACTCAGACCAGGAAGTATTTGTGAAATTACAACAGTTGTAAGGCAAGTGTGATGAGAAGAATAATCTCACACCTCAGCCAAGACTGTTTAGTTGGATGTGAAGTGTCTCCTCAAGAGCTCACTTACTAAATGTTCAGGGTTGAGGTAACTGATTCAAGGGCTTGTAATCCCAGTAGTGGATAAATATGTTTTAATGGATTTACCTGGGTGGTGCCAGATAGGCCAGTAGGCTGTGGCTGCAGGTGGCCACTGGGTGTGCCTTGAAGATGGTACGTGGCTCTCCTTCCCCCATTGCTCTCTCTGGCTTCTAGCCTCCATGATTCGAGGAGCACAGTCAATGTGCTCTCTCTCTCTCTCTCCACCTCCTGCTGCCACCATGCCCTGACAGCTGCGGTCCTTGAACTCACATGGACTGAACCCAAAACCCTAAGAAAATAAATATTTTTTCCTCTAAGTTCTGTGGTCAGTCTTTTGTATTATAGCTTCAAGAATGCTGACAGAAAAAAGGAATAAAATATATAGTTTCTGGCTGGGCGTGGTGGCACACACTTGTAATCTCCGCGCTTGGGAGGCAAAGACAGGAGAATCTTGCAGGGTCAAAGCCAGCTGCGCTGGCTTAAGTACCCTGTTTTCAAATAAAAATATAAAAAATAGCTCTGGGAGTGTAGCCCGGAGGCAGAAGGGCTTCCAGGAACCCCAGTACCACAAACATAAATAAATAAATAAATAAATAAGCTTCTGGAAAGCAATTTGACAGTATGTAAGAGGGGCTTTAAAGTGCTTTATTTTAATTTCCAAGAAAAAAAATTTTGCGGTACTATGGATGGGACCCAGGGCTTCACACATGCTAGACAACTGCTTTACCACTAAACTCTATCTGTAGCCTCAAGAACTCCTTTTCAAACAAAATACTATGGAAATGTAATCAGAAATATAGACAAAGATTAAACACAAATATAATTACTTTCAGAGAAAAAAGTAGAATTCATATATACCTTATATTAGGTGAAAAAGTAAATAGCCATATGATGAATCCATTTACCAGTAAGTTTTTTTTATTTTTAACTTTTGAAACACTATATGATGTGTGCATGAAGACAAACTGTAATAGGCTATCTCTTAAATGATTTAAGTGACTTCATCTCTTCAAAATTATGTAGAAAAAAACTGGAAAAGGTTAGACAATGGATCAGCAATTATACTTTTATTTTCTTTCATCTTTGCCTTTTTTTGGTATTTTCTAAATTTTTCTCACTTATTATTATTATTATTATTATTATTATTATTATTATTTTCAGGTCTGGGGATGAAACCCATTTGACCTCCGAGCTACATCCCCAGCCTAATTTTTATTCTTCATTTTGAAACAGGGTCTCAATGAGTTGCAGAGGGCCTCACTAAGTAGCTGTGACTGTCCGCGAACAGTGATCCTCCTGTCTCAGCCTCCCAAATGCTGGGATTACAAGCGTGCACCACCACACCCAGCTAACATACTATTATTAATAACTCAAAAGCAATGAAAAAATCAAATAATTTTGCTTCAGGCCTGTATAGTACTGGGAGTACAAGTATATACAACCAACATATCCAAAGGACTATGCACTAATTAGGCTACTGCCACGGTCCTAAACACAGAATACAAATTCAGATTATCCGGGTCTCCTTGCTTTGCAGTGCTCCTGCAGACTGTCCATGGCTCTCCTGGGGTCGCATTGCTGCTGTCCTTGACAAGAAAAAGAAAGGTACATTTAACACGAGTGAAAGGAGAAAAACTATGCGAGAGGGGTGTAGACAGCATGGAGAGGGTTGAGGTTCTAGCTGACGGGGCCCAGAGGCTGGGGAGGCAGGTGCAGCCAGAGAAGGAGGCACGGCCCTCTCAGCACGTGGCACGGAAGGTGCTTGTTCCGTTGACACGGGAGATGGCTGCGGGTTCTGCAGAGGGCACACCCCAGGCTGCACTCCACCGCTGAATTCCCACAGAGCCCTCCTCGGCTGCTGCTGACTTGCAGGGTGCTGGGTGTCGGTCAGGTGCAGAGCCTGACGTCATCCCTCCTTCTCAATCGTCGGCATGGACTTCAAGGTCTCCATTTTACTCTAGAGGCTAGCACAGATAGACAACTAGCCCGGAGCCATGAAGCTGTTAATGGACCAAGCTAGAGTCCAAGCTCAGCTCTTCCTTTCCGTTTTAATCACCCCATCACCTTTCACAAAATAAACACATATGTTAGTGAAACGATAGTCCAGTCTGGGGGACACAGAATCCAGACAAAGAAGCCCTACTTAATCTGTGACCTGGGCTTCATTTGAGTGAGGTTCAGTTTACCGAGGCGTTTGCACCACCCCCTCATTTGCCAAGAGCCACAGTAAGACAAGTGCGGCTGCCCTGAGTCTAGAGAAGGGAGTCGTTGGGGCGCAGAATTGTAGATGGGCTCCTGGCTCTCATCGCTCCTCCAGCACCCTCCCCGGGCTGCAGCCCAGGTCTCGGCGAGAGGGCACAGAAGACAGAACATCGCTGTAGTTGGCGCTCAGGCATGGCCTGTGAATTTGAGATTTAGACAGTTCCAAAGCCAGGCCCAGGAGTTTCCCAGAGACCTGGCAGGCCGGCCTCGGGTCCAAAGGCATCCTTTGGCCGGCGCCCTGCTTTGCTCTATAGCTGACAGCCACGTCATGTTTGCTCTCCTTGGGATCCTAATTCTTCATCCAGGCTCTGCCTCCAATGCTCCACCCACAACCCAGTCCCCAGCTTGACCCAGCTTCCATGACTAATCCAGCTCCACCCTGAGGATCCTGTCCCAGCCACAGGGCACTTGGCGGGATGTCCCTCCACGGAGCCTGCCTGGGCTCCACCGCCTTTGCGTCCCTCTGGTGGGCATGATGTCCATCCCCAGCAGTTGGGCTCTTCAGGCTCGAGGGTCGATTAACCACACTTCGCCAGGCCCAGAGCACAACTCCACAAGTGCCTCCAGAGTGAGACCCCTTGCCCTAAACTCCACTGAGACGCATGCATCCTGTGAGGGCGACGCCAAGACACCACGGATGTAACAAACGCGTATTATGTCACAAGGCTGGTGCAGATGGTGGGACCCGGGCCACTGCTCACGCCCTGGGACCTGCAGTCCAAGTCAGAGAAAAGACCAAAGGGCAGCTGAGAGGCTTGGCTGTGGCTTTTCTGAGGGCTGGGGCCAGGCAGGACTCAATTCTGTTTACTTTGGGGGAAAGTCTCCCAAGCACAGTATGCTTCCAAGTCCACTGCTAACACTCTGGGGAGATTCAGGAATCACAATCCCCAGCCCACGTTTTCAGACCACCAACCCTGTTTCAGGTATGTGTAACACAGTGACTCGTTTATTTCACACAGGCACCTGAGGAAGCAGATTCCAGTATCTCACCCCCACCCAACCCCTGCCCATTTTACAGATGTTAAAACTCCCATTCAAAAGGGTTAAGTAACCTGCCAAAACATCAGCGACAGGAAGTATGGAGGCTGAGATTCACACCCTAGTAATCTGGTTTCACAGTCCACCCACACAGCGGTTGCGATGAGTTTAAAAGCTAAGTATGAGGTTTTTTGTTGTTGTGTTGTTTAAAAAAGCAATATACACAACTGTATAAAGTTTTCAGAGTAGCTGGGAATGGTAGATTCCACCTGTGATCCTGGTACTTGGGAGCCTGAGACAAGAGGATCCCAGGTCCAAGGCCATCCTCAGCAATATAGTGAGACCTTGTTTCAAAATTGAAAATAAAATAAATATGGGGCTGTAGTTCAGAGAAAGAATACCCCTGGGTTCACACAAAAAAAGCAAATTTTAAAAAGTGACATTTAAAATATTCAATCACATTCTCAGCAGACAGCTGTCATTTACATCTTAGGATGCCAAACATTATTCTTTTCTTTTTTCTTTTCTTTTTTGATACAAATACATGATACCTAATTGGAAAATAGAAAATTAAAAGCTGTATATGTGGCTCTTAGCAATGCAATGCACATGTGATTATACAAAATGCTTGCTCATTGAAAACCCTGAAACAAAGAGAAAAAAAAATCACTCATTATTTCTAGATTAGAAATGCATTCAAAGAGCTTAGGAGAATTAAGTAAAAACTGAAGAGCTGCTTTCCGACACAGGTAGAGAGGGCACGCCACTCCACTCAGCACTTGATTTGCTCTTTATCCTGGCATTTTGCCTCGTGCCGTGTTGTTATCATTGACCTGCCTCCAGAGCTGTCAGGTAGTCCACGTCGTATGTTAGTGGGTTTCGCATATGGAGACACCTGAGAAGATACTCAGTTTTTCTCATTCAACTTTTTTGCAGGGCGTGGTGGCATAGGCTTGTAATCCCAGCATTCGGAAGGCTGAGACAGGAGGATCATAATTCGTGGCCAGCCTCAGCTACTTAGTGAGGCCCTTTGCAACTCAGTGAAACCCTGTTTCAAAATTAAGAATAAAAAAATAGGGCTGGGGGTGTAGCTCGGGGGTAGAATGTCCCTAGATTCAATCCCCAGTACAAAAAATAATAGTAATTTTCATCTTAATTCAAGACAAACAATACAGTTTATGATATTTGAGGAAGGCTCTCATATACATTCAGTAGACACTTGAATTGTTTATTTCTCTAGAGGGTCACAAGGGAATAGAGATAGCATCTGAGTGTTTTACACACTTGCTCAGATACATATCAGTTCTCTGGTTTGAGCACGACACTTGGAGATTTCCTCTAACTTGCTGAAGGACTAATTTAGAAAAACATTTTTGCATTGCGATTTTGATATGTTTAAGCATATACATCCTGATAATAATGCTTTTCAAAGAATATTCCTTGGAGCTGAGCATGGTTGCACACACCTGTTATTCCAGTATTTGGGAGGCTGAGATAGGAGGATCCCAGGTTCAAAGCCAGCCTCAGCAACTTGTTAGCAGCGTAGTGAGATACTGTTTCCAAGTAAAACATAAAATAAGGCTGGGGGTATAGCTCAGAAGTGAAATGCCCCTGGGTTCAATCCCCAGCACCACATATACACACGAAAAGAATATTCCTTGAATATTAGTCCATGATGTTCTGTGAAAGAAGGACTCTCGAGCTGGAGAAGTTTGGGTAATCACCCTACACCCCATTCCACTGGGTGAATGTGAGACTGGAGTACTTCTGAAATGGGGGTTTCTTGAGAGAAAACCTCCGCGAGTTCTTGTCTACAGAGAGCGAAGAATGACACCCGCAGACCTCAGGAAGGGGAGTAAAAGGTTTATTGGAAGCAGCAGGGAATGGGGCAAGGGTGGCTGAACACCCCCAAAGGGGCTGGAACTCTGGGTCCAGCAGCTGCCTTCAGGACAATACTTGAGAGTAGCCCAAGCCGAATTGCCTTCAAGTGCAGGGTCCAGTAGCTGCCTTCAGGGTTGCTACCCGAGTGTCGCAAACTACTTTCTCCCAGAGTCCACGCGATCTGCCAGAAAAGAGGTACAGGTCACCCCTAGGGGCCTGGCCAGCTGTGATGTCCAGCAGAGGCCTTCAGGTTACTACTCGAGAGTCGCCTGAGCCACGTGCCCTCAGATGCACCCTGCCTTCTCTCAGGGCCAACATGACTTGTGAGAGAGAGAGAACAGCTCCCCAAAAGGGGAGGGGGTCCCGAGCAGGAAAGTCCCTCTTTTGCCATCAGACTGGCCAATGCCTGACCGCTTGCAAGTTCATTTTTGGTTAGGGTGACTTTTGGGATTCCAAGGAGAATTTGCATAGGGTATTTGCAAGTCCTTTAAAGGGTCTCCTTTCAGCAATGCCAGACTTGCTCAGTGGGTTTGTTGATTAGGAAACTCAGGATAGCTTTGTGAAGCTCTGGCCTTCTTATCTCTGAGCCTTTGGAATTTCAGGCATTTGTCACCCCTCAGGAAACTCAGGAAATTAACTTTTTTCTACCAAGGTCTTTTCCCTATCTGCCTATTTCCTTTCTATCTCCTCACTTCTACAGAGGAAAAGAACAATGAAGTGCCTAATGATGAAACCCAGGAACATTTTAACTCTGAGCCATACCCCAGCCCTATTTTATATTTATTTATTTATTATTTAGAAACAGGATCTTGCAAATTGCGGAGAGCCTCATTAAATTGCTGAGGCGACTTCAAACAACCTCCTAAATACTGGGATTATAGGCATGTGTCACCGTGTCCAGTTAATTGTATCATCACTTTTAATATTTTTAATCATTTTTAATATTTTTGTTGTACTGGGGATAGAACCCAGAGGTATTCTACCTCTGAGCTACACCCCCAGCCCTTATTCACTTTGTATTTCTTTATTTCTTTATTTATATTTTGTGATGCTGGGAATTGAACCCAGGGGCAGTCTATCTCTAAGCTACATCCCTAGCCCTGTTTTATTTTTTATTTTGAAATAGTGTCTCACTAAATTGTGGAGGGCCTCGCTAAGGTCCTGAGTCTGACCTCAAACCTGCGATCCTCCTGTTTCAGCCTCACAAGTACTGGGATTACAAGCTGTGCCCCCACGACTGGTTCATTTTTTATTTTGAAACAGAGTCTCATGAAGTTGCTGAGGGCCTTGTTAAATTGCCAAAACTGATTTCAAACATGCAACCCTCCTTTCTCAGCCTCCTGTGCCAGTATGGGGAATGACCTAGAAAGATTTGGGAAAGCTCTGATTATTAATATATTTCAAAAGAAAATAATTGGTATATTTCAAAATAGTAGTGTCAAAATGGAGGCAGACATGGATAAAGAAAAGACTTGGTTTCACAGGCAGCTATTCCAGTGTAAATCAACCTAGCTCAAAGTAATTAACAAGTCAATAGAGGAGAGCTAGGGCTTCCTCTTTCTAAAGACAGATCTACATGATCTAAGGGGGAAGGGGCAGGGTTTGACCTTGCCCTCCATGAAAGAAGACACCTCACCCCACCTTGCAAGGGGAGGTACCTTACAGGGATGTTCACGTCAGAGTCATGTGAACAAGATGGAGGTCATGGGTATAAAAGGCCAAGTCCACGTGTAAGCCCTTTGGTGTACTCATTGGAGTCATCCCCTCATGCCATCTTGGCATGGGGCTGTATTTCTATTTTCTGTATGTCTATCTTTCTAATAAACTCCTTTAAATCTTCAGCAGCTGTCCAAGCAATGAATACTTATTCTTAGCTTAGGACAAGAACCCACGGTTTTTCTGTTTGTCTTTCTGTGTGTGTCTGGTGGGGGGGGGATTACTTCACACCACGCACATTTCCCCCCCAACATATTTCCCGCAACACCTCCCAAGGGGCAGGATTCTAGGTGTGTACCACCATGCCCAGTGATTTTGAACATCTCAATTAATTTTGACTCTATTAAAGTATTTTTATACCTGTCCTTTACATGCTATGCAGTTGGGGGTTTTAGATTCCAGCCTTTGCAACTCAGTCCTGATCACTGAAGTGCCTCACAGCCCTTGGCAGCCTGCAAGGCCCAGGCCAAGGCATGGTGGCGTTAGCAGCCCTGCTTGATTCTCTGTTTGCTGGCTTCTGACACGCACCAGGACATCTGCCAAACTTCCAGGAAGCAAGAGGGTCTCAACACCACAGACCTCCCAGCACCTTCAGAAACGAGATGCATTCCCAAAGGCAAACCTAGGTGGAAGAGAAGGCCCTTCACGCTTCTTCCTTCCAAGTGTTGTCTTCCACAGTGAGGAGAGCTTGGCTAGACAAAGAGCAGGCATCACGGCCAGCCAAGGGCAGCAGACACAAGAGCCCGCTCATCACGACAGAGCTGACCTCGCCTTTGCTGCGTTTGGAACTCAAATCCATTTGGTAAGGAGGCCTAATCATCTAAGAAGTAGAGTCACGTGAAGAAACAGGATACGCCTTGAATGATCTGGGAAAGCATCAGGTTACTGAGTGTTAGCCAGCTCCCAGGAAAAATGTGTTCCTGTTTCCTGCATGTCATTCCCACACTACAAAGTATGCCTTCCAAATCCCATACCCTGCATGAGACCGAATTCTTTGGCTTTGGAGGCTTTCTCCAGAGCCTGAAATTCATTCCCAGCAGCAGTTCCTCTGTGGCTTTGCTCAAACAAACTTGCAATCTTTTGGCTCAGGGCACTGACAGTAATTGGAAAATGATATTCACTGTCCTGTTCTTTAGGGGGGAGGTGCTTTCCCTCCCGATCATTATTTATGATACTGCAATTGTCTTTGGTCTCATATGATGGCATTTATCATTCGCAGTCAATCTTTTTTGTATTGTTTTGTTTCAGTTAGCAATTTATCTTTACTTTTCCAGAATAATTTGAATAATATTGCTATACACATAACATGCCACATATAAACACATCGACATAATGTATATTTGTTATAGTGAGGTATTTACATCACACATGTATACAGTCATAAATATATACTTAGAAAGTTCCAGGAAATTTTAAGTTTTCAAACACATGTAAATATGTGGTCTCATACGAGTTTTCTCTGTTATTTTAGGTTAACAATATTTATGTAACCAGGGGGGAAACTTTAAAAATTACAACTAATTCCAATATGAAGAACAATCTGGTTTTGCTTTGTAAAGTTCTATCTTCTCTAGAAATATTACTCTGAGCCGTTATGGTCTGGGAAAGGGTTTTCTCAGAGAAGGCAAATGTGGAGCTAGGTGGGAAAGAATGGGTTATGAAATTCTGTGGCATCTGGAAGCTTTTCCTTATTTTTTTCCTAGTAACTAGTTTTTATTTCTTCCAAGGGAAGGAATACTTGCCGTAACATTTGCTGTAGCTAAGATTGGAGGAGGAATATTTTTACTCCACTATATGAATAAAATCATGTCAGTGATAGGGAAATTTTTCAGATATCAAGAAGTGTTTCAAGTAGAAAAACATTCTTACCTTGCCTTAGACAAAATGCTGACTGATGAGTTGTTCAGAAATAAACTCCTAAGTCTTTGGCTTGTGAAACTTATATAATTGAAAGAAGTCATGGGCCCATTGCTACTTTAGTATTATGCTATGTAGTAATGAGGGTGTATTCCTTGAGGTTTTCAATGAGCACTTTTAATAACAACAGTTTTTTCTGTA
Organism: Muscardinus avellanarius; assembly: GCF_963383645.1. Lineage (NCBI taxonomy): Eukaryota > Metazoa > Chordata > Mammalia > Rodentia > Gliridae > Muscardinus > Muscardinus avellanarius. The sequence goes on from NC_137795.1 coordinate 17,553,561, forward strand.
TTTACCATGCTATGTTTGATACAGGGATGCATTCATATTATTATCATTGTTTTCTCTTAAACAGTTATTATTATTATTATTATTATTATTATTAATTTATTTTCTTCTTTCTCAAAAGAAGAAACCAAGACAGAGGTTAAATGATGTTCCTGAGGTCATAGCTGGTAAGACTAGAATAAGAATTCAAACCTGATGATGTAACTTTCTTGGCTTTTAATGATCACCTTTAAAAATACAGGTCCCCAGGCTGGGCGTGGTGGTGCAGGCTTGTAATCCCCCTGCTTGGGAGGCAGAGACAGGAGGATCGCATAGGTTTGAAGCCAGCCACACTGGCTTAAGAGACCCTGTTTCCAAATAAAAAAATAAATAAAAATAGGTCTGGGAGTGTAGCCCGGAGGTAGAAGGGTTTCCAGGAACCCCAGTACCACCATATGTATCCTCTCAATAAAGCAGCAATGTCTACTAAGTTAATCTAAGGCTGTCCTTTAAACACACCCAAAGCAGAGGTGGACAATTAAATTATATAAAATATGCACTTGACATTGAGCAGTGTCTCCAGGCAGGGCTAAGGATTGTGCTTGGAGTTCAGTACACACGAGAACTGCTAATGAAGGGCGCTGGGGAAGCGCTTCCTCAGACTGAGGCGCCTCCGAGTCACCTGGCCTTTGTAGTCACTGTTCATCTACCATTTCTCAATTGCCCTGAGCCACATGTTTATTTTAATCTACGAATGGGGTAGTGTTTTCTCATCAACAGGTACTTACCAGTTTCTATCATTTTCAGATCTGCTGTTTTTTACTGATTCTAAGTGGAATACAGATAAAAATGAACACTATGAATAGGGAAAGGACATTTTACTCCCTATTCAGGGGAAATATCATGTTACAACTTGGTCGCAACCGAGTGCTCTGTGCTACCTGGAGTCGTCCCTTGGTAAAGTTTGGCATCATGGCTTCTCCCATGAAATTACACCCAGTATTCATCCTCTGGTCACCACAGCCGAACACTCGCCTGGCTCAGACTTGAATCCTCCTGTAAGCCACCAGCTGCCTCAGCTGGAAATCAACAGTAGCTGCCCAGACTGTCCCCAGGACCCACTCTGAAGTGTAAGTGACTGCGTGCCTCACTCTGAGCCCGAGTCCTCCACTCACCGGCCACTTCGCCCTATACTGTGGCACCTCTGGCTGCAGCGCCCCCCAGGCTCCCCTGCTGACCCATTCCAAGCCAACCCCAATATGCCTGCACCCCATAAACACCCCCCCCCAGCCCGCTGTCATTTCCTTAGACTTCATGACCTCCAGTATCCTGGATAATTTACACATTTGTTATTTTTGCATATTATTTGTCAGACATAGTTAGAATGTAAGCCCAAGTGAGCAGAGATTATCGTCTGCATTGTCTGCATACAACAGACAGCACCTGGAAAATCATAGATGCCAGCAGGTATTACTGAGTGAACGAGAGGAGAGAAGGAAGGAAAGATGGTGCAAACAGCTGGCCCTCACTTCTACAGCTGAACATGACACCCAGCCCTTCACCGTCAACATGCTTATGCAAAGCAAAAAGAGTGGCCGGCCCAGTGGGTTTATGTTTATGAGGATGAGACCTACTGATATTTTCTGAGTTCTAAGTTTATACAGAGAACATTATAAAAGTATGTATTAATTATTTAAGACTGCAAGAATAAGCCCACTATATGCTAAAGTAAATAATTTTGTAAGTACATTTTTAACAAAAAAAAAAAAAAAAAGGAATGGGAAGGTGGTTTCATGGATTTGAGACTCTCTTTAATGCCTGGCTTCAGAGACATGAGATGAATCTTTAATCTGCTTTTGTGTCCAATCTGTTGTGCTACCACCACCATGGAGCCTTTGAGAAACACTGACGCTCATGAAGGAAAGAGCTTGAGAAGACAACATCTCAGTGTAATTGCAGAAGTCGCTCTCAACTGCGGACTATGAAGGGATTCTAGAAGCCCTCCCAACCGCAAAGTCCCAGAAGTGACCTTTGAGAACCACTGGGTTCTGGTCTTTTTCTTCTTAAGGATTAATAAAAACAGAAACCCCAAGGATGTTCATTTATCTCTTCCAACTTGTTGTTTTGACAGCCTGGATGGTAGAAAGACTTGAAAGGTGAAAATTAGGCCCTTTATTCCTTTTCTTTTAGTTCTCAGCTGAGGAAACAGTCTTAGAACCTTTGTTCTAAGCCTTGGCGAGAGGTCAGAACTCGTGCCAGCTTGAGGAGTTTAAGTCTTTCCGCACATGACACAGTTCAGGCTGCCAGACTGAAGAAAGCACAGAGAGCTCTTTGGAAAGCAGAGACTCAAACAAATTCAGAGCAGTAGGCTTTTTCTTAGTTGTTATGAAAAATAAAAAGTCAGAGGAAACAAAAGTACAAGGTGTCACCCAATTTTCATTAAAATACCCATGAAAACAAACAGGAAAATTTTCATTAAAATACTCATGAATCAGCACTAGAAACTAAAAATAATAGTCAACATATACCAGACATTGGAGGCGATTTTACTAAATGAATCACCCACTGGACCAGATTTAAACACATCATTAATAGCCAGCATGTGCTCTGCTCTCGGAGGAAAAGCAGTGGTGGCAGGAGGTCTGCAGCAGGCCCCTGAGCGACCCCGCCACACCCCAGCCTCCCTGGACAACAACCTTTCTGCCTCCCCACCTCCCTGCCGACCCCACCGCCCAACCTCCCTCCAGGTACAATGGACACACAAAGGATTCTGTTCCACAGCCCTCCGGGGACTTTCATGGTCTCTGCAAACCTGGGTCAATCTAAGTACAGCCAAGTTTTTAGGAAGCAAAATGTCGGGTGCACCCTTCAGACAGGCAGAACTGAAGGGGTCGAGTGGCGGGCACTGAACGTGGAGACGCAAGTTTAGATCACTGAGCTGAACAGGCTCAGGGAGGACGGCAGGCCTGGGGAAGCCGGAAGCCCTCCTTCACCGGTGTGTCCCTGGGGGCGTGGGCCGGGAGGGGTGGTGGAGGGACTGAGTGAGAGCTCTATAGCCTGGATATACCCTGTATAGCACGTTCTCCTGCCTCCCTGGCCCTCTGAACCACAGTCCAAACCCAAGGAGCTTCCTGTGGCCCAGCCTGAACCCCCGCAGGCTGTGGACATGGATTGAGGGTCTTTGACACTGGTCAGCCCTTGCCCAGGCATCAGCCACCCCTGGTGGTCCCTGAGGAGCCAAGCGCCATCACTGTATGATGACTGTTTAAGAAGAAAAACATGCCAGCCAGAGGGCTTCTCTTCACTCCAGGATAAACATGCCTGGACGCACCACATGCATGTCTAGACCAGCCCCGCATCCTAATGGCTTCCTTCCTGCCATTCCCAGCCTGCAGCCCTCCAGAAGTGGCTGCTGAGGACTCCTCAGGAAGCGCTCGCCTGCTCCTGCTCCTCTTTGCACTCTGGCGGCCCATGGCCACTGCTCACGTTTCCCCAGTCCACTTCCTCTGGCTTCAGGCGCTGCAGTCTGCGTGTGAGAGGGCTCTGTCCCAGGGCCTTGTGGATTCCTGTTGTAGCTCAGCTCTGGTCTGAGGCTACGGATCCCAACTGCCAGCAAGGCAGACTCAGGATAACACAGACCAGACCAATAAAAAACCCCAACCCAGTACAAGCTGTACAATGCTTAGGACTGGAACATTTTCTCTAAAATACATTTATTACAGAAAACAAAGAAAAATTTAGAACATATTAGTCCCAAGAAGAATCTGTGTGGAAACCAAAATCACAAGAACCAAATTAAGATGTTTGACGGAAAGAGAAAATAATAAGTTGGACACTGCAGGTTGCGGTGCTGTTGATGTGGGAGATCATGAAAAGTATTCTTGAATAAGGAGAAAGTAGATGGAAATGAGGATAGAGAAAGAGACTCCAACATACCCCCATCAACTAGTGGCATACCGTGTTCTGCACTGATTCAGATCTGCCTCCACTCTGAAGCAATTTCCTGAATTCTAAGCTCCCAGTGAAGTTTTCTTTCATGCTCTGTAAGCATCGGTTATCATGATAGAATCTCCTTGTTTAGTCTGGTTCATCTAACCTGCAGATTCCAAGAGGAAATGGGATTCCATGCAAGAATTCCATGATGGAGAAACTAGAGTGGGAATGAGAGAGGCTGGGGGCTGGAAAAACCGGGATGCTTACTCTATCCTAGGTAGAAGCAGACAAGGATGAGGAGGGTGGGGTTGGATGCATTCTCCCACGCTTTGTGGTACTTGGAAGTTTCAGGAGCCAGCTGTGAAGTCCAGAGGTAAAGGTGATTGATTAGGAGAGGGTCCTGCATCGCCAGGGCTGCTCCTCCTGGCTGGCAAGGTGCTGGGTGCTCCCCAACTGTGCCTCCTGTAGCTCGGTGTTGGGTTTCTGAGCACAGCAAAGTCCTCAAGCAGGTAAACTGTGTGTCGTTAGAGCTCTGTCAACCATGTTCTCATGGTCACCGTGGTGTTCAGTAAGAGCTAAAAAGACAACCAAGTATGCTCGGGACACAAACACCCATGCTTGCAAAGCAGAAGTCCTCCTGTGTGCGGGGCTCTGGCTCCGCACGTGAAGACAAGCCCAGGGATGTGCAGTCACCCCAGAGGGGCGTCCTGTGGGAGCTGGCCCACATGCTGGGGAGCAGGGAGGAATCCACCAACTCTACCTGCAGAGTTGGAGACAGAGATCAGAGGAAGCCAAGGAGAAGTGCCACCTAGGTATTCACTCACGGATGAGTGTGGAGAGCACTCCTGTCAGCAAGCAGCAACCTTGAGCGGCAGACTGTCCTGCCAAGCAGGGTCACGCTTGCTCCCCTCTGTTTGTTGGTGGAGAATGGGAGTAGACATGGCAGGGAGCGCTAGCAGCCAGGCTGTGGTGTGCTGTGCTACCTCCTTCCTCTTACTAGAAAGAGTCCAGAAGAGCAGTCCTGCAGCCCTCTCCAGAGTGCCGATCTCATGCACCAGGCAAGCGAAAAGAAGGAAGCACCTCTGCGTTTATAACCTAGGGCACACCATTCCAGGTGATGCTCCATCAGACAGAAGGCGCTGGGCGTGGTGAGTGCTGTGTTCCAGGGACACCTCCGGCCTGACCGTGGCCAGGCCAGGCACAGGCTGCATTATGGGCAGGGAGGGAGCCAGTGTGGAGGGGAAGAGTCATAGAGCAGTGCGTAGGGGCTCAGGCGTGGTGCATGCTGCAAGGCCCCCGAGGATCTCTGGAGCCTATCACAAAAGGTGGTTGGGGGCTGACATGCCTCTCATAACTGTCCAGAGGGCCTCCCAGGGCTGTAGAGGGGAGAGAGAGGCGTGGGACAGGATAGACTTCAGGACCTCTCCCAGAAGGGAGAATTAAGAATTTACAGGGCCTCACCTCAGAGCACGGGGGCGCCGCTCCCAGGATAGCAGAGGTGCCGGTTGGCAACATTGCTGTGCAGCTTTCAGGACACCCATGTGACAACAGCCAAGAGGTCCTTGGAAAGAAGAGTCAGGCTGCTTGACTGAAAGCAGGATCTGGGGATGGAACCCAGGGGCATTCAGCCTCCGAGCTACACCCCCTGCCCTATTTTCTATTCTTTATTTTGAAACAGGGTCTCACTAAGTTGCGGAGGGCCTCACTAAGTAGCTGAGGCTGTCCGCGTACCGCGATCCTCCGGTCTGGTCTCAGCCTTCCGAATGCTGGGATTACAAGGGTGCGCCACCACGCCCTGCTCTCAAATCACTTTAACAGCTAAATTTAGGAACCCTTCAGTCTTTTCTTGTTTCAACTGGGTCGCTGTTCGTTTGACCAGTCCAACACATTACAGATGGGGACATGAACTGCTGTGCAAACGATGAGCCCGAGTTCCATTTCAGGCTCCGGGCTCCAGGGGTTTGCATAGGTTTCCCTCCCACAGTCACTGGCTTCATTGATGAACTTTTGGTCACTTTGTTTTACTTTATCATGAGCACAAAACCTCTAACACCTCGTTTCCTTGAAGGTCCCTCCCCCTGGTGTGTTTCTTACTTCTCCACCACCGACTCCCACTTTCCCCTTGATCATTCATCCTTATTTGTTGAATTTATCCATTGTCTTTTTGTGATTTTGATGAACGCAAGCTGGGCGGAGCGGGAGGCTCTGGCTTTGTGTTTAGACCAGTCCTATCGCCTTACAGTTCCCTGTGCTCCCTGCTGGATTCTCCTGGTGCAGACACAGCTCTGCTGTGCACTTTTCAGTGATTTCACTTTCTGACAGTATAAAGACGCTGCCTTGATGATCCGTGGACAGTGACCCTCGATCCTTTTGCAGTCATTTCTTTGGGGACCCACAATACACTTATTCTTTCTCTGACTCAGAACTACTGGGTTTTTCCCTGAATGGCAGCACCAGTTTTCCTCCCCTTCTTCATGCACAAGTGTTCCTGTGTCTCCACTTGGCAAAAGTGTGGCTTTCTAATCTTCACAGAGTGATCTTCTGTAGTAATAGTGTCTAGGTGTCAGTTTTAGTCACTAGTGGGTTTGAATTCATCTTCGCATACTCAGTTGACCATGTTCCTCTATAATTCCAGTTGTATAATTTTTCAATTTCTTGAAAATAAGGATGGACATGGTATCTTTGATGTGGTTATTACTGGTCTGCAGAAGTTTCTTTCATGTTCTAGAGAGCAGCTGTGCATCATTTTTACATTTTTTGGTACTGACCCACAGTTCTCAGGTATATTGTTTCTTTCTCCTTTTTGAAGATTTTCCTTAGATTTTCAGTTTAGAAGTTTTTATGAACATATTTTCCAGTAAACTGGTAATTTCTTCAGCTGTGTCTAGTCTACCAGTAAGCCCATCAAAGCCCTCCATTTCTTCTCATGTTTTCTAACTTCAAGCTTGGCTTTATAACTCTTTCGTAGCAGTTCCATCTTTTTGTTGACCTTCACCTTAATATTTTGACTTTTTTTCTCCTTAGAGCTTTTTGAATATTAATCATAGTTACTTTAAACCACTGGTTGATACTCCCTGAATCACTGTGCTGTCTGAGTGTGATACTGTGTGTTCTGCCTTTTAGCACCATCTCGTGCCCCCCGGGCCAGGACTTGGCTTTCTTCTTTGTGACAGCAGGAGGGGCAGAGACCAGCATCTCCTCCAGTGCACTTGTTTTATTTTCTTCCTGCCTTTGAGTTTCCCTAGAGACACTTTATTAGGTAGAGCTGGAGCCTTGCAGTTCTTTCTGTTATGATAGTATGTTAGTACACAGGACCTTGTTAATGCGCGGAGAGAGAATTATTAGGTCTCCATCTTCTTTCCCTGAACCGTGACCTTCGCACGTACTTGATGGCTCCCCACCACCCTTAAGTGAGACAGAAAGACTAAAGGATGTGTTTTTCTTCCAGGCAAGAGAGCACTGGTCTTGGGTTTTCCTTTATCCCACATTGGTTAGACTCTGAAAAACCAAAATTGTTTAGGATTAGTCAAAATAGATTTTCTTGAGGGAAGGCATTTGAGAAACACAAAATGATCTCGTTACCTTCCCTTTTTCTGTCAGAGCAAGAAGGGAGTTATTCTTCTGTGTCACCCTGACAATGTGGAAGGACTTATAAGGTAAAACCCGGGCTGGGCCTTCGTGGGCCACTGGTGCTGGGCCACACACAAGGTCCACTGGCCCACTGGTGGCTTCTGCTCCGGGAGCTGAGATTCTCAACCTGCCAGGTTGTCTCCCCGTTCTCAAGGGGCCAGTTCCCCCTTGAATTGGGTCCTGTATGGACTCGAGAAAGGTTCTTCTTCCTCTTTTGAGGAAAGAGTGAAGTCTCCAACATCTTGAGGGCGTGGACGGTGTCACAGCCATATCTCCTCCTGAGGCCGTGCACAACTTTCCTCTCTCACAGCAGCTCATCACTGAACACAGACCCCAAATTTCTACAACAGGACACTGCTGCTATTTTATCTTTGGGATGCTCCTATAAAATGTTGTGCAAGACCAACTTTCCTTTCCCTCATTGGAAATATGTTCTTTGACTTTTTATGAACTTTGTGATTTTACCTCTCACATGTGTGACTGTAATCTATCCCACCCACCTTTTGACCTTCTATTAAGGGACGGATTTGTTTTGTTTCTCTCCACACAGTGAGCCAGCCCCAGTGGAGCCTGTGCAAAGGCCCTGTCTCCCCACTTAACCTACGATGTGTTGCGTTTCCACCAAAAGATCTGCTCCCTCTTAGGTCTCTATCCAGCCCACGGGTTCACTTGTCTGGATTTTAACACCATGTCTACATCGGGCAGAACAGACCCTCTCCTATATTTTAAGTTCAATGTGTTGGTAAATTTCATCTGGGCTAATCTCTGTGCCTGGTTACTCCCATTGGTAAAAAAAAAAAAATAATAATAATAATAATAATAATAATAAAACACAGGCGTACAGAGATTTCTTTAAGGAACATTCCACAGAAGCAAGCCGACCTCTGTGCCTGCCAGTACGCTGCTCACCCAGCTCTGCGGGGCTCTGTGCTCCTGGCTGTCTTTCTGTGGTCCCTCTGTGAGCCTGCTGCTCCTTCTCTAACTCGCCTGGGCACTAGGATGGGTGACGGGGGTCAAGGGCCGTGGGAGAGAGACCGTCCACTGGGGATCCATCGCTCCACACACAGAGCCAGCCGGACTAAAGTGCTCTGCTCTTGGAGGTGATCTAACGTGACCAGCTGGCTTCCCGGGTAGAGTTCTGTCCACAGAGCAAGAGGGGAGGATCACAGGATAGCAGGATCGCACAGCTCCTCAGCCCCAGCGTCGGGCCTTCTCAATGGCTGACTTCACTGCTTAACTGCCTGTTCCACCCGGTGGCTTATTTCAGTGAGCAAGACAGGTGAAGGCTCCATGGTAAATTCTGATAAAAATCGAAAAATGAGAGCACTCCTTGCTTTGTTTCCAATGTTTGGATGGAATGCAGTGCATTCTTTAAGAGATTGTCAACAGGAATCAGGACCTTACTTCTACTTCGGGTCATAAGCTGGAATTTCTATTCTTGCCCATGGGTAACTTTAGGCATCTTGGGTTTCAGTATTTGAGTAAAACAAGGTATATTTCAAGACCTACTGCAAATAGTTTTAGGCCAGAAAAGCTCTAACAGCAGGAAAGGGACTGAATTAGAAGCTGCAGTGACCAGACTGCCTTCCTATTGACAAATGACCAAATGATGCTGTACACACAGCTGCTGGGAGCGGGGCACGAGTCAGGCCTGCCAGGCCGTTGACGTGAGCCGTGTGATGTAGAGTGAATTTGTGGCTCTCTTTAAACCCAGGGGCTACTCCAGATAGCAGCGGTATTCATCAGGTGGTAGTTGCAGCAGAAAAGGGAGTCTATCACATTGCATTTTATTAAGAAAAAATACAACAAGTTGAAATACTGTGGACAGGGAAGTATGTCTAAAAGTTAGTCAGCTTGCATCCTCCCCTACACGGGTGCTTCAGTCCCTTCCTGCGCTGTGGGATCTCCTGACCTCTGCCCCCAGCACCCTGGGGCCTGAGGGCAAAGAAGGGTAAGGCAGAAGCCCACTGCAGAGCCAGAGAGTTCTCAGTGTCAGAGACCAGATGAGGACTGGAGGTGAAAGGAACTCAACCTACGGCAGAATCCAGGAGGGAGAAGAAGAAATGGAGGACCCCCATTCTCCATGGCCAGAAGCCCATCAAGAACATCTCCAGAGGTATGTTCAGGGACTGCGGGGCTGAGTTACTCTAGCCGTTTTGGAAGACGCAGGTCTCTAGTGCCCGCTGAGCACCATGGTCAGTTGTGGGAGGCGCCCGACCTCCTCTCCACTGATCACTCTCCCGTGGACGGACAGGTAGAGAGCACCCACTCCGTGGCCCGAGGAGTAGGAGGCTGCTCACTGGGAGGGAGCAGCACCGGCCCCACATGCTACCCTGACTGGTAAATGCCACCCTTTGTCACCACGTAACTTACATGTATGTGCCTATTAGACCTGAGGACTCCTCTGGATACCATCAGCTGCAGAGTGGCAGTTTGAGGTTTTATGACAAATGAAGCCAATCGTGTCTCTTCCAGACTGATCAAAGGGCTCAAATTTGCTCTAGTTGTAAGCTAACAAGTTAGCCCTCCACAGAGTCATGGATGCTGACAGAAGACGTGAGATTCTTGGGTCAGAACCATAAACACAACGACTCAAGTCCAGCAAGTGGCAGTCACATCAGGTTCCCTCACACAGAGTTCCCACAGGGGGATGGGGAACTGAGTGGACGTGGTCCCTGGTATGAGTTTGCATCCATGACAGAGAATGCCAAACTTAAAGAACCCCAGTGTTTATAAGAGGACTGTGTTCAAGCTGCCTGTCCTTTCCCCCAAAGATGGCATCATCTTTGTCATACTGGAGCACAAACAGAGAGACACATTATCTCTTCCCAGCCTGGCTGTTTGCTACACAAACATCCTTGAACAGATAGTGGGGGCCATAGAGTGCAGAGAAGAATGCTCTGTAGAGAATGGCAGGATTAGAAATAGTAGTATAACTAGTTACCAATTAATCATTAGCTAATAGCGAGTTGTAACCAAGCTACAATCTATAGGACCGTGCGTCAACCCAAGAACATCTCTTATGCAATTTCTCGTTAAATACAACAAACTACTTCCCATATAAGGAAAATATCACCCTTGACTGATGGGACTGAAGAAATTGTAACTGAGATTGAACCCTGTTCTACAGATACAGACACAGAGGCAGTAGTTAACCTTAGAGGCTTGGGTGGGATTACCCACAGAGTGAAGTAAAGGAAGATCAACCCTTAGCCTCTCCTCAACACGACTGCCCGGATTACACTGCATGTTTAATAAGGGTGTGTGTGAGTGTGTGTGTGTGTGTGTGTGTGTGTGTGTGTGTGTGAGTCAGCTTTACACTGATGTGACCAAAGTGCCTGATAAGAACAACTTAGGGGAGGAACAGTCTGTTTGGTTCACGGACTCCAAGTTTGGTCCATGGCTGGCCAGCTCCAAGACAGAATCATCATGGGGGAGCAGAGCTGCTCAGGTCAAAGGCAGCTGGGGAACAGAAAGAAAGAATGAGAGAGAGTGGGGGGGAAAAGATAGAGAGAAGAGAGAGAGAGAGAGAGAGAGAGAGAGAGAGAGAGAGAGAGAGAGAGAGAAGAAGAAGAAGAAGAAGAAGAAGAAGAAGAAGAAGAAGAAGAAGAAGAAGAAGAAGAAGAAGAAGAAGAAGAAGAAGAGGAGGAGGAGAGAGCACCAAGGGGCAAATTTAGTCCTTATGACCATATCCCCAGCAGAAAAACGCTTGACTGTAGCTATATAAGGTCATAGATAATGAAATCACAAGATGTAAATAAAATAGAATGTCTTATCATCTTTCAAAACACATAATTTATCAAGCACCCTTTTTACAGTTTTAAATAACATTGCATGTCAGAAGTAAAACTTAAAGGTTGTGTAGTATGAATTCGATGGCTTCACAAATGCATAGAAAAGCTCTTGAAATGTATTCCAGATGTTAACATTGGCTCCCTGGGTGGCTATGTGATAAATATTTTCTCTTTCCATTTTTAGAATTTTAATTGCTTCCCAATTTTTTTGAGCACAAAACCAGGAGGAAAGGTATGAGTCATTAAGATTAATTGAAGTAAATTATTTATCCAGAAAAAAGATAGACAATCTTAGTTCGTATAATTTTCAGATAATTACATATTTGTGACATGCCACAGACTTCAGATGGAGTGACTTTCAGAAACACTGTCTGGATGAGCTCTCCATCACACAGATGCAGAGGCGCATTGCTCTTACAACCCAGAGCTTCTCAGGGCCGCACTTCTGCATGGACACAGTAACAGGCATCTCACCCAGCCAGAGCACTCTACTCGCTTTGTCTTGTTCTTCCAAGAACAAGCTCATGGTGGCTCCAGCACTTTACACATGATTGTGCATCATTTATCCACACTCTCTTTAAGTAAACCATTTAACATTTTGAGAACGAGTCACAGAGCCACAGACAAGGCGCCATTTTGCTGAACTCTGGCCACCCCTGAAAGCTGGGACCCTGAGTTCATTGCTCCCAGTTTGGGGCCCTCTCTCCTGCCCTCAGCAGACGGTCCTGGGAAGGACGAGGAAGTGGTAATGATTTGATGGTTCGATAGAATTTGTTTAGCCACACAGTGATGAGTAAGCTGCGTTTCTCTTCCTGTTTTGCTCCATGACACACTGGTCTAGGCAAAGGTCTGGGTTTGTCTCTGAGGAATTTGCCTTGTTATAAAACGTCCCATATCTGAGGTCATCTTGTCCTTGTATCTCAAGAACATTTTTCTTTCTGAAATCTTGGCTTCCCAAGAGGATAGCTGAGCATAAAATCACAGAAAGGAAAGATGCTCTCACTCAACCTCTTCCCTTTACAGCTGCAAGAGACAAAGGAGTGTTCTGAGAGGCTCGGAGCCACGCAGCTGCCACACAGGAGCAGCAGGCAGACCCCGAGGCCCCCGAGGTCCTCCACGACTGTGAAGCCACCATGGATGGGGTGCTAGGAGGGGGCAAATCACCTGGGAGGAGCTGGCGCAGCTGAGCACTCTGTCTAGTCACAGGGAACCCCAGGAAGGGCTCCCCAGGTCAAAGGTACTGGACACGGGGCCTTTTGTGTGTGATTGGTTGGCGAGGTGGTGAGTTAGTTTCAACAAAGCGGTCCTGAACTCCTCTTTGTCTGTGCTGATCTGTACAAGGGCACTGAGGAAATGCTGTGCATCTGGCTTTCCACGTCCAGGGCTCTCACATCGACGCACTCCACCAACCATGGACCACAAATAGTGTCTAGAGCAACTCCATCGCTAACAGGTGCTGCTTGGCCAGGCCCACAGCATCCACAATGGCAAGATGCAGAAAAAGAAGATAAAAGGGTGGTGGGTACGAACGGTACCTCCTCTTCCAGGATATGGAGAAGGTTCTAGGGCATTCCTTCTGGCCAGGCAGCAATCCTGCCATCTACAGCCTAGTAGAGCTCTGTCTCACTTCGTCTGGTCAGTTCAGCTTGGGACGAGGCAGTGCCACAGGGTTAGGAAGGCACACAGGACACAGAGCCACGTGCTTATAGATGTCAGTGTAAAAATGGTGACACAGACCCATATGATGCTCTAGAGACCACTAAAATATTTATATGCAAATAAAAGTCAAGATAAACATCAACAGGAGTCATAAATGTTATGAGAGTATGTTGGGTGTAGAAAGCATCAGAAATTACAGCAGCTTAAATGAATCATCAAATTTGAAATGAATCATCAAATTTCAGTGGATCATCTATAATAAAAAGAACCAGTCTTTTAAGGCAATATGTAAACAAATTTCCCACTTTATTATGTGTGTATATATATATATATAATTTGTGTGTGTGTGTGTGGTACTGGAGATGGAACCCAGGGGCATTCTACCTCTGAGCTATACCCCTAGAGCCCTATTTTTTTGTTTACTTTAAAACAGGTCTCACTGAGTTGCACAGGGCCTAAGTAGCTGAGGCTGTCTGAGAACTGTGATCCTCCTGTCTCAGCCTCCCAAATGCTGGGATTATGAGCCCAGCCCCACTCTATTATATTATGAAGTGTAAAATGTATGAGGCACGTTTGTAAAACAAAGCACCTCTTCTTCCTTTTTCCTTTTTCAACATAAACAGTTGTCTTTTTAAAGTATCCTCAAAGCAGCTGTCAGAGAAGAGAGTGGAGGCTCCTGCTGCCCCCACCCCTGCCCCACACTGCTCAGCCCCTGTAGAGGCAGACCAAGAGTTCCCTCCAGTCTCCTCTCTTCTGTAATGGGATCCTTCAACTTCTAAAGGCAGTGAAGCAACTAAAAACACATTCCACTGTTTAGAGGGAAAAGGAAACCGCGTGCGTGCACTTGGCGCAGCTGACACCCACTAGGCGGTGTATAGCAGTGTTAGGTGGCACCTTCTTTAACCCCAGACCCATCCTAGGAGGGAGCATCTATTATTTTCATTCTACATGAAAGAACTGAGGCCAAGGAGTTAAACAGCCCCAATTTCCAAAATCAAATTATCTCAATAAAATCTTGGTTTGGATGGGTTTACTATACAGGATAATTCCAGATTAAGTTACATATTTAATACAATAAATATTACTTTCAACGAACATCACTTTCTTTTTTTTTACTTTTTTGTTTCATAAATCATGTAGACTTTTACACAGAGGTCTTATATAAATCTTACTACACCTATTTCTAGAAATTCTATATGTTTTATTACTGTAAATGACATTGTTTTCATTATACTTTTGTATTATATATTTCATTACTCTATGGAATAAAATTGATACCAATTATTGGTCATGTCTCAATCTCTCTTTTTTGTTTTTATATAAACATAGCATCTGCCAAAAAATCTTGGCCAGTTGCTTTCTTCTTTTTTTAATTTCATGTTTATATATATATAAACATGAGATTAAATATATATGTTATGTGTGTGTGTGGTACTGGGGGGTAGAACCCAGGGGCTTTCTACCTCTTGGCTATACTCCCAGACCTATTTTATATTTTATTTGGAAACAGGGTCTCACTAAGTTGCTGAGAGCCTCACTAAATAGCTGAGGCTTTGAACCTGTGTGATCCTCCTGTCTCAGCCTCCCAAGCGTGGGGATTACAAGCATGCACTACCACACCCGGCATGTTTTTTATATTTTAATTCCCAGTTAGGTAAATTTTTGTCACTATTTTTTAATCTCTCTCGATATATTTTGCTAAGTTTAGGTAATATGATTTTATTATTTATATATCTTTAATTATATGAAATTCTATATAGCATAATAAAAATAAAAATATGTAATAATTCACTAACATTAGGAAAAATGATTTTTGTTTTCTTTGAGAATAAAATTTGTTAGCAATCTGCAAAAATCAAGTTTGTTACTGATGTTGGTCAAATTCACCATCGATATTTTTACAACTTGAGCCACCAATTTCTGAGTTTTATCTATTTGCTCAGATTGTGAGTTAATAATTCCTTGAGTTGATAAGAGTATCTTTTATGGATATTAATCTCCTTGTTTGGGACACAAAGGTTGATGACGATTAGCTTCTTGATGAATCACTTTTTATTAATGAACAATACCCCACATCTTCATAGTATATGGTTTTTGTCCCTGTCCCATTCAGCTTGTCAGTAGTGACCTGGAGCCCCAGGTTGTCAGGCAGCGAGTCAGCGGTCAGGATGGTTCAGGGCTCCACACACTCTTGAGAGTCTTGACATCTATCTTTTCAAAAGTGCTTTTCAGCCGGGCGTGGTGGCGCACACTTGTAATCCCAGCTTTTGGGAGGCTGAGACAGGAGCATCAAGGTTTGTGGCCAGCCTCAGCTATTACTTAGCGAGGCCCTTTACAACTTAGTGAGACCCTGTTTCAAAATAAAGAAAAAAAAATCGGGCCGGGTGTGGAGCTCAGAGGTAAAATGCACCTGGGTTCCATCCCCAGTACAGGAAAAAAAAAGTGTTTTTCAAAGGTTCAGAGCAAGCACCAGGTAATTATGCATTTCCGTGTATATACAGTATAAAATAAAATATAAAATACTTTATCTAAGGGAAAACTAAACGTTGGTTTTATTTGGAGAGAGAAAATATGTAGCTGCGGGATGGGATGGAAGATAGAGCTTGGTACTGTTTTCTTTCATTCTTTTGAAATTTCAGTTGGTGGAAAATATCCTGTACCTCCATCTATACACACAGACTTCACATTTGCCAACTTCATGGATTAAAAGGAAAGGAGAATAATAATTTGCTTAATTATAATCTTTTTTTTGTGGTACTGGGGATGGAACCCAGGGGCATTCTACCTCTGAGCTACACCCCTAGCCTTATTTTTTATTCTTTATTTTGAAACAGGGTTTCAGAGAGTTGCAGAGGGCCTCACTCAGCCTCTCAAATGCTGGGATTATATTCTTAAAGAGACTCATGTTCAAGTTTAGGTCCTCTGACAACATTATTAAGTACAACTGCTTGATTTAAGCAGTTCAAGTTCGTCAGGTTTTAAGTAAGTGACCCAACAGCCCCATGCTTTTTCTCAGTAATGCTTACTTGGCATGCTTATATTTACATGTTAATCATAGTAAGGAGGACTAAACAACGTCAAAGCCTCCAAAAAATGGATTGCAGTATGGAAATTCCTAATCATCTGGAGATGAATCTTGACCTTAACAGTTATGTTTCAAATTAATTGGCAAAATTTTATGACCAATACCAGAGAGCCCCACCTGCCTCTCCAGGGAAATAAAGTCAGGATGGGATTCAGATTCCATCCTTAAATGTCAGGATAGTAACGATGTGTCCAGAGAGGAGGGAGCGCAAAGGCCTGGAAGTTTGTCTCTGAGGGAATTGCAAAATGTCCCATATCTGAGGTCATCTTGTCCTTGTATCTCAAGGACATTTTTCTTTCTGAAATTTTGGCTTCCCAAGAGGATAGCTGAGCATAATCACAGAAAGGAAAGATGCTCTCACTCAACCTCTTCCCTTTACAGCTGCAAGAGACAAAGGAGTGCTCCGAGAGGCTGGGAGCCATGCAGCTGCCACATAGGAGCAGCAGGCAGACCCCGAGGCCCCCGAGGTCCTCCACGACTGTGCAGCCACCATGGATGGGGTGCTAGGAGGGGGCCATTCTCCATACCCCAGTCACCTGGGAGGAGCTGGCGCGGCCGAGCACTCTGTCCAGTCACAGGGGGCCCCTTGAGTTCAATCCCCAGTGCCACAAAAACTTAAAATAAAAAATGGTAAAATAGAACTGGGGGTGTAGCTTAAAGGTGGAATGCCCCTGAGTTCCATCCCCAGTACCACAATCAATCAATCAATCAATTAAATATATGTGTTAGGATGTGCATAGATTATAGGCAAACAGCACAAATATATTTAAAATTAATGAAATATATACAACTCTAATGTGTAGAGTAGAATATCCCTAAGAAAAAACAAGAACAGACATGTTAGAATAAACTGTAAGTTATATGTATATGCTCATATTTCACTTAAATCATATATATATATATATATAATTTTTTTTAAATCTACCCACAAAATAAATTAAAAGATAAATGAACTGGGGGAGAACAGACGCAACCCATGCAGAGCACAGGTATGAGATGGTCTTCATAGATAAAAGTCTTTCACAAACCACAAGAATTAGGTGACTGCGCCATTGCAAGGCGCTGATGGGCAGAGACAAGAGAGGAAGGACAAGAAGGGAAGGGCCAGCGACGACCCCAGCGCGCGGCAGCTGGAGCGGCGGTCATTCTGGGCCTGCCTGGCTCATCTCCTAGGTCACCTAATATGATCACCTCACACAGTCACTAATAGGACTAGCTTGGGGTTCTGTTTTCATCCAACTAGCACAGTCAGAAACCTCCACTCACGTCCAGGACATCCCTGTGGACTGAGCTTCAGCTGCTGGGCGCAACTTCCCTCCGCCACGTTCACAAGATTACATCGAGGCTCCCATCCCCACTCATCTGCACACACACCAGACACACATACAACCACGCACACGCACAATCTGCCTGATAGTGCAGGACCTACATTAGGTTCTCAAGTAAGCAGCCCCCTCTTCGGAGCGTTGCCTTAGACAGAGAAGTTTCGCTGCAAAGGTGTTCTCTTGATTGGGACGATGGGAGAACCGCAGTGAAAATCCAACATCAACACCCTTATCAAGTAAGATGTCCCAAAACCTAGCTCAGCCACTTTTATCACTTAACCATCCTATTGACCGAGGTCTCCAGAGACCAATTTTCAGTGCGAGGCAGAGACTCCTGAACTTTAAGCATCCTTTCCTTCAGTGGAGCAGAAGTCGCGCTTATGCAGTGACTTGGGAAAGGAAAGATTTACATGACATAGCCTTTGCTTCCTACAAAACTGAAATGAGTTCCACATGTGAGAGAGAAAACAGAGACGTCTCCTAAGACACGAGCTCGGGGAAGACTGACAGGGAGGGCGGGCACAGGGGTGTTTCACAACCTCAGTTACTGGCATGGCATTCCATCTTGCAGAGCGCCTCCTTCCGGGTCCTCCAGATCTCCTCCATAGACAACTGGCCCTGGACTAGCCATCGCTCATCATTGGTATCAATATTTTGTTCAAAAATTCTCTTCTTTGCCTTCATCTACTAAGAATTTTTAAATCAAATTAAAGATAACTTTGTGTGTGTGTGTGTGTGTGTGTGTGTGTGTGTGTTACTAGGGATGGAACCTAGGGGCATTTACCTCTGAGCAACACCCCCAGCCCTATTTTTATTCTTTATTTTGAAACAGGGTTCCACTGAGTTGCAAAGGACCTCACTAAGTAGTAGTTGAGGCTGTCGGCAAACTGTAATCCTCCTGTCTCAGCCTCCCAAATGTTGGGATTACAAACTTGCGCCACCATTTCTGGCCTGAAGATAACTTTTTTTTTTTTTTTTTTTTTTTTAACAGAGAAAACTCCTCCAGTGAGCAAGCAACCATAAAACGGCAAAGAAAATACATAGCGGCTCCCTGGAAGAAATGGATATCTTAGCCGGGCGTGGTGGCGCTGGTTTGTAATCTCAGCACTTGGGAGGCGGAGACAGGAGGATCACGTTGGAAGCCAGCCTCTCTGCCTTAAGAGACCTCGTTTCCATATAAAATAGGTCTGAGAGTGTAGCCTGGAGGTAGAAAGCCCCTGGGTTTCATCCCCAGTACCACCAAAAAAAAAAAAAAAGGATATCTTAATTGTTCTTAAGTGTTAGCATGAACCTGACAACCTAATTTATTATGAAACAGAATGCCTCTAAAGTATTACCTAATTCTTATCTTACTGTACATTAATATATTAAAATTTGCATAATATACTTAACAGTTGAAAGTAAAAGGTCAGCGTCAGTGATGGTAGTATCTTGTAGCCAGCTTCAGCTACTTAGGCTCTGCAGCTCAGTGCGGTCATTTCAAAATAAATACTAAATTAAAAAATAGGGCTGGAGGTAGAATGCCCCTGGGTTCTATCCCCAGTACCAAAAAAAAAGTCAATAATTTACCTTATCCCAAATACTGCCTTGCTAATCCCCACCTAATATAAGACTATCAGCTTCCTCAGGTAAGATGCTGACTTCACATTATGAGAACTGACTGGGGGTGGGGGTCGTGCTTTACTTTAATTGTTATATATTAATAACAGAAGAACAGAGGTGGACAATCTCCAACAGTGCCCTCGAGCCCAGTGGAGTCTAAATGAAATTACAGCACCTTGTGCTAGTGAAGGTTTTGGAGTTACTAAAATAGAACCATGGAGTAGAAGAATGAGCTGTTATGCTGGAGGTGAGCACTGAGTAACATAACTGGGGCTAAAATGATGACGAGGGCCACACAAAGGATGGGCCTGCCCGCCCCAGAGAAGCCAAGTTAACAAACACGAAAGACACAGGGTTTCCAAGTACGAACTCTAACATAACGTGTTACCTCCAGCAAAACACCACAAGCTGTCACCATGAATTAATGTTGCTTTTGGATTAAAAAAGAAAACAATGCTGTGGTAATTACATATTAAGTGTATTTGGTATTCTAAATATAAAGAATTTAGGACTGGAGCTCAGTGGTTGAGCAAGTGCTTAGCATGTATAAGAGCCTAGGTTCTAGCCCCAGCACCAAAGGTAGATAGATGGATAAATAGAAAGATATAAATATTTTATTCATAAGAAGTAGCATAATGAGAATACTATATAGGATAATTAAGATAGAATATTTATAAAAAACAAATGAATATCTTTTTTGCAGCAGCAGCAGCACTGGCAATGGAACCCAGGGGCATTATACCTCCAACCTATACCCCAGCCCTATTTTTCAGTCTTTTTATTTTTTGAAACAGGGTCTCACTAAGTTGTGAGGGCCTCGCTAAGTAGCTGAGGCTGTCTGCGAACCATGATCCTCCAGTCTCCACCTCCAGAATGCTGAGATTACAAGCATGTGCCACCACACCTGGCTATGAACATTCTTAATAAATTTTAAAACATAGAAATATCATTGGCTGCATTAATGATAAAAGGGTCAAATATTAATATCAAAAGTTTTAGTTAGACTAAAAAATTAAAACTATTAGCTTTTTAAATAAAAACAACATCAGGGTCGGGAGTGATGGCTCACTTTTTTCTTTGTTACTATCCTGATCATATGCCATTTACACCTTTATATTGTCTGATTTTAAAATAAAAAATTCTTAACTCTATTCTAACTGTAATCAACTTTAAGTACAAAATAGTGAATTTGAAAAACGATATCTAGAGAACGGTAATTTATTACCAGAAGGACTTTAAGGGAATGGTGTGAAACAAACCTGTTACAGCTCAATAAATATCAATGTTTTCATAAGGAAATACATGCATTAAAGTAATTTGTTGAAAGTAAAGATGCATAATATAAGAAAGAAAAATTCAGTACATGATAACAGAAGGAACAAACACATCCTTGGCTTTCATGACACAACATGGCCGATATTTTAATTAAAAGTCTCCAGAGCTGTGCTTCAATACATTCCTATTGTTTTAAATAACCTCCAATAATGTTACCTACTTACAGCAGCCCTGAAAAACTAAGAGAATAAGGTGGAACCATTTCTAATTTTTTGATGCAGTTAAATAAAACGTGAGTTTATTACATGCCTTAAAATGGAAACTTAAGTCACAAATTTTTTTCTCAACTTTGAATTAGTGTTTCGCTGTGTCTTTTGTAGATATTTATTCGATTTGGTTTCCAGCACACAAAGTCCTTCTTTAAAACTTTGGCCTAATCAAGATTTACCCTAGAAGAATCCATTTATCCCACGTTCAGTGGTAGAAGTTCTAAGGAGGTCCCATCAGGACTATTTTTTATTAACTTACTGAGCAGTATGTTTCCTAATACTAGATCCTTGACTCCCTTAGCTTATGTGGATCTATATTGAAAGAAATGGTTATGTTGAAAAAGGTGGTCTCTAAGAAAAGTGCTTGAAGGAAACTGTGAATGGCCTCAGCCTCTGCTCTTGCCTCTTGACCTCTTGGGAGGCATCTCCTTTTACTGGTCACTTCCACTGGGCATGCATTTCCCTCAAAGCTGGGAGGCTTGGGCTGTGTGATAGGCTTGTAATCTAGAAAAGGGCCTGGTCCACCAAGTCCATCTCTTCTTAGTCCAAAGTTACTTCATTCTGGAGGCAAGAAGTTTTCTTCTGGGTTTCTCAGAACACATCTTCCTTGGAACACAAGGAAAATTTGTGACCTAAATTCTTGCACCTTCTAACCTGAGTAGACCCATAGTCATATGACTCTTTCCCTGAATGTCGGATGTGTGGGTGACATGGATTCATCCGATGCAGAAGAATGGTGGATCCCTGGCTTGACCATGCACCTACTCCCTGGAGTGAACCCTAGTGTGTGAGGATCATCAGCACCTTGGCCTTCTTCATCTGGTCTTGGCAGCAGAATGGTGGATCCATGGCTTGACCGTGCACTGTGCCCTTCTGTGATGCCTAGTGTGTGTACATCATTGGCCATGGGCTTCTTCATCTGGTCTTGGCAGAAGTTCTACAGCAGCTGTAGACTTTTGGAAGTGGCTTAAAATGTTTTTCTGTTGCTGAGGAATTATCTTTATAATCATAAAAATGTGGAAAGCACAGGGCCATCTCAGTACATGTCACCGTTAGTGACCTTCCTGACCCTAAACCCACAGGACCAAGCAGTGATCATTAAGCTGGAACGCCTTGACCTGCAGTTCTACACTCTTGCAAACTCCCCAATGATATCAGCATGGAGGGACAGGCCATTGTTGCCAGCTGTGGTGAAAGGTCCAAAACCCTTTGAGTAGAGGACTGCCTAGCACTCTGAACATCTCTCTGCAGACACAAAACCAGCCACACTATTAATTAAAGACATATGCAGCTGTTACAGAACTAAAAATAATTGAAAACTTAGGTGAAGTGCACACTTTCCAAAAAATATATTTAATGATGTAGATTTGCCAAAAAAACTAGATGCATTGAAATTTTTAAAAATTCAGTAAGAAGGAGGAAGGATGAAATGGAGAGAGGGAAAGGTTGTTTAAAAAAATATAGCAGGACAAGACTTCCGGGAAGATGGCGACCGAGAAAAGCGGGGCTTAAGAGCCCCGCTAACAACAAATCTCCATTACCACAAAATCAGCGCCTTTCATAGCCAGAAAACACCATCACCAGTGAAACAAAAAATTACCAGGCTCCAGAGAGAAAGCGGACTGAGAACAGAGCCACAGAGGAGATACACTGGCCTCGCGCCCGAGGACGCTGCAGACGCGGCAGCAGCGCCATACTGCCAGCGGCACCGGCGAATTCACGGGACGGCTACAGCAAGCCGAGGTGAGCCACTGCGGAACAGCCAGGCGGGATTTATCCGCGCAGAGAGCATCTAAAGCTCCCAGTGGCCGAGCTCAGCACACGCTGCAGGGATTCAGAGTAGAAATCAAAATCAAGAAGAAAAACGCCAGCCCCACAGCCGAGGGCGTAGCAGCAGCGCCATATTGCCACTGGCGGCAGCAGCAGCGAATTCAGCGAGGGCAGTACAGCTACATCTGCGTACTCAAGAACAGTGAGTCAAATTGCGGGCAACAGAGGAGAAATCCCAGTACTGTACTCCCTGGGACTTGACCCAGTGGGGGAGGGGTGGTGGCAGAGATATCACACCATAGGAGAATGTGCAACCTGGCACCCCCCACAGTCTAAAGCAGCCTCTATCGACTCTCTGGGTCCGAGACTCTGTGATAAAACCCAGTAAAGGAGTAGTGGGGTCTGAGATACTACTGACTCGAGATCCAGAACACCTTAAGTGAAGTCATAGTGACCCAAGGGAAGAACCCAGAGAAAGCACAAACATCCGAAATCATGGGAAAGAGGAATAATACTGGAGCAATAAATGCCCACAACCCCACAACATCAGAACCCGATAAAACAGAAAATCAGAGATTTCTAGAAGATCAAATCAGGAAAATAACTGTAGAAATAATAGAGGTGCTTCGAAAAGAACTCAGAGAGAGCCAAAAAGAGATAAAGGATGCAATTAATGAAGTAAAGGCCTCAATTCAAAGCACAAACAACCGATTAGAACACATGGAGAACAGAATCTCGCTCTTAGAAGATGATCAATCCAAAAATGAACTCATAGTTTCTAATCTAGAAAAAAATATCCGACAGCAGGAATCTGATATTGAAGAAATATGGGCCCATTTTAAGAGAGCTAACCTAAGAATAATTGGAATAGAGGAGGGAAAAGAAAGTGAAACCAAAGGGATCAACAATCTCTTCAAGGAAGTAATAGCAGAAAATTTTCCAAACATAGAGCAAGAGGTTGATACAAAGGTCCAGGAAACTTATAGAACTCCCTTTAGACAGGATCGGAGAAGAGGATCCCCACGCCACATAATTGTCAAAATGACCAATGTGGAAGCCAAGCAGAGAATCTTAAAGGCAACAAAAGCAAAGGGCCAAGTGACATTCAGAGGCAAACCAATTAGAATCACTCCAGACTTCCCAAACCAAGTCATGAGAGCCAGAAGGGCTTGGAGTAACATATTCCCAATTCTGAAAGAAAACAACTTCCAGCCAAAAATTTCCTACCCAGCAAAACTTTCTATCAAATTAGATGGAGAAATAAGAAGCTTCCATGACAAACAGAAACTGAAGGAATTTATGTCTTCAAAACCAGCACTAGAGAAAATACTCAAAGAGATTAACTACAAAGAAGAATTAGGTAACACACTCCAGAACTAGAGAAACAAGATTTTCCATCCAACAGACAACTAAGATTGGTTATCTGTGGAGATTCATTATTTATGTTAGTCTTTTACCTATCTCTAAAGGGTATTGTTTGCCTTTATTGTTGTTATTTTTTAGGATTTCTATTTGGAATATTAATATACCTTCAGATATAGCTATAGGAAATATTTTATCCCATTCTATTAGTAACTGTTAACTCTGTTTACATTGTCTTTGGATATACAATATTTTTTTTATTTTTTAGGGAATTTGTATACTCCTCTGTTGCCTGTGCCATTGAAATCATAACCAAGAAATCACTGCCAATTTCAATGTTGTGAGGTTTAATGACCCAGATTTTCTCCTAAAAGTTTATAGTCTTAAGATTTATATTTAGGTCTATTATCTATTTTGAGTTAATATTTGTATATGGGATTAGGTAAGGGTCCAATTTTATTCTTTTCCATGTAATTATTATTTTTTAACAATATTTAGTTAAAAGATTATTATTTCCACCACCAAATGTTTGTGGAAACCTTGTCAAAAATAACTTGACAATATAGGGAAGAATGTATCTCTATGCTTTTACTTAACTCCAATGGTTTATATATCTGCCTTTAAAACAGTACTACACTGTTTCAATTATTGTAGCTTTATATGGTTTGAAATCAGAAAATATATATCTTCTAGCTTTGTTCTTTTTCAAGATCGTTTTGGGTACCTAGAGTCCATATTCCATATTAGGATAGATTTTTTTCTGAAAATAAATATATAAATATATGATAGTTTCACCTAAAAAATAGAAAAAAATATTCTCTGGTAAGAAAGAAAGCAAAAAGAAATATTGAAATGTTATCTTTAAGTCATCAAAAGCTTGGTATCAGACAAATGAAACTGTTATGTGAGATTATCACTTTTAATTTTAGATAAATTGCCATAATACTAGATGTCAACTACTAAGCCAAGCATGGGAGGGAGGGATAGGGAGAGAATGGGGTGGGGATTGGGTGGGGGCTGACTGGGAAAAGTGTGCATGTATGTCTACAAAAGTATGTATCCTACTATGATGTATGAATACAGTGCACCAATAAAAAAATATATAGCAGGACAAAAAACTTATTGTTAATATTGTTACTTATATATCTGTTGAAGTAAGATGAAAAGAATAAAATATATAAGTAAAATATTGACAATAAGAAGATATGATTTGATTTATTAAGTGGTAAATTAATAATACTTAATTACTTAATTATAGAATGAAAAATGGTAAATAGCCAGACTAAACAAGTAATCAAAATTAATATTAGTAAGTGAAATGATTATCATGTGTAACTTAGGGAACCCTATATCACTAGCTTAATATTTTATAAAATATCTAAAATCTAAATATACTCATAAGAAAGTAGATGAAATAAAATTGAGGTGTAGTCTATAAAATATTTGTATTGCATTCTTTAAAAATGTGAGTAGTGCCAGCCTTGGCGGTCCATGCCTGTAATACCAGCACTTGGGAGGCTGAGACAGGAGAATCACAAGTTTGAGGATAGCCTCAGCAAGTAGTGAAACTCTCATCAACTTGGTGAGACTCTTTTTCCAAATAAGTAGTAAAATTGGACTGAGGGTATAGCTTGAAGGAAGAATGCCTCTGGGTTTAATTTCTAGTACCACAAAAAAAATGTCATTGGCATGAATAATGAACTATTGCCAATTAAAATTATACTAAAGGGATACAACAATTATATGTAATGCCCAATCATGTACCAGATTCTATACTAAAAAAAAATCATTGCCATAAAGGACAAGTTATTGATACAAAAGACAAAACTAGAAGAGTATAAACAGAAGTATGGTGTAAATACTGTTCCTTGAATTTTATTACTGAACTGTAAATATTTTAAAAGATTGTTGTTCCTTATAAAATGACATTGTTTTTTTTTTTTATAAAATAGAGGTATATATTATGTGCCATTTACTCTCAAATGTTTCAGATAAATTTTTAGGCATATTTATATAAGATGTAGCTAAAGATGATAAAAAACAATGTGGAAATGTTTAAAATGATCAGATCTGGCTATATGGGAGTTATTATCACTATTCTTCCAACTTTTCTGTAGCTTTATAGATTCCTATAAGTTTAAATTTATTAAAAATACAACGTTAAAAAATAAGGTTACAATATAAAATGGCTACCAAAAGGTCAAGGAATAGATTTAGTAAAAGATACATAAACTTTGAGATATAAATTACAATATTTATTGAAGACATTAAACAACACTTAAAAAATAGAGAAATAAACCATGTTCATGGATAGAAAGATTCAATATCATAGAAGCATAGGGTACGAGAAGAGAAAACCCAAGCAGAATGTGATAGCCTGAGTTGAGAAAACAGGGATGGGAGTTGAATAAATCTGAAACAGTTGGAATTTGGTGTGTGTGTGAGGGGGATATATATGGTGGATATTTGTGTGTACACACAAAGAGTAAGCAAGCAATGCAGAGAAAGACCTCCAAAAGCTCACGGATGGAGGCTAGTAAGCTACACAATCAGAAAACATGATTCCATGAGATGAGACCAGAAAATCTGGAGAAAACAACAACTATTAGGAAATGAAAGCTCAACAATCACTGGAGTCTGCACAGAGCTGAGAAACATCCAAGCTCTCACAGTCTAGGAATAGAAAGCTCATTAGACACTAAGTCATCTGAAAGAGAATGCTGCAATGGCAAGTATTAAGAGTAGGGATAAGGCCCAGCGTGGTGGCGCACACTTGTAATCCCCTTGCTTGGGAGGCTGAGACAGGAGGACTGTGCAGGTTCAAAGCCAGCCTCAGCTACTTAGTGAGGCTCTCAGCAACTTAGCAAGACCCTGTTTCCAAATAAAATACAAAATAGGTCTGGGAGTGCAGCCCTGAGATAGAAAGCCTCTGGGTTCCATCCCCAGTAACACACACACACACACACACACACACACACACACACACACCAAAAAAAAAGAATAGGGATAAACTACCCCTAACATAGAATCACCTAAGCCCACTCTAACACAGCTTTTTTTTTTTTTTAATTTTTGGTTTTGGTGATTGAACCCAGAGCCATTCTACCTATGAGCTACACCTTCAGCCTATTTTATTTATTTCTTTGTATTTTATTTTGAAACAGGGCCTCACTAAGTTGCCGAGGTCCTCACTGTTGCTGAGTCTGACTGTGAACCTGTGATCTTCCTGTCTCAGCCTCCCAAGTACTGTGATTACAACCATGACCACCACACCCAGTGAACAGAGCTTTTAAAAAGCCTTAAAAGAATTCACCTGATCCAAAGGAAATTAGTTGCCTGTCAAAACAAAACTCATAACTGTTTTAACAGACAAAAAATTTCAGACATCGGTAATATGGCATTCACATTGGACATCATTGCGTTAAAAATACAAAACAGAACACTAAACATTAGAGACAGGAAACTAGGACCAACCAATAATGAGCAAAAAATCTGTGAATAAAAACATGCCTAGAAATGACAGGGATGATGCAATTGGTAGATAAGGATTTTAAAGCAAATATCATGTAAAAGCTTTAAAGAGAAACATAAATCAGGCGTGGTGGCACACGCTTGTAATCCTAGCATTCCAGAGGTGGAAACTGGAGGATTGCAATTTGTGGACAGTCCCAGCTACTTAGCGAGGCCCTTCACAACTCACAAGAAAAAGTAGGTCCAGGGTGTAGCTGGGAGGTACAATGCCCCTGAGTTCCAACCCCAGTACTGCAAAGGAAACAAACACAATAAGAACAAAGTAGAATGCAAAAATCTTAGGGTCCAGGGACGTGGATGTAGAGTATAGGAAAGGGACTGAGTAAAGTTCCACAGGAAAAGAGAATGGGTTGGGTCAAAGTGTAGTTGTTAGCACTGAGAATCAGAGACACTTATTTCTTTAAATTAGAAGGAGTTGGGCGTGGTGGCACACTTCTGTCATCCCCGTACTTGGGAGGACAAGCTGGAAGGATCACAGGTTCAAGGACAGCGATTAGTGAGGTTCTCATCCACCTACTGAGACCCTGTTTAAAAAGAAAAATATAAAATTGATCTGGGGATGTAGCTAAAAAGTAGAATTCCTATGGGCTCAATACTCAGTACCACAAAAAATTTAAATTTAAACTTAAAAAGTAAATAAATAATTTGAAAGGAAAAGATAATAGAATGGACAGTAATACAAGGAAGCATAATTGTATTCAAGAAACAATAAGAGATTTCATGTTAGATAGATTTTTTTTCTGAATATGAAAATTTTCATGGGGACAAAAACTAAAAAAGAAAATCTGTTGGAATTAAGAGGAAAAAAGTGATGCAAGGACTTGGAAACATTATAGGACAAAAGAAAATAAACATAAGATTCAAATTATTTTAAGCTGTGTTGAGTTCTATAAAAATATATATATGTTTTAGAGTTCCCACTTCTCCACATTCTCTCCAACATTTATTGTTGTTTGTGTTGGAGAAGTGGGAACTCTAAAACATTGTTGGTGGGATTGCAAATTAGTGCAACCACATTGGAAAATAGTATGGAGGATCCTCAGAAGGATGAGAGATCCAGCAATACCACTTCTCGGTATCTACCCCAAAGAAAGGAAACCAAACTACCAAACTAGTGCATCGTATCTATGTTCATAGCTGCACAATTCACGGTTGCCAAACTATGGAACCAGCCAAGATGTCCATCAACAGATGAATGGATTACAAAACTGTGGGATATGTACACAATGGAATTTTACTCAGCCATATAAAAACACAATTACATATTTACAGGGAAATGCATGGAACTGGAGGACATTATGCTAAGTGAGATTAGTCAGTCACAAAAAAAAGAAGAAGAAATCGGATGCTCTCCCTAATATGTGAAAGCTAGGGAGAAATGGTAACAGGAGGAACCCTAGATGAAGAAGGAGATCCTATACAGGAGCAAATAAGGCGACCTAACTGAGGGGATGGGAGGGGGGAGAGGGAAAGTCTCTAAAGCACATGATGCACTTAAACATATCAAAGTCAGTCACTAAGCCAAGCATGGGAAGGAGGGATGAGGAGGAAATGGGTTGCGGATCGGGTAAGGGCTAATAGGGTGATGTATGCATATATGTCTCCACAAGCCTTTTTTATCCCATTAAGATGTATGACTACAATGCACCAATAAAAAAATTAAAAAACAATATTTGATATAACTTTCTTATCACAGTCTTAAGATAGAAAGGCCAATATGGTACAAGGAAAGATGCAGGATATAAATTGTATACTTGGGTAATTGGAAGAGATCAAGTTTCTAAGAGTCTATAAAAAATAGCAGAGTTGATTCAAGGAAATTGGGGAAAGGTTAGAAATAGGAAAGATTGTTACATCAGGCGGAGTAAAATACTTCACAGGATCTGAGGCATTGCCTGGTCTTACATGTGGGTTACTGATTAGAACAGGAAAAGGGTTTAATGAAATAAAGAATAAAATGGAGCTCACCAAAGAAAAGACGCATGTATGTGTATACCCTGCATAGGATGGACATCAGAAACCTAGAAGAAATTTGGACCATTTTCCTGCTAACTGGTTGACAGTGGGCGACTAAAAAATAATGTGTTTTTCTTGTGGAAGGAGGCTCTTCCTGAGGATGAGATATCCAAGTTCTCCTGTTTGTCTCAGAAAGAGGTCTGGGTATCAGGGTAACAACAAGAACTCATTTCTCTAGTTTGCCATCATAGTACATTATAGAGCGACCACCAGAGATGCCCACTCAGACTTATTTTAAACCAAATAGAAAGCCTTTATTAGCCGGCCGTATTTTGTCCTGAGTGCAGCCCTGAGCCATTTCTCAGGGCTCCTTTTATAAGTCAAAATCACAAGCTCAGGAGTGACAAGTTTAGGTCCTTGCAGAATGGACAATTCCAACAGTTTCTTTCAGTGGATGTGCAAGTCAAGCGGAAGGTACAGAAACCAGGAGCAGCATCGTGCAGGAGGAGCTCAACAGCCCACGTCGGTCCCTTCTCTTGTCCACCTTTTGATTGTTTAAGGACCGAATGGCCTTTGTTCCTCTGCAGGTGCAAGTGAGGAGGAGTTACAGAAGCCAGCAGGCAGTTCTGCGTTATAGCAAGGTACCCGGTGATGAACATTAGTTCTCAGGATGACAAACATTAGTGCCTTGGGTCACCTAGGGTAATGTCATGGCATTATTGAAGCTAAGGCTAGGCTCACTTTAGCACAAGTACACCAAATCAGTTAAGAAACTCTTATTTTTTAACCTTAAGATTTTATTTACTGTTAAAATTTAAAATGTTCTTGGAAAGAGAATTTTTCTACCTTATCCTTCAGTTCTTTTGTGGAGCTGATGACTATATCATCTTTTTCCTGAAAGTAGTTTTAATAAAAAGAGCAGAGAGGAATGCTAGGTCATACAGAAGTTTCAATAGAAAGAAAAGTATACAGGCTGGGCTTGGTGGTGCATGCTTGTAATCTCAGCATTTGGGAGGCTGAGATGGGAGGATCGCAGTTCGAAGCCAGCCTCACCTACTTAGTGAGGCCCTCTGCAACTTAGCAAGACCCTGTTTCAGAATAAAAAATAAGCGAGCATGGTGGCGCACACTTGTAATCCCCATGCTTGGGAGGCTGAGACAGGAGAATCACACAGGTTCAAAGCCAGCCTCAGCTACTTAGTGAGGCTCTCAGCAACTTAGTGGGACTGTGTTTGCAAATAAAGTATAAAATAGGTCTGGTAGTATAGCCCGGGGGTAGAAAACCTCTGGGTTCCATTCCCAGTACCACCAAAACAGAAAAAAAGAATAAAAAATTAAAAATAGGACTGGAGTATAGCTCAGAAGTAGAATGCCCCTGGGTTCCATCCCCAGTACAAAAGAAAGAAAGAAAAAAGAAAGAAAGAAAGAAAGAAAGAAAGAAAGAAAGAAAGAAAGAAAGAAAGAAAGAAAGAAAGAAAGAAAATAGAAGCAAGAGGAACCTGGGAACACATAGCTCATCAGGTTAACTGAGCTCAGCCTTCATGCCACACCTTGTGCATACCTGGGACATACAATTCTTCAAGAAGGTGTGGTCAGAGAGTTCCAGGATAAGTCCAGGCAGAGATTTTTCTGAACCTCTGTCAAATTTGCTGCTCAAAAACGTGGGTTTAAGCCAAATTCTCTGAAAGGAAAAATTTTTTTCATCGTGTAGATAAGTTCAATCTCCCCACTTCTCAGTAATTGACTACAGAAGACGGATTGGAAAAAGAATTTCTATATGATCTCTGGGTGTGTCTGCACAGGAGGCTAGGGGCAGCGTGGGAAAGTTAAGAAAGCGCCGCATGCTATTTAGTTGTTTGTATCCAGGTAGTTAATCCCTTTCTTTGAAAAATGTTAAAATGATTTGGCAGCTATAATAAATAATAGGTTCAGCCTCAGAACTGAAGAGATGAAAGCAGAATGCCTGTTCACTACTTGAACACAGAGGTATGTACTGTTCATCCTTCATTTTTATTTCCCCTCCGTGTGTATGCAATTGTTTTTTCATCTATACAAATGAAGCTGCAAAAGCATTAAAACTTTCTGTCTTTCCCTGGGTCCCACAAGCACTGTGCAGAAGGCTGAGACCAAGTCTCAGAAGAATCCTGACCTCTGGCCTCACAGGGATCTGACGCTGCTGGTGTCCAGTCAAGTGAGACGCAATCTCAGATGTCAAGGAGGGGAAGGCACCAGAAAACCCCGCTAAGGAGAATAAGCAGATCATAAAGAGAGCTCGTAGCCAGGCGTGGTGGTGCACGCTTGTAATCCCAGCATTCAGGAGGCTGAGACCGGAGGATCATGGTTCGCGGACAGCCTCAGCTACTTAGTGAGGCCCTTCGCAACTTAGTGAGACCCTGTTTCAAAATAAAGAATAAAAAATAGGGCAGGGGGTGTAGCTTGGAAGTCAAATGCCTTTGGGTTCCATCTCCAGACCCGAAAAAAAAAAAAGAGAGAGAGAGAGAGAGAGCTCGTGGCCACACATCAGCCTTCTGGAGCATAGTGGTAGAGGTGGAAGAAGCCAGGGAGGAAGCTGGCTGAGAGTTCCAGGTGAGCAAAGGTCACGTGGAGAGGTGAATGGGTGGGTCGGAGGGGGCTAACTTCGGGCTACCCTAAGGGACCCCAGCAAGCCTTCCTCATGGTGGGTGGTAGCTGAGGACATGGAGACCTGTGGAGGAGGTCAGGCCAGAGCCATGGAAGTGACGGAAGCTGTGCTCTGAAAGGTGTGAGTGTCCTGCGGAGCTGGTGTTTGTGTGGGCCACACATGCACTTCTCTTTCACACCCAAGGTGGCAGAGGGATCTCACTGGAGTGGGGAGTTGTGGCCTCACAGATGTGACAGGAAGCTCTAAGGGAGAAAGCATGAAGGAAACATTATGACTTAACCTCTTGGATAATGTCAAACTATTTTTGCAATTAAAAAAGAAAGAATAAGCTGGGCATGGTGGCACATGCTTGTAATCCCAGCATTCGGGAAGCTGAAATAGGAGGATCTCAGTTCGCAGGCAGCCTCAGCTACTACTTAGGCCCTTTGCAACTCAGTGTGGCCCTGTTTCAAAATAAAGAATAAAAAATAGGGCTGGGGATGTAGCTCAGAATTAGAGTGCTCCTGGGTTCCATCCCCAGTGTAGCTATAAAAGGAAAGAATGAATCAAAGAAAGAGAAAATATTGAACAAAAATAAATTTGAACATCATATGGCAGACATGGTTATTTACCTTAATATGTAAGAATGTCTTAAAATTAGCAAAATAGAGCTAGATACGGTGACACACACCTGCAATCTCAGTATTTGAGAGGCTGAGATAGAAAGATCACAGGTTCGAGGCCAGCAACTTAGTGAAACCCTATTTCAAAACAAAACAAGAAGCATAGGGGTAGAGCACAGAGTCAGAATACCTCGGGGTTAAATTCCCAGAACCACAGAGTGCTATGGTCAGATAGAGAATGTCCCTGAAGAGCTCAGTGTCGCTCATAGCTAAGTCATGAGGCTGTAATCTCATCAGTAGATAAATCTATTGACCAACCTAGCTGGTGGGACTCAGCTGGGAAGGTATGTCCCTGTGCCCTTGGGGGCTCTCTCTTGCTGGCTTTCTCTAGCCTCTGGCTTCCAGGCTGTGAGAGCAAAGCCCTGTCCTGCTTTCTGCTTCCTGCCACCGTGCCTGAGATCCAGCCCTGGCCATGCATAGACTGAGCCCAAGAGCTCCAAGAAGCTGTGAGCAAAGAAACCTTCTTCCCTCTAAGTTGTGTGGTCAGGTTTACTGGGATACAACAGTAAGAATATTCACACACACACACACACACACACACACACACACACACACGTAAAATAAAGACCATGCCAGTAGAAAAGAGTGGGCAAAATACACCAGAAACAAGACAATTTTAAAGAAAATGATCAAAAGAGTTGACAATGTCACCATAAATGATAAGCAAATACAAGTGAGAACATGAATAAATCCCATGGTTTTGTTATCAGATTAGGGGAAACTTAATGAAACATGTGGAGAGACAAGATGATCTCTGTGCTTCACGGAGGCATCGGGGAGAGGACAGGAGGCCTCTCCCTGACGCACTCCCCTCCAGGCCTTGCCTTCTTCACGGAGGTGGAGCTTTTAGTCCAGGTTTACATGCTCATCAACAGATCTCTAGCTTTGTATGACTTTGATGTGTCCCAACAAAGCAACCAACCAAATAAGACGAACCCTGCAGATCCTGGAATAAAATATCACACAAAAATGGACGACTTATTCAAAGGCCCTAGAATGTACTAGTTGCACTTTGAAATAGAGATTCACATGTATCAAGATTATTTTTATTTATTTCTTTTAATTTTAGCAAAGAAGAATGAGTTTCCCAAGAACTTAAATACATCTGAGCCAAATTATTAAACCATCCTGGAGCAACTGAATCAGGTTGATATTTTCATGGATGACTGGTTACTCATCATTCATCTAACTAAAGTAAACACACTGGAAACAGCTTCAATGTCTGCAGCAGATCACAAGAAGTGAGGGTGGGGGTGCAACTTTATATCACACACATGGAGATGACAGAGAAAGAGGAAGAGAGATTCCATTTGTACAATTTTGGTTTTAGTTTTGATATCTGTGACATCCATATGTACTTTTTCTTTCCTCCTTTTTAGTCATCTTCCAAATTCAACCCTCTTACAAAAAAACATTTATTCTGCGTGTTGATGTAGTTGGCTAATGTAGAAGAAAATGTTTATTTCCTAAGATTTGAAAGCAGCCAACACGGATCTCACCTCGTAAGAGCTAATTCTGGGCAATGTTGGAAAGTCTGAAGGAAGCTGTATTTGCCACAGAGCAGATAAACAAGAAGCAGCAGGGAAACTGGCAGATCTGGCCGGCCGTGGGCTCTGCCATTCTGAGATGCAGAAGTAAAGCATTGAAAGGCTGGTCCTGGTCCTGGGATTTTCTTTTCTCTGGGTCCAAGTCCTTGGACTCCATTCAAGTGCAGCAGCTGGCATCCCGGAGCAGCCTTAGTAGGTCAGGTTAGAATCCCGGCCATTCCCCGTCGGTCCTTCATCTGCACCCACCACACACAGGCCCATTTGAAAGAGGCCTTAAGAAGCAGAGCTCTGCCTATTCTTCCTGTCGGGCAAGATTCGTCTTTGTTCCTCAGAAGACAATGGCCAAGCTCCTTTTCCTCTCCGTTGAACTCTTGGCAACCCACAAAGGCAGGGCATCTGCTATGGACTGACTTCCCACTGCACCCACTTTGTCCTGATTGCAGACATCGGCTCTCCAAATGCACTTGAAATCTATCTGTGGCTCTCGAATGACCCGTGAGCTTTGTGACTGGTACACGTGTTGCTCACCAGCTGAGTGAGTTAGGGAAGTGGAGACACAGCTCAGAGCGGAGATGAAGGGGCTGGCGGGACCAGAGCAGCCCCTCAGAGCAGCTGGCAGCCACAGCCTCCGGCCACCTCGAAGCCGCCACTCAGTGGTGCGAGCATTGGATTGTGGAAGAGACATTTGGTGGGTTCCTAATGCAGACGAGGACTATGCAAGATATTGCTGGCTCAAAGCCACATGAGATGTGACCCCAGACCTCAAGATGACTTCAGTGTAGTGAGGAAGGCTGTGTTGGGAGGGGCTGTTCACTGCTACCTCCAGAGAAGGGCAGAGTTCTCCATCGTGTTTCCAAGTCCACGGCTCCTTTTTTTTTGCTCAGATATACATTTTTCCCACTGTGCATCCCTTCAGCTCTGCCTTCCATGTTTTCAGACCCAACACTTGTGGCCATGCCTGCATGGGCTGGAGCTGACAACTCCAGCCAGGATTCCTAGCCGTCTTCTTCCCTATCACCACCCTCCACCTTGACGCTTGATCCATTCTCCACATTGCAGCCCAGCGTGGCCCTGTGAAGATTTGAGTCAACCATGAGGCCTTTGCTCAAAAGACTCCAATGGTCCCCAAACCTCCTCAAAGCCCCCCAGGCCTCCAGGGATCGAGGGCTGCTGTGCCCTCTCCAGCTCACTCCCTTCCTTCCAGACACCCCGACTCCTCACTGTCCTTCAAATGTCCTCCTTACCACCGTGCTCCCAAAGCCACATCTCATGGGCCACAGCCCCTCTGTCTGGGACTCTCTTCTACACGCGCTCCTGGGTCACCACATTGACTGGCTCAAGTCTGTGCTTCAACATCACTTCTCAAGAAGGCTGTCTGTGATGTTTAAAACCCTAGTACCCACCAGGCGTGGTACCCTGCGCCTGTGATCCTAGTACTTGGGAGGCTGAGACAGAAGGATGGTAGGTTTGATAACAGCTTCAGCAAGTAGCAAGACTCTCAGCAACCTAGAAAAACTCTGTTTCATACACACACACACACACACACACACACACACACACACATTATGAAAACAAGGTTTAGAGATGAAGCTTGGAGATAGGCTACCCCTGGGTTCAATCCCCACTACAACAAAACACCATAACATGGCTTCATCGCCTCTCCCACCCTGCCTTGGTCTTCTCTAAAGCGCTGATGACATTCTGACGTGCTCCATCATTTGTCTTATACAGGCACATCAATTACCTCCAGGCTCCATGTGTTAGTCAGCCAGCTGTCTGTCACTGTGACACAAATACCTGATAGTGAATTTATAAGGAGGAAAGGGTCCAGGTGGGGCTCACATTCTTCAAGCTTCTGGTCCATAGTTCCTGGCCCTGTAGCTTGTGAGCCTGTGGTGACACCAGACAGCACAGCAGGACTGTGTGGCAAATGAAGCTACTCATTTCTTGGCAGCTGGCAAGTGAGAGAGAGAGAAAGAGGAGGGTTCTGATCCTGAGGCATGCCCCCCAGTGACCCAACTCCCTTCCACTAGCCCACCCTCTCAAGGTCGCACTGCACTGGAGACCAAGGCTTTTGTTCTTTGTTGATGTTTTTTGTGGGTGAATCATACCTTAACACTGAAGTGGGCAGTTGTCAGGCCGAATACCCCTCAGGAACACAGCTCTCCTTTAGAGACAGTCCTCTGCATGCACAGTCAGCCCAGATGGCAGTGGCTTGTCAACCAGCCAAAGAGCAGAGTGTGGGTACACTCAGAGGCAGCAGCTAGCATGGGGGCTATACGTGACCTTGAGATGCTTCTCACCTCTCCTGGAAGCCCATCACAAATGGACCGCAGCCTAGGAAATGTCCAGATGATGTCTGCTTCCCAGAGAGGTAGCTGTTACCCAGTGAGACCCATGTAAGAAAAGAGCAGGGACTGAAGGACATTCTCTGAAGGTCACTGGGACAAAGGAGCCTCCTATCCAAGGCCGTGAGTCCAGACAAGCCCCCACAGGAGAAACCCCCAGGAGGATCCCAGCAGCAGCCACAAAACATCAGTGCCTGGCCCCGGTTCTGAAGAGCAAAGCTGGAGAGCTCTGACTGCACCTTCAGCGATAACCCCAGCCCCTCAAGGCAGCTGGTTGTAGGCACAGATGATGTCACACAATATTGACTAAGTTTCTCCATGAAGCCTCATCATGGAGTGGACAAGCTGGTCAGTGTCTTCAGTCAGCCCCAGATTGTGAACTTTCAAAAGATGGCTGAGGTCATTCTCGGGCCATGTGTCCCCTGTCAACAACATCATCCTGGAAAAACTGTAAAGACAGGGCTTGACCAGAGTCAAAGCCCAGTGGGAACCTCAGATGGATTCTATCCAGCCTCCTCTCCATGGGCTTTGATAGGTTCTAGTTATTGGGTTGTAATTTGCTGGGTGAATTGAAGCGGTTTCTTGCTTAAGAAATAGAGCCCTTCTAGTCACTAAAAACAATTTGATTTTGTCTTTCTAACCTGGGAACATTTCTGTAGAGTGATTGAGGTACATATATTATGAAAAACATTCTTTTTTTTTTTTTTTTTACAAAATAGGGCTTTTTATTTGTCACTATTAAAAATCTGGACTTTAAACAGATTCTTGGACTGGTGGTTCATGTCCATCAGCTCACTCGACTTTAGAGCCTTCTCATCCCCAGTAGCTTTTCCAGAACTACCACCTTCCCCATGAAGCTCCATGAATTTTCCCAATTCAAACTTGGGTTTCTGCAGCATTTTTACTTTTCTAACTCTATAAGGCATTACTCCTTACTGAAGAAGTGACTCTGTCCTTACCACCTGCAGTTCTCTGGGAAAGTTGAAAGGACCAAGAGTATCCCCCTGGGTTCTACTCCTAGTACTACAAAAAATTAAAAATTAAAAAAATCTCAAAACTTTCAGAAACCCTATAGATCAAGGACCACAGAGAGTCCCACTAGCCATCACAGCCACAGAGTCTACTCTCCAGGGGATACACTGCTTATCTCTCTATGAACTAATGAGTGGAGGACCATGCAGTTAGCGACTTTACCCCCAGCCCTAGAATCTGCCCAACACCTGCAAAATACTTCAAAGTCCCCACACAGTACACCCAGCCTGGTCATCACCAGCCGAAGGCTCTTCCCTCGTCCCCTGCCATCCCTGAGATTTTCAACCATGAGACTCCTTCTAAAAGAGCAATATCAGAAAGAGAGCTCTTGAATTTTGTGAAAGTGATTCCCTCAGGTACTATTGTGAATAAATATAGCAGCTAAACTCCCATGGGCTCACATTTTACAACTAAGGAAGACATTCAGAATCCTACATAACCAGAGCCCTACTTCCAGTAGAAGACTTCAATCTTGGACTTGCCAGATGTCCTCCAGAAGTAGCCTTTTTTTAAAAAAAAGGCACCAGACCAGCCTTTAGAACAAGCAAATGATGATG
This sequence comes from Muscardinus avellanarius, assembly GCF_963383645.1. NCBI lineage: Eukaryota > Metazoa > Chordata > Mammalia > Rodentia > Gliridae > Muscardinus > Muscardinus avellanarius. The sequence continues at coordinate 17,591,514 of NC_137795.1, forward strand.
GAGAGTGGTCAGCGTCTGCCGAGACACTGGACCAAGATCCCTATCTAATTCTTGGTTTTTTGTCTGCTTGCTGTAATCTTTCTTCTTGTTTTCCCTAAATCCCTTGTTGATATCCACCCATTATAATGCTTTCAATCTTTTCTTCCCTCCTTGTATACCTGTTAAGTCATAATATACTTACTATACTGCAATATGTTGCGGGGAATAGGTTGGGGGGGAAAGGTGTGTGGTGTGAAATAATCCCCCCCCACCACCAGACACACAGAGACAAACAGAAAAACCGTGGATTCTTGTCCTAAGCTAAGAATAAGTATTCATCGCTTGGACAGCTGCTGCAGATTTAAAGAAGTTTATTAAAAAGATAGAAATATAGAGATAGTTACAGCTCTGTGCCAGAGCGAGGCACAGGGGGGCAATTCGAATGAAAATGCCAAGGAACTCCAGTTTATTGAGTTTTTATCCTGTCTAAGTCCAGCAGTTCCCTTTGATTTTTGGAGATCATGTTACACCTTATCGCCAGCCCCTGCTCTGCTTCTGTTATCTCTCCAGCTGGGTTTATGGCCTGAAAGGGGGAAACATCTCTGTCTCCAAACACAGGCCCAGATTTATGGCCGGAGGGGGAGGCATCTCTATCTTTAAACACAGGCCCCCAAACTGTGTTAAATTGTTCTTAGGAATGCAAGGACATGTTGGCTAACCCTGGCTTTCTTAGTAAAGAAGATATGTTTCAAGGTTGGACATCTTTCCCAGGATTGATACATTAATACTTTTTAAACTCTCTTCCCAATACCAGTACACTATTCTCAGAATATCTCTGAGAGCAGCCACTGCCCCAGTCTTATTAACTGGGGGCTAAGACAGTCGTCATCATAATTCATAATGGAAACTGCTGGGCAGGTCCAGTTACATTCAACAAGACCATCGTCTAGCGTGTCTCCACTTGCGTCTACATGGACAACTGACCCTGTACAAACCAATGCAGGTTTTGCTAATATCTCTATTTCCCAGATAAAGAACCAACTTTTTACTGAACTCTATTAACTAGACCTTTAGTAAGTCTAAGTTTGAATTCAACAAACTTTGTAGGGCAATGAGCCAAATATTTATTACCTGGAAGAGAACAATAGAAACTCAGATATGTAATCCAGCTGGAGTGGGGGACGTAGCTTAATGGTAGAACACACTTGCTCTACCATTTCTGTAGGGGTGTGGCCTTAGCCTCCATCTCTAGCATTTAATAAAACCCCACAAGTATATAATGCAACCTTCATTAGAAAGGCCTTAATTTCAACTTCAATTAGAAAGGAGTGTATACAACTCCTTTCTTCTAAGCTAAGCCTCTGTTTTCCTAATGGCCACTATGCCCCATCCTGTTTGCTTCCAACAAATGTCTCATTCACACTGGAGCAGTATTATGAGACTTGCCTTTACACCAAGACCCATGTAAATCACTAAGGTTGAATATTTGGACTCAGAAGTGAACTCCAAAATGAGCACGCTCTGGACTGTGTCAGGTTGGTGACCTGGGAATCATATGCTCATAGTTTACAGGAACAACTAGGCAGTACCCCATCCACAGGGAGCATGCAAAGAGAGTAGATGCCAGAGCCTGTCCCTAGCTTGGCAGGATAGCAACCGGCCTCAACTCTTCCACAAGGGGATGGACAATGTGCTGCTCAGCCTCTCCCTGCTGCTGCTCACAATGGCGTCGGCACCATTGCTAACCTTTGATGTGTTGGGGTCAGAGACACAGGCAGGTGGACCAGGCCACTCTCGCCTTAGCTCACCATGGTTGATCCTCATGCCTGCATAGTTGGTTTTCTTAACTGTGATGGTAAGTGGAATTCCTGGTTTTGATAGGGCACCTCCTAGGGACTATGTAATTTAGTCACAGTGGCTCATTGAATTTTGTCCAGAGACTTGTTTCTAAGGTACCATTTTCTCAGTAGATGATTCCCATGAAAATACATAAAGGTCAAGAAGATTCTACAGAGCCGGGCGTGGTGGCACACGCTTGTAATCTCAGCATTCGGGAGACTGAAACCAGAGGATTGCGGTTTGCAGACAGCCTCAGCTACTTACTGAGGCCCTCTGCAACTCAGTGAGACCCGGTTTCAAAATAAAGAATAAAAAAAAAAAATAGGTCAGGGGGTATAGCGCAGAGGTCAAATGCCCCTGGGTTCCATCCCCAGAACCAAAAAAAAAAAAAAAAAAATGAAGATTCTACAATACAATTGGTGATGGAGACAACTGTAAAATAGTGAAAATCTGGACTTGAGCTTTTGCTGAATTGGCCAACCTCTCATGAGCCAGAGGTGACCAAAGGTCAGCCAAAGAACTTAGATATACAAATAATAATGGCTTGGCCCTGCGTAAAAATAGAACTCAGCCACAACTTGCCTAAACCAGCTTGCCACTAACTATAACCAGCTCAGGAGCCTGCCTGCTATAGGTCAGACCTATGGGAAATTAAACTGCTATCTTCAGTAACAACCCAAGAAGCTGGGAAGTCTATATTTGGAAGTAAAATTACTAACTCATAGAGAACATCATTTTAATTTTAATTAGTAGTTTCCACTTCCAGTGGTCACCTCTCTGATTATCACCAGCAACATACAAAAGTCCTCTGTTCCATTTCTTGTTGTTTAATTTGTGGACATTCATTAAGGTAAATAAAGACTCATTTAAATATTAGCATATAAAACAAGAATTATAAAATTCAAACTTTAGAATTGCTTACTATGGATTTTCTAGTATATTCAGAAAACAAGAGTCCATAATCATGTGCCTAGTCCAGTGCAGAACACTCCAGACAGGGTCAATCAGAAAACCTACACAACCAGACACTCTTGTGGCCCCATGATTCTGGCCACCTGGGAGATCATTTATCTCTTCTGCCCCCATGGAATTTCAATAGCAATCACAAGGTCCAGCAGAACCTAGAAACTTAATAAAGAAAGTGATATTCTTACAATAAAATTACTGTACCATAATGATCTACTTCAGCAATTTTCACAAGAAGAATGGGTGTTAATGAATCATTTACTTGTTTTTTTTATGGGAAAGTCAGGCAATGGTCAAAAATATCAAGTGAGTCTTCAGTGGTGGCCTTTCTGTCTCAGTGGTCAGAGCCAGCCTTAGTTATTTCTTTGAGCTGACTGTGACTAGTCTCATTTCCACGACTCCTCCTTAGTCCAGAACATGACTTATCTACTTGCTTATTTGCTCAGTAATGTTACCATGATTTTCCAAGTGGGTGTTAACATTCAGTCAGGGGCAAGACAACCAGGTGCAGGCAAGTCCTGGGCACACCTCTTAAAAATGGACATGTGCGACATTTGGCTTTGTTCTCCCTGAACCCTTCAACAATGGCCTGAACTAGTAAAAGAGAGAGGGAGAAATGCCATTTTTGAGAAACAAAGACCTTGACAAATCTCAGGCCACAAACAATGAGGACCTCCTGCCAGCCGTTGCTAGGCTGGGACAGAGACTCAGGTGTGGTCCAACACAAGGCAAAGGGCTTCCTCCAAAGTCCCGGCCAGGGGGCCAGGGGGCCAGGGGGCCAGGGGGAGCATGAGGCTGGCTGGAGCCGCAGGGTGCAGCAGCCATGGGATGGCAGGAGGCATGCTGACCTGTCTCAGCACCCTGGAATGCTGCGGAGCAGCTCTATCAACCTGCAGTTTTTTCTATGGCCTCCCAGAGGAGAAGCCTGCCAAGGTCAATGAATTGTTGCTTCTTAAGAGCAGAACTGGACAAAGTAAACAAAAAATATGCCAATGCATAAGAACGCAGCTTCTCAAGTACAGATAGAAGAGACAACGCACACTGACCCAGAACAAACTCATTCTGGAAAGACAAAAGCCAGTGAAATCACCATAGGTCAAGGATAAAGAACGTAAGAATCACCGGGCATGCACTGTGGTAGATCGCCTCTAATCCCATTCTGTGGGAGGCTGAGACAGGAGGATCACAGGTTCAAGCCCAGCACATAGTAGGTTATTTAGCAAGACCCTGTTTCAAAATAAAAAATAAAATAGGCCTGGGGGTGTAGCTCAAAGGTAGAAAGCCTGAATTTAATCCCAGTAACACACACACACACACACACACACACACACACACACACACACTGTAAGCATCCAGATAAGAAAAGCAACTTGCATTGTTTAGAGAAAGTCAAGTTCCTATAATAACCACATATGCCAAGAAAATGGAATGAGAGTTGTTCAATTATTTGTTTTTTAATTTTTTTCTCCACATTGAACCCAGGGCCCTGTGTAAATTTACATTAAATATAATTTCTTTTGAAATAACACATGCAACTGGATTCTATTTTTCTAAAATTATTTTTATCTTCTTTTTTCTCTTTTTATGTCTGAAACTACACATCAAGAAAATTTTTTTTAAGTGTGCAACTAGCCGGGCGTGGTGGCGCATGCTTGTTTTCCCTGCTCTTGGGAGGCAGAGACAGGAGGATTGTGCAGGTTCGAAGCCAGCCGCGAGCGCTGGCTTAGGAGACCCTGTTTCCAAATAAAAATGTAAAATAGGTCTGGGAGTATAGCCCGGAGGTAGAAGGGCTTCCAGGAACCCCAGTACCACCAAATAAAAAAATAAAAAATAAAGTGTGCAACTAATGCCAAGAATAACTGCTTTCTGTTAAGATTCTTAGGTAAAATTTCTGACTTTTTTAATGTTTTTCATTTTGTCTGATTTTTCTTTAATTGTGGATATGTGCTATTTAAAACCCTAAAAAAACAATGACCTAAAAACAAATACAGGAATCACAGTAAAAGAGCAGTCTTTGACCTTGAGGAGATCCTTGTTCAGCCTGATGTCAGGCAGGTAAACAGGACTTCAAGGGAGGTCAAAGTGTTCAGGAAGTGTGGACCTCTGGATAAAAGAGGCTGCCCAGGGTGCCGGAGCATTTGTAAGGTTGCTTTTAAAACATTCGCTTCTTGCTAAGTTTACAAGTTCTGGCTGGAAATGGCTTATGAGGGCACCACTGTCTCAAGTCAGACTTTCCACTGTCAAATCCTCAGGAGTTGGTTTTGATAACTTATTGACACGGCTTTGGAAAAGGTGAGAGACAGTGAGTGGGAGAACCTGGAATCCAGAGGCCAAGACGCTGGCCCCTGATTTGCACGGAGGAGACTCTCCCTTAAATCAGGCCCTTGTCAAAAACTCATTCGGATCCCGTCAGCAGCCATTTTCTCTGTATCTTTTTTTTTTTTTTTTTTTAGTACTATGGTTCCTGGAAGCCCTTCTACCTCCGGGCTACACTCCCAGACCTATTTTATATTTTTATTTGGAAACAGGGTCTCTTAAGCCAGCGAGGCTGGCTTCGAACCTGCGTGATCCTCCTGTCTCTGCCTCCCAAGTGTGGGGATTACAAGCGTGCCCACCATGCCCAGCTTTTTTTCTCTGTTTCTTTATAGATGTCACTAAAGCTGAGCACTGCAGGGTGCTGGCTGGAGCACACCGTTTTTATTTATATATGAAATAAAAGGAGCTGACATGTGTTTAATTTTCATAATTAGTTGGAAATTTTCCCAGCCATGCTGGAGCAGGTATTAATTTGTCCCTTTATCTTAATCTCTGATTATACAATTCTTACATTTTACTCCAGACTTGGTGCCACACCAAAATCCCTTGTCCTTCCAACAGTATATAATCTAAATCTCCCACTGAATCTATGTCCAGTGTTTGTACAGTTGACTGTGCATGTCGCCCTCTGTTTACAAAACTGAATTGTGTAATATCACAATTGACCATCACGAAGCCATGGAGCCAGACACACATCAGTCCAATCTGGTCCACAGAGCCCTACAACATATGTTCACTTGGCCTCAGAATAAGCACCTCCAGTTTCAGGAAACTAGTTCTTTACAATCTAAACAGAAATATGTTTGTGGAATTGATCTCATATCCATACAGGCAAACCTTGTATGCTTTCTACTGTTTGTGTTCAAGAAAGCTCTTGAAATTTAAGATGACCTCAATCGTTAGCAGTCATTCTCAGTCGTGTGCAAGGAGAAGAAAGAAGTGTCTCTGTGGAGAGATAGAGAATAAATACTAGAACCCAGAACATGCTGCCATCACCAATGGAGCAATAAACAGGAAACGGGCCACAGGGTTTTTGCTGTTCCTCTACAGCACAGCTATGGCTGCCTGACTACCAACCTGTTCTAATTCCCATGAAACAGATATAAACAATTTGAGAGCTGGTAGCTGCATCGTGAATGCCCAGTGAGGCTGCATCCTGAGCAAGAAAGGGGAAGACTAGTGTATTTCCACCAGATCATCACTGTGATGACAGTGGTCTTGCTAATTTTACTGACTTTTCCTTTTTCCATTGAATGCAGCTGTGGCTGGGAAAGGGCACCCGGTCAGCAAGTGCCTGGAACCGCACACTGCACGTGTGGGTAACTCCATGCCCTGTTCTATACCAGTGACAATATGGTCCAAACTACTTTCACAAGTTACTAACCCACAGCAATATATTATTGCAAAATTGTGCCCAGACCACATTAAAGAAGTGTCGCCTTGGGGGACCAGATGTGATGATGTTTGTGGCATATTTAACTCAGAATACATGTCACATTGCTGAATAATGTTGACGAAAACCTCATGTGGGGTTTCCTGACATGTAAATGTAAATGTGTTGGCCTGGCTTTGGGGATTTGCATGTGTCTACTTCGTTTCATATTATTTATGGATTTGAATAACGAGTAGGATGAGGAAGCATCGAGAACCTGTCTCTCCCTGTAGTGACTGGTTTTGAAAACCACGTGTTTATACAAATATGATTACAGAAACTTGCTGTTTGTTCATCGAGGAATAAGATTTTGAGGTCATCATAACTGATACTGACTCCCAGTAGAGATTCAATACAGACTTGTCATTTAGGGCTAGAGAACTAGAGATTCATCCAAGAAGCTGGGGTTCTCCACTTGGACAGGTGTAAATGTGCTGCCGCAGTGCTGAGAAAGTGATTCAATCCCTCTGAGTTTGACTTTGTCTGCGGGAAATCTCATGTGAGGAAGTTAAGACTGTACTTGTGACAAGCATTTTATTTACCTTGTCTGATCCTCAGAACGGAATGAACCAACTCTCAAGTGTTTAAGAACCTGCAGATAGAATTTAAAACCCCATTCTAAGGGCTTGTGATCTCAACTGGGGTCTCAGCTACATATACACCCCACCCATTCCTACCCAAGTCACAGAGGAAGGGCCAACAGGGCATCTCAGATGAGCTCAAGGGCCAGGCCAAGCCACGAGGGCCACCTCTAGATGCCCCAGCAAGCTCCTGCGTGGCTCCCTGGGATTCCCACTCTGCATTTCCCTGAGCCTCTCAGGTCCTGCATCACCAGCCCTTCTTCTCTGAGAGGATATCGTCCTGCCTGAGGCATTTTCTTGGAACTTTCATGGCTGCAGATTTCCTGCCATACCTGCAACTGTTACATACTCACCTCAGGTATTTCCTCCCACCTCCCCACCTTTCACCCCGCCAGGAAATAATTTGTTAGAGCTACTCTGAAAGTTTGTTGAAAATAGCTCGCTTGCTTTCTTTAAAGTGGTGCTACCCATAGAATACATCCACATTCTCTAGCAATGGCTCTGATATGCCAAGTGTAAACTGACCTTGTCTTCTCTCTAGCTTCATCCCCTGCTGGTTCCTGCTCCAAGAAGCAGGCGTCCTAGCAGTCCTGCCATTCTGAAGCCTGTTCTGCACATCTCTGCCCAGGCGCATGCTAATCTCATTCTTTCCCTAATCCCATTCCCAAAGGAGGGCTGGCCATTTGCCTCCTCCTTGAACACAGGTGATACTGGAGGCAGAATCAACCATCGCTTCCTGAACCCCATGGTTTGTCTAAACACATTTCCATTGTTAGCTAATCCGTTTTATTGTTTTGCTTTATTACTTTGAATCTGCCATACCAGCCTGTTTCTCAGATGTTCAGACAATTTGTAAAAATCCCTTTGGAAGTCCCTGCCACTGTCAGTCTGTCTGACACACATCTGATATTCAATGAACAATTGTCGGATGGACACAAGACAAAGAACGAATGAAGGAATGTTGCTGCTTGGAGGGACATGGCCTCAAGATGCTCCCCATAAAGGTCCCGTCGCTTGGGCAGAGGGCTGCCCTGTGAGGCGCACAAGCTCTCTGGATATCAAGGATGAACCCCTAACACAAAAGGTCAGATTACCTGGAAAACCACAGACACTAGCAAGTTCCAAAGGCTGGGAGCTGCTGGACTTTCCCGTTAGTGAGCTGGGGATAAGAGATACCTGGATCCCTGCAGCAAGGAGCCAAAGGAAGCCACTGAGGCAGAGGCATTCTTGACAGGAGTCCACAAACAGCTGCAACTGCAGGAGCGTGGCTGAGAGCCTGCTCCGGCCACCAGCATGGAAACACCACATGGGAGCAGCCAGGAGCCCAGCCAGCTGCCCGGCTGCGCAGAGAACGGCCCTCGCCTTCCAAGGGGCGCCCTCTCTCGCAGCCTAGGTGTTTTGAGTGTCTTCTTTCTCGAAGAGAGGGAAAGCATTTTCCCACCAGAAAACGGGAGGGTAAAATCTCAGCGCAGCTTCCAGTAAGCAATAGGAAGCCTGAAATGAAATCTAATCCCCAAATTCTGCGAGAGGGTAGGGCAGGAAAAGATGACAGCTAAAAATAGAATAACAAGCGCTGACTCTATTTGAAGTTTGGAGAGAGACGTGTTGAATAAGAACCAATGTACATAACACAAAATGAGGAATTGCAAACCGAGATGAGAGTTTAATGACCCTTTCACTGCTAAAAAAGAACCAGGTCCTTTTTCTCCAATTTATGATTCTAAGAAAGAAAGTAATATGTGAAATGCCTGCTGCCAGGAATCCGGCAAATTATTCCAGCCGCTGAGGTTTATTTTTTTTCTTTCTAAATGCTGATACTTTCCAACATCTATTAAAGTCTTCAGTTTCTTCCCTTGCCACCGCTGCAGCCCACGGAATTCCAGCCAGTCACCTAAACCAAATACTTCGGTGAAGACCACAACACCGACTGCTGCTTTTGCTCAGATTTCATTTTTGTTAAAAGCAAGTTTGGGTATGGAAAGTCCATCTCTAATGCTAAGTTTTAGGGCTAAAAGTGAAGCTCTTCTTAAGGTTCAACAGACTGGCCATGAAACCATCATGATTTCACTACCATGATTATTCAATCGAAAGAGAAATTCACTTGGTGTTGTAATACAAAGGATTTAAAAATAAATAATTTTTACTCCACTGGTTATAAGAGAGTAAATATTCATTAAAGAAAAAAACATCAAAGTGCAGAGAAAAAAATCCTTTCTTGATAGCATCATTCAGATACAACCACACTTTTCAGGGTGCGTGTTTTTCCAGCCTCTTCTCTCCATGTAAATCAGTCTTGTTTTCATAGCTATGCATGCTCTATAGAATTTATGCTATGCTAGGCGTGGTGGTGTATACCTGTAATGATAGTATTTGGGAGACTGAGACAGGAGAATCACAGATTCGAGGCCAGCCTCAGCAACTTAGGGAAACCCCGATTCAACATAACCAATAAGATGAGGCTGGGGGTGCAGCTCAAAGGCAGAATGTTCTTGGGTTCAATCTTCAGTGCCACACATGAAAATTAAGAATAAGTGCTACCATCATATATGAAATACTGTCCTTTGATCATGACCAGACCATAATACGAGGACATAAACATAAACGTAACCAGAGGATGGTTTGGGGCACATCTTCCTGTCCTGACCACTTTGCACACCGCCTCTAACCCACCTTATCTTATGCAGGAAGTGAAATTACCTCTCACTGTATTAAGGACAGATTCCTGGGTAAAATATTGAAATATACTTCTAGTATGCCTATAGGTTCGCTGTAGTTTATACTGGCCCTAGAAATGCCTGATAGATCCAAAAAGCAGGATTATACAATCAAAAGAGGCCACAATAGTTATCATGTAATCTCACCTTTTTATATTTTTTATTGAAAATAAATGGTATTCATTTAATTTGTACTTGGTGCCCTCTCCCCTCCGCCTCAGTTTTCCATTTTCCCTTCCCCCCTCCAACAATGATTGTCCAGGGTAACCATGTTATATTCAAGAAGCCTGAACTTGATTAATCTCACCTTTTTAAACGAGGTGGTTGGGGCTAAAACAGGTTATGTTGTTTGCTGGAAGCCACACAGTGAATCAGTCTTAAGTCCCACCACCTGCTCCTGGCCTGTGGTTGCCCTCTAGGGACTCCCACTGCATGTCCATCCTTTGACACTAGATGCGCGACCATTAAGGGAGGATTTCTGGAACTCTACCAGCCTCTCACCTCTAGTCTCCATTCTTGAACTTGGGATGTAGTTCAGCGGGGATGGAGCTCAGAGGTGTAGCGCTTGCTTGGCCTATGTTCTATCCAATGCTCAAAAAATACAGAATATGTTATGTAAATATTATATTTCTTTCTGTCTTGAATTCCTGTGGAGTCTCTGCCAGATATATACAAATTTGCCCTTAGCTCTCTTGAGCCCTTTTTGAGGCTGAGTGCTTTTTTTCCTGAAGAGAGACGCATTCTGTAATTCTATTCCATGATCAAGAAGAGCCTTGTGATTACAAGAACAAAAATCATCTCAAGATCAAACCAGCCCTTGTTTTTCTCTCTCTCCAGTAGGCTCTCAGAGCGCTCTGAACAGGGCTGGTATTAGCAGAGCAGAAGGCACAACCCAGAAAGGTAAGACATAATTCTCCTGCCTATAGGAAATCATCCTAGGAGGCCTTTGTCCCCTACCTGCCTCCCTGCCCGTTGTCAAGCCTCCCTGGTGGGAGGGGAAGACTATTTTCAGCTACAATTGTGTTGTCCCTGGAAAAGGAGTCACTATAAAAGCCCTTCTCTTCCCCTCTAATGCGCTAGTCGGCTTCAATTCACATAAGTGGAAACTACCTCTGGGTGTTTAAAGTCTTATGAAGCAGCCACGAACTGACTCCAGAGGGCAGACACCCAGGCGTTCCTTCCACACTATTTCCTTCTACTCCAAAGAGTTCTCCTAAGCTCAGGCGAGTCCAGAAGAAGGAGGAGGCAGAGATCCAAATAGTGAAAAAGACACCTCTTCACGTGCGACAGAAGACAGCTATCAGCAGAGACAGCAATCCAGATAGAGAGGTAGTTCTCTGTTTGCCCAGGGCTCTCCTGGGTCAGGGTTAATCCTCTGCAGAGTTTCGATTAACCACCTTGACTTACAAACCAACATATGTTACCATGGCTCACGTTTGCCCAGCAACATCGTGCTGCCCAGGGGCCATTTCCCTAGAACTTCACAGATCCCCAACTTGGCCAAGAACTTGGAAGCTACACCGGTGCCTGGGAAGGGTGACGTGCTGGTACAAAGTCCGGGTTCTGGGAGGCATTGGTGCGTGACATCCCTCCTGGGAGAGGCTCTATCCAGGACCCATTTTCCTCTTTAAACAGAACAACTGTAAGGTTTATAAGCCCACGGATTAGAAATCTGTGACTCAATTAAAAGAGGATTGTCTCAATTGCCTGTCGGATGAAGGAGAAAAAACACACTAAAAGTTCGTAAGTGCACAGAGTCCTAGATGTGGACTCTGTCTGGGGACCGAGGCACCATCGCACCTCAGCAGCTGCTCGAGGAACCCGCACTTTATTGCCTGGTCTATCGGTGATTGCCAGGAAGGACGAATGTCCTGAGTTTATTCCTGTCTTTCCCCTGCCAAGGTATACATCAGATTCTCATAACACCTTCCCACTTAGCCTTTTTCTCAGCACCCTTTATGTTTTCTTCTCAGGACCAATCCTAGTTTATATGTACATTACAACTTCAGTCTTTTGCATGTGCCTGCCTCCAGCGCTGAATTCAGAGGTGCATCTTTCTGGTCAACACTGACTTCCCAAGCTGCAGCCCTGTGCTCGTGACGCAAGAGGGTGTTGGTGAAATGAATGTGGATTAGGAAAGAAATGTCGCTGGGGAAGCATCTGGATTCCTTGATTTCAACATTTTTATATCACTTTTTATAAATAGTCCTTTAAACCTAGGATGCTCCATAGGATGGTGCTTATGAGGACATTTGTTTCCCTCAGGACAAGGGAGGTAGGGAGGTAGGTAGCTCTGCCAAGCAGCCATGATGGTCCAGCAGAGGAAACTCAAGTCAAGCAACTTCCTAGGCCCAAGCAATTAGTGGAAAAGCCTGGTTGGAGTCCGAGGTCCATATTTGCTTATTTAGATGGGTAAAGCTTCAATTATCTTCTCTTGAGAAATGGCTCGTGTGCTGTCTGAAATGCTAGAGGGTCCAGAAACAAGAGACGGATTCAAAGAGAACAATGAGGATGAGAGGAAAGCCTCGTGGCTGAGGCTGAGGAGCCCCAGGAGCCAGGTCCCAGGTTCACAGGGAAGCCATGGGATCATAAACAGATAGAATCGGAAGACAGGAGTCCTGTGGAGTCAGGGTCTGAGTCACTCCCCAGCCTCCTGGATCTGGCCTCCCCCTCCCATTTGTTCCCCAAGCTGCTTTGCGACCCCAAAGCCTTTGAGCGTTCCAGACCTCACCACACTCAGGCATGTCTCGCACGGACTCGGTTGGCCTCTGTCCCCCTAACCATGCCGTCCTCCTGAATCATCGCTTCCTCTTGGCCTCCCTGCCACACTCTCTCCTGTTAAAACAGACGTCTACCTCACTTACCATCACGTTCTCGTCCACCTCAATAACAAACACAGGCTTTTTCTAAGCTCAAGGTGAGACTTCCTGAGATCGTACGTGCGTCTCCCCAGCCCTGGCCTGCATCTGCCATTCTCTCTTGAAATCTCATCCATATCCATGGCTTTAAAGATGATCGGCAAAAGCCGGGTGTGGTGGCGCACATTGGTAACCCCAGTTCTTGGCAGACTGAGACAGGAGGATCACAAGTTCACAGCCAGCCTTAGTAATTTAGCAAGACTCACTTTCAAAATAAAAATAAAATAGGACAGTTGGTGTAGCTCGGAGGTAAAATTTCCCTGGGTTCGGTCCCCAGCACCAAAATAAAATAATAATAATAAAATTATAGTTGCATTTCCCACCCTACACTGTAGCTCTGAGCTTCTAACTTGACCCCACACCTGCCTGCCTGGCACTGCTAGTTGGATATGCCAAATGGTGTCCAGATTTAACCACTTCAAAACAGACTTCTCCTCTGTATCCTGAGTGGTTTTCACTTCTCGCACTCTTGAAGGATGAACCTATAGTCCCATCTGAGCAAGCCAAACATTAGTGTGCACACGTGTCTCCCCTCAAACCTCACCCATAAACCTACTGGTTGAAGCAGAGCACCTCTGGACTCGCCCGTATCTCTTTTCCTCTAGACACCATCCTAGTTAAAGGGACTTTTATTTTCTCAGAATTAGTCTAATAAAACTGGTCTCTCCACTTCCATTCTTGGGCCCTCCAATTCATTCTCCATGTTGCCACTAGAGGGGTGTGTGTGTGTGTGTGTGTGTGTGTGTGTGTGTGTGACTAAAGATTGAAGCAAAGGCATTCTACCTCTGAATTACACCCTCTTTTCATTTTTCATTTTGAAACCATGTCTCACTTGGTTGGCGAGAGTCTTGCTAAGGCTGGTGTACACCCTGCAATCCTCCTGTCTCAGTCTCCCAGGTACTTGGAGATAAAGGCATTGGGCCACCACAGCAGTGTAGAGATAGCTTTTAAAAACCCAAGTTTGATTACATTATCCCACTGACTAGAGAAACAACTTGTATGTTTTTAACCTGGTGCACAGTCTGATGTCTTCCTTGGACTCTAGAGCCATCTCAATCTATACTAAGACTGCATTTCTGGGTTCCAACCACCAATGGCCTCACTGGGTTTGTGGAACACATCATGCTGTCTCTGTAGTCTACCTCTGTTTTAGGATTGTCACTTGGCCAATCCTTAGAACTCTATCCTCTGACTTTAGGATCTCAGTTCTACCACCACCCTTCACTTGGTCAACCCTTAGATCTCTATCCTCTGTCTTCATGTCGCAGATCTACCACAAGCAATCAACTATGGCCGGATCAGAAAGAGGTGGCTCACCAAGGCCAAGACTGAGAGCTGGGCTCCCAGGCTAGACTCTCTGAACACCAAGCGCCGGGCTTATCCAGGGCCAGATGCTGGGGGCAGGAGGCCCGAGATTCCCAGGGCACTGGCCCTTGTCTGTGCAAAGCCCAGAGCCCCGAAGGACCCTTCCCTGCACATCCCTGCCCATGGTCTCAAAAGCCCTCTGTGGGGATACAGCATACCCTACCTGCCTCCTTACCTGCTCTGAGACCCAGCATCCTGTGCAGCACAGCTGTTTCCCTCCTACCCCAGAGAAAAGCAGCGGGGCCCCAGCTATTGCCCGCCCAGGCCCCAGTCCAGGGAGAGCATCACAGATCCTCCTGGCCTGTCCATCTGCAGAAGGCTCCCGCGCTGGCAGTGTCAGCCTCAGTTGGATGTCCTTTGCCCCTTCCCCCATTGCAGCTGTTGCAACAAATACCAGTTCTTTTGAAAGCAAGGAACGGTGTGGTCCTCAAAGTTCACAATTTAAAAAAAATCACTGTTGCTCAGTTGTGCCATTGGGAGGCTGAAGGCTCCTTAGAAAGGCTAATTCTATGTTCCCATTGTTCTTATGACCATGAAAACTAATTGAAGGATGAATACAATGGACTGAACTGCAGGTTTTTAGTGCTCTATCTGCATGTATGAAACCGCTCAGAAAATCCGCAGGGACAGAACCAAGTGTTACACGAGCCACCCTCAACTCCAGAGCCACACCCGCACACGGTAGTGTCGTGAAATGCCCACTGCATGCTAGGCGCTGCTCTCTCTGCATCATTTTAAGCCATAGCAAACCCTTGTGGCAAACACTGATGCCAGTTTACATAGGAGAACACGAAGGCTTTTGGTTGGAAAGACTGAATAACATATGCCATCGTCCTGTGGCCGATGGTCCTAGCAGGTCTACACCCCGTTCATTTAGTGAGTCTATGCCTGCACGCGTGCGTTCTCTCTCTTCCTGTCCAAGATATGTATTAGTATGGGTGCACGGGTGCACATCACATATTCACATATACATAATGTAAAAGTGTATGTATTTTAATTTTGGGGGAGGGACTAGAGACTGAACCAAGGGATATTCTATCTCTGAGCTCCAATTCCAGCAGTGTGTGTGTGTGTGTGTGTGTGTGTGTGTGTGTGTTTTACTGGGGATGGAACCCAAGGGCCTTCTACTTCTGAGCTCCAGACCTATTTTATATCTTATTTGGAAACAGGGTCTCACTAAGTTGCTGAGAGCCTCACTAAGTTGCTGAAGCTAGTTTCAAACTGGGATCCTCCTGTCTCAGCCTCCCAAGTACTGGGATTACAAACATGCGCCACCACACCAGGCACCCCCAGCCCTTTTTATTTTGATGCAGGGTCTTACTAAGTTACTGAGACTGTCCTCGAATCTTCCCTCTTCCTTTCTCAGTTTTCCAAGTACTGGGATTATAGTAGTGCACGCCCATGCCCGTCTGTATTATAAACACACACACACACACACACACACACACACACACACATGCATGTATTCATGTGGTATAATTATGCATTATAGAAATAAATGTTTGAGTGCTTATATATTAAACATATAATGAATAATTCAGTCCTTAAGTATGTACAAATCTATAATATTTAACAAGGGGTTGAATGCCTTCTTGAATAAATCAGGTATGCGAGGGTTTAGTGGGGCAGCACCTGAAAGCCCCGGGCCTCAGGAAGTGTGTTTCCCTTTCACACTTTGTCCCGTGATGTGGATCCCTGTGTCTGTTGGAAGGCCTGCTCCAGCCAACTCCTCACTCCAAGTCTCAGCTGCAGAGGAGATCCGTGATCCTCCTGTCTTAGTCTCCATGTACTGAGATTACAGGTGTCACCACTACACCTAGTCTAACTGAATTTTAATAAAATAGCCAATAATCCAAAACAATCCTTGTGTGTTGAATTTTTATTAATGAAATATTGGGTGTTGTCTCTCAGAGACAACCCGTTTGCACCAGTTGTCAACCTTGTCCTCTGGAACATGGAGAGGCCCAACCTGCGAATTCCCCCCAATCCGTGTCGATGACTCGGACTTTCTCTGGGCTCAGTCCTACAAAAGTAACAACTGTGAGAGTTGGTGCTGATTTTTATTTTGGGCCCTGGAAAGAAACTCTGATTTTCCATTCAACTGCAGAAATGGAAAACTAATTCGCGATGGATGTCTCTAGCCTCGTGGGCTATTTTTAACCTACCACATTCTCATCCTTACAAACCCTCCAGGCCTTACGGCATCTAAATCTAAGTCCTGGACACCTCTCAAGGCTAACTGCTCCCCCCGGCTGCAGGTGGAAGCTTCTTCCTTCTCAGCATCCATGCTCCTTGTGAAAACAGACAACAAAGGCCCCGCGCTGTCTCCGCTGGCCTGAGCTTCTGCTTAGCTATAGCTTGGGGAGCCTTTGCCACACACCTTTTCACACACAAAAAAACACTTCCAAGTGTCCCTTTAGGCAGATCCCAAGAAGCACTCTTCTACGACCTGGGTAGGTGTCCCCCAAAGACCCGGGGTGAAGCTTGGTCTCCAGCCAGTGCTGCTGCTGGAGGTAGAGGAACTCTCAGGAGAAGGCTGGGTCGTGGGGTGTGTCCTGGAGGGCATAGTGGGAACCTAAACTTTCTCTTGGCCCCTCACCCTGACGAGGTGATCAGTCCTTCTCTGCCAAGTACTCCTGCTATGACCAAGCCTGCTGCCACGGGCCCAGAGCAGCAGGCCACGTACGCAACCCTGGACTGTAGGCTCTGAAACTGTGAGCCCAGGAAACCTTTCCCTCCTTATAAAGAGATTATCTCAGGCATACCCATTCTATCACTGTCAGGGACAATGGAGCCAGACAGAACTTACTGACTGATAAGATGGGGAATATTTAGTCCATCCTCCTTCCTAAGAAATCTACCTCCTACCCTGATTGGCTCCGAAGCCAGCTCAGAGGCAGTTTGTGGCTGCGGTCATCCCACATCAATCTACCATAAGTTGATAGGCAGTCCTTCTTTCTGTATTTTACGAGAGATCTGCATTTGCTCCCAATAATTTTCAGCCGACTAAAAAAAGTAAGGATGCCTGTAAGAGCTGTAGTAATGAGCATAATTGTGAGCTATGACAAATGGTTGTACTTTTATTTTACTCCATATTTGAATATGCTAGTATGAAAGATGTTGGCATCGTCTGAACCAAAATTAATCCATGAAGTACACTTGCAGAGAGGAGAGAGGGAGACCTGCTAGAGAGAGGAGACACCTGGCTATAAAGTGGTGCCGACCCTCAGGCCTCCAGGGGGCAGCAAGCCTCAAAAGGGCCAGTTGGACTTGGTGACGCCCGGTGGATACCACTGGCATGAGAGCAGAAATGCCCATTTTTCATGAGAAATCAAAATCACATGTGCACTCTCCTCATTTTCAAGTGCTGTCATCAATTCTATGAAAAGAAACATAGACAGAAGCTCACAAAACCACACCGTGTCCTACTTGGTCGGACCGAACCCAGGAAACCTGCTGGCTGTGTTTCTTGCAACAGCGGTCCATGAAGTAAATCGCAATACCTCGGACACAACTGTTGAATTCGGTTGTAAAATCTTGAATAAGGAGATTCTATAGCGACCTGAAGGGATTGGAGGGGGGAAGAGGGAAATTCTCTAATGTACATGATGTACTTTAACAAACATGTCAAAGTCAATCACTAAGCCAAACATGAGAAAGAGGGAGGGGGAGGGAATGGGTGGGAACTGCAGAAGGGCTAATTGGGTGATGTGTGCATGTGTGCCTCCACCATCTTGTACTCCATTAAGATGTATGACTACAATGCACCAATAAAAATTTTTAAAAATATCTGCATTCACAGGAAACATTCTGCAGAGTTCAAAGGTTCCTATGAGACCTCTGTGCAACGAAATGAACAACTTCCCCATGGATGCTGGAAAAAAGCACTCAAGATATAATCATGCATTTGGGTTGTTGTTAATTAATGTGTGTGTGTGTGTGTGTGTGTGTGTGTGTGTGTGTGTGTGTGAGCACGTGCGTGCGTGCATGCGAGTGTTGCTGACATTTGAACCCAAGGGCATTCTAACTCTTAGGTACACCCTCAGCCCAATTTTTCTTTTAAATTTTGAAACAGAGGGTCTTGCAAATTCACAGAGGTTGGCCTCAAACTTATGATCTTCTTATCTCAGCCTCCTAAGTAAACTTTATACTTTTAGAGCAGTTTCAGGTTCACACAGAAAGTGCAGAGACTTCCCATACAGCCCTGTGTGTCACGCACCTGTGTGTTCTCCTTCCGCACTGACACCCTTGCCAGGATGGTGCATTGGCCATGATGGGAGGACCGCCATGAACTGCGTGAAGTCCACAGATTGAATAAGGACCCCGGGGGAACTTCCGGGAAGATGGCGACCGAGAAAAGAAGGGCTTAAGAGCCCCGCTAACAACAAATCTCCATTACCACAAAATCAGCGCCTTTCGTAGCCAGAAAACACCATCACCAGTGAAACAAAAAATCACCAGGCTCCAGAGAGAAAGCGGACTGAGAACAGAGCCACAGAGGAGATATACCAGCCTCGCGCCCGAGGACGCGGCAGACGCGGCAGCAGCGCCATACTGCGGTACCGGCGAATTAACGGGACAGCTACAACAAGCCGAGGTGAGCCACTGCTGAACAGCCAGGCGGAATTTCTCCACGCAGAGAGCATCTAAAGCTCCCAGTGGTTGAGGTCAGCACACACTGCAGGGATTCAGAGTCGAAATCAAAACCAAGAAGAAAACTCCAGCCCCATAGCCGAGGGTGTAGCAGCGGCGCCATATTGCCACCGGCGGCAGCAGCAGCGAATTCAGCGAGGCCAGTACAGCTACATCTGCGCACTCAAGAACAGTGAGTCAAATTGCGGGCCACAGAGGAGAAATCCCAGTACTGTACTCACTGGGACTTGACCCAGTGGGAGAGGTGCGGTGGCAGAGATATCACACCATAGGAGAACGTGCAACCTGGCACCCCCCCACAGTCTAAAGCAGCCTCTATGGACTCTCTGGGTCGGAGACTCTGTGATAAAACCCAGTAAAGGAGTAGTGGGGTCTGAGATACTACTGACTCGAGACCCAGAACATCTTAAGTGAAGTCATAGTGACCCAAGGGAAGAACCCAGAGAAGGCACAAACATCCGAAATCATGGGAAAGAGGAATAATACTGGAGCAATGAATGCACACAACCCCACAACATCAGAACCCGATAAAACTGAAAATCAGAGATTTTTAGAAGATCAAATCAGGAAAATAACTGTAGAAATAATAGAGGTGCTTCGAAAAGAACTCAGAGAGAGCCAAAAAGAGATAAAGGATGCAATTAATGAAGTAAAGGCCTCAATTCAAAGCACAAACAACCGATTAGAACACATGGAGAAAAGAATCTCACTCTTAGAAGATGAGCAATCCAAAAATGAACGCATAGTTTCTAATCTAGAAAAAAATATCCGACAACAGGAATCTGATATTGAAGAAATATGGGCACATTTTAAGAGAGCTAACCTAAGAATCATTGGAATAGAGGAGGGAAAAGAAAGTGAAACCAAAGGGATCAACAATCTCTTCAAGGACGTAATAGCAGAAAATTTTCCAGACATAGAGCAAGAGGTCGATACACAGGTCCAGGAAACTTATAGAACTCCCTTTAGACAGGATCGGAGACGAGGATCCCCACGCCACATAATTGTCAAAATGACCAATGTGGAAGCCAAGCAGAGAATCTTAAAGGCAACAAAAGCAAAGGGCCAAGTGACATTCAGAGGCAAACCAATTAGAATCACTCCAGACTTCCCAAACCAAGTTATGAGAGCCAGAAGGGCTTGGAGTAACATATTCCCAATTCTGAAAGAAAATAACTTCCAGCCAAAAATTTCCTACCCAGCAAAACTTTCTATCAAATTAGATGGAGAAATAAGAAGCTTCCATGACAAACAGAAACTGAAGGAATTTATGTCTTCAAAACCAGCACTAGAGAAAATACTCAAAGAGATTAACTACAAAGAAGAAATAGGTAACACACACCAGAACCAGAGAAACAAGAGTTTCCATCCAACAGACAACTAAGACTGATTATCTGTGGAGATTCATTATTTATGTTAGTCTTTTACCTATCTCTAAAGGGTATTGTTTGCCTTTATTGTTGTTAATTTTTAGGATTTCTAGTTGGAATATTAATATACCTTCAGATATAGCAATTGGAAATATTTTATCCCATTCTATTAGTAACTGTTAACTCTGTTTACATTGTCTTTGGATATACAATATTTTTTTTTTTTAGGGAGTTTGTATACGCTTCTGTTGCCTGTGCCATTGAAATCATAACCAAGAAATCACTGCCAATTTCAATGTTGTGAGGATTAATGACCCAGATTTTCTCCTAAAAGTTTATAGTCTTAAGATTTATATTTAGGTCTTTTATCTATTTTGAGTTAATATTTGTATATGGGATTAGGTAAGGGTCCAATTTTATTCTTTTCCATGTAATTATTATGTTTCAACAATATTTAGTTAAAAGATTAATATTTCCACCACCAAATGTTCGTGGAAACCTTGTCAAAAATAACTTGACAATATAGGGAAGAATTTAGCTCTAGGCTTTTATTTAACTCCAATGGTTCATATATCTGCCTTTAGAATAGTACTACACTGTTTCAATTATTGTAGCTTTATATGGTTTGAAATCAGAAAATATATATCTTCTAGCTTAGATCTTTTTCAAGATCGTTTTGGGTACCTAGAGTTCCTATTCCATTTTAGGATAGATTTTTTTTCTGAAAAATAAATATACAAATATATGATAGTTTCACCTAAAAAGTAGAAAAAAAATATTCTCTGGTAAGAAAGAAAGCAAAAAGAAATATTGAAATGTCATCTTTAAGTCATCAAAAGCTTGGTATCAGACAAATGAAACTGTTATGTGAGCTTACCATTTTTAATTTTAGATAAATTGCCATAATACTAGATGTCAACTACTAAGCCAAGCATGGGAAGGAGGGATAGGGAGAGAATGGGGTGGGGATTGGGTGGGGGCTGACTGGGAAAAGTGTGCAAGTATGTCTACAAAAGTATGTATCCTACTATGATGTATGAATACAGTGCACCAATAAAAAAATAAAATAAATAAAATAAATAAAATAATAAAAAAAATAAAAAATAAATAAATAAAACTTGAAAAAAAAAAAAAGAATAAGGACCCCCCTTGGTGTTGCCGATTCTGTGGATTTAGACAAATGTAAAATGATATGTATCCACCTAAAGATCCTCTGTGACCCATCTTCGTTTCTCCCTTCTCAGCAACCCCGGATCTTCTTATTGACTTCATAGTTTTGCATTTTCTAGAGTGTCATACAGTTGTAATCGTAATGTACAGAGCCTTGCCACCTTGGCTTCTCTTAACTCAGCACGCGTCCCCTCTGAGTTTCTGTGTGGCTCACTGTCTCCATGTTTTTAATCCTGGAATGGCATGCCATTGTTTGCTTGAATCCCGTTCATTCATCCGCTGAGCCACAGGACATCTGGCTGCTTTCAAGTTTAGGTTATGAATGAAGCTGCTGTAAACATCTGTGTGCAAATTTGTGTAGGCATAAGTTCCTAATTCATTTCTTTAAATACGAAGGAGGGTGAGTGTTGGATTGTAAGGTAAGAGTATGGAGAGTCCTGTTTGCAACGGCCAACTCTAGACAGCGCTGCACTTACACGCCCAGAGTGAATGGTTGACACTGCTTCTCCACATTCTCCCCACAGTGGTGTCCACAGGGCTGAGATTGGTGTGTGTGTGTGTGTGTGTGTGTGTGTGTGTGTGTGCGTGTGTGTGCGTGTGTGTGCGTGTGTGTGTGTGTTGCTAGGGATTGAACCCAGAGGTATCCTACCTCTTACATCCCCAGCCCTTTTTATTTTGAAACAGGCCTTGTTTCAAAATAAACCATAGCTGTCCTGGAACCTGCAATCTTCCTGTTTCTGCCTCCCAAATACTGGGATTACCTGCCTATTTGGAACATTTTAAAAGATGTGTTGTGATATCTCATTGTTGCTTTGATTGGTAATTTTCTGATGGCATATGATGTTGAACATTTACCAAATTGTTATTTGCCATCTGTATATCTTCTTTGGTGAAATGTCTTTTTAGGGTTTATGCCCATTTGTAAGCATATTATTTATTTTCTTATTGTTAACTTTCAAGAGTTTATAGATAAGTTATTTATAAGATATATCTTTTTGTTGTACTGGGGATTGACCCTGGGAGCGCTCTACCTATCAGCTACAACCTCAACCCCCAGTCCTTTTTATTTTAAAATATGATTTCACTAAATTTCTGAGGCTGGCCTTGGACCTGCAATCCTCCTGTGCCAGCCTCTCAAGTACTGGGTTCACAGGCACACACCATTGCACCAAGCTACCTTTCACTTCTGAAGGATATTTTGTGCAGGATATAGACCTCTAGGTTTGTAGGGTTGTATCTTTTCTCTCCACACTTTTAAGTATTTTGCTCATTCTTGCTGGCACAGTTTCTGAGGACAGGCTGGAAGCAGTTCTTACGTTTTCTACAAGTTCCTTCTCTGTAGCTCAACTGTAGGGACACACACACACATACACACACACATGCACACACACATGCACACACACACACACACACACACACACACACACACACACACACACACAGCTGTGGTTTAATTCCAGACTTTTCTACCTTAGTTTCCTGAAGTTTGAATATGGCAAGCCTCAGTATAGGCTTCTGTCATTTCCCATGCTTGGTGTCCCCTGCGCTCTGCACTCTGGTGTCGCACATTAATTAGGAGAAAGTCTGCCACTAGACTTCCGCCCCTTTTCCTTTTCCTTCTGTCTCATGATGCACCACACACCTTTTGAGGTCATGCCGCACTTCCTGAATGGTCTGCTGTTTCCCCTCTTTTTTCTCTTTGCTTTTCTGCTTTGGCAGTTTTTTCTTTTTCTTTTTCTTTTTTTCTTTTCTTTTTTTTTCTTTTTTTATTTTTTGGTGGTACTGGGGTTCCTGGAAGCCCTCTACCCCGGGCTACACTCCCAGACCTATTTTATATTTTTATTTGGAAACAGGGTCTCTTAAGCCAGTGAGGCTGGCTCCGAACCAGCGCCATCCTCTTGTCTCCGCCTCCCAAGCAGGGGGATTACAAGCATGCACCACCATGCTGGCTCCCCTGGAGTCTTACCTCTGAGACCTGTCCACAGTGGCAGCTCTGCTTCCTCTGCTCGGCAGTGGGCCCTCGGAGGGGTCCTCCACAGCGTTCTGAGGTGGTGAGTTCCTTCTGCATTGGCCCATCTTGCCTCTGAACAGGAGCTAAGCACGGTTGACTTCAGTTTGCTCAGCATTTTACCTGTTCAGTCAGAGCGCTTGCCAGCCCTGCCTTCTAATGCCCTAGCCCTCCACACCTGAGATAACGAAGCGTCCTAATGACAGGGAGAGAGGGCTCAGGGCTGTGTAGCACATTGTCCCCAAAAAGGAAGCTGTCTCTTCTGTATTCCACAAGACATGGATCTCAACACAAAGCCCGATCAAATGAGTTGGCTCAAAGGGGAGAAACAGGGGCCTTTTAGGAAACACGAGAGCCCGACACTGGGAGTGCCCCTGCATCCCAGCAGGGGCTGTGTGTGGGCAGTGCCCCTGCCTTACAGGATCACAAGACAAGATCCTAGACCGCAAAAGGACAAACCCTTAAGACCTGCCTCCCTCTCACCTCTGACCCCCACACTGGTCTCCTCCTGGGAGCAACGGTCTTACCCCTCCTTTTATCTCCTAAAATAAATCCTTAGGAGAGCTGCTAAGTGCGCACACGTCTTTAAATGGAAGTTTATTTCAGAAGTGTGTGTTCTCATGGAAGTTTAGGATTGGGAGAGACCTGTTTTAACCATTCATTCACAGCCTCCCTGGGTACTTACCACTTCTGTGTTAAAATCTTTCTAAAGATGGATAAACCCTTTCCACTCTAGCAGAAACTCTTTCTGCTCTTAGATAGCTTGTTTAGTAAGCACCCTGGCCTTCCTCGCACACAGATCTCTCCTAAGACTCACTCCACCCTCATTTTTTGTTCCACTCTTCTGATATGCTTGTCTTTCTCTGATTATTTTTCCCTTTGTATTTGTGTGTATTTATTTATTTATTTATTCCACATTCGAGCTCCACCCCCAGCCCTATTTTTTATTCTTTATTTTGAAATAAGGTCTCTCTGCGTTACAAAGAGCCTCACTAGGTAGCTGAGGCTGACCATGAACCTGCGGTCCTCCTGTCTCAGCCTCCTAAATGCTGGGGTTGCAAGTGTGTGCCACCACGCCCGTTTATTTGTGTTTCTTTATAAACGCTGGTGTCCACCTGGAATCTGTGAAGGGAACCAAACACCTCTCCATGTCTTGGGTTCAGATGTGGTTTTAGAGCTGGGCACAGTGGCCTGCTGCAGGTCCTGCCCTTGGGGGAACCAGGCCTGAGGTTAGCAGTGACTCCAAGGAAAGGAGACCTGAGGGGACCACCACCAGAGGGCCTGTCTCCCTTAGGGAAGAGGCAGCTTGGGTAGGCTGGGCTCTGCTGCAGGACGCAGCCCAAGTTCCACAGTCTCAGTGCTTGGTGAACTTCCCGACTTTTCTCTGCTTGGGTGTGGCCTGACGGCAGGTCAGTGGGCCACTTAATCTCTGAGCCGGCCTTGCCTCCAAGGGCTGTAATCCACCTGCTCCACTTGCTTTAGGAGAAGCCGCCAGCCCTGGTCTTGAGATGCTGGGAGCCTGGTCCCTTGGTACCCAGGCAGCATTCCACGGCCATTTACTGCCGCGGCTTGTGTCCCAGGAGCTGGCGGCTCCCCTTTCAGACAATTTTAAGGATGCTTCATGACTTGAGCCCACTTGGGACGCCGGGCACCCTTGGTGGCTGTGACCCTAGCACTCCCGCAGCCAGCTCCTAAGACTTCGGGTGCTGAGGGGTGGGGACAGCCTCAAGTGCAGCGTCCCATCCTGCGCACCCAGAGTCCAGGACCCAGCCAGCTTGCCCGGAGCCGGCACAAGTTTGATACACCTTGAAGAAGGGATCCTGGCTCAGACTGGCCTCCGAGCCACGCCCCACTCAGACGCGGCTCCCTGGGCGCCGCCTTTGGGTGCCGCCGGCCTTCACCTCCCGGGGCCTCCCTCCCTCCCTCCCCGGCTCCTCCCCGGCTCCTCCCCACCCCTCCTCCGGGCTGGTCCCTCCTCCCGCCGCCTCCCACGCCGGCCCGCGGTGCTCACGTCTGGGCAGCCTCCGCCTCCCGCACGGCGAGCCCTCGGCCGGGGCCCGCGAGCCGGACCTGGACCGGGACCTGGACGCGACGCCTTCCCTCCGCGGCGCAGCCCTCCGAGGCGATGCGGCCGAGCGGGGCCGTGCTGCTGGCGCTGCTGGCGGCCAGCGTCCCCGCGAGCTGGGCGCTGGAGGAGAGGAGAGGTAAGGGCTCCCGGAGCCGGGCGTCGGGGCGAGGGCGCGGTCCCCACGTCCGGGCCGGAGCTGTCAGCGCGGGGCCCTCGGCTGCCCAGTGGGGGGACCCGGGACCTGTCTGAGGCGGGACCTCGGCGCCCTCCTCCTCCGCTGGGTCGGGCGCGGGCGGGCCCCTGGGCTCCCGCAGACCCAGGTGCCCAGAGCACTGGGCCCCCGCGTTCCCCCAGGCTCAGGTGGCAGCTCTGGCCAGGTTGGCTCCACCTGCCGCCCTGGGCCCAGCGGAGAACCGGGGGAGCCGGCCGGCCATGGACTCAGGGTCCTCCCTCGCCTGACCTTCCCGCGGTGTTTCAAACCCAAGCTCGCAGAAAACTTTTTCCTTATTATGGGGAGATTTATTTTTTCTTTCTTTCTTTCCTTCATCCCTCCCTCTCTTTCTCCTTTTTTTTCTTTCTTTCTTGAATTTGGCATTAGGCCAACCAAAACATTAAACTTAAAGGGATGGATGTCCGTGATTCACGCGTGCCAAAAGTCCAGACGGAACAAGAACAAGTCTGGCTTCGTGACTGCCCGACCATAAACCCACTTGACACGAGAAACATGCCTCAGAAAGTTTAATTGCATAATTTCAGAATCCAGCGGCCCAGGTTCCAAGAGTCAGGCCCGTACTTGCTGCTGGTCTCACGGGCCTGGGGAGCTGCGGCTCCTCGGAGGAGGGGTAAGGCATAGAATTGCCGCACAGTCAGTCACCTGAGATCATAAAAAAAGAAAAGTGTGCAGCCCCCCCTCCGGCTTTCTGGTGGGGGGATGGGGGTGGGAAGTGGTGTTTCTAAGATTTCCAGGGGACTCTTGGACAGCCAGGTCTGAGAATCTTTGGCAGGGTGAGACTGGCAAAGTTTCCAGGAAGATCGCCTGCCAACGTAAAGAAAAGAGCTCCTTTGGAACATCTGGAGTTAACAGTCTTGCAAAATAGAGGCAAAGGGGAAAGGCAGGTGTCCTTTGGGTAATAAAATGTTCCTTTTCAGGAGGGAGCCAGCGGCAAGCCCCCACCCCTACCCCTGTGCCAGCGGGGCAGGGCCCTCTTAAGCAGGTAGCATCTCTCTTCTCTGCCATTATTGTTGAGTTAAACTCTTGGATCCCCTGCAGAGCCTCTGTTTTCCCACTCCAGCATGAGCCGGGCTCTTTGATCTTTTTTTAATTGGTGCACTATAGTCTCACATCTTAACGTAGACCTCGTTGACACATTCACACAGTCCTTGGTGCCCCTACTCCTTAAACACCACTCGTCGTGGCTGGTGGATGTGTTTCTGAGAAAAATGTATAAATACCACTGACTTCGCCTGTTTATCCTGAATTCACTTAAACCAGACTGCCCTGAACACAACAGGAAAGTGGTGCACAAATGCAGCTCAGTCAGAGCGACACAGGGCCGCACTGTTCAAAACACGAGGTGGTCTTTCTGTAGGTGGTTGTTAAAGGGTCTGTTAATTTGTCAGTGTTGTTCCAAAGATTCACTGCTTTTAGTGAGGTTTTTGGCGGTTGCCGCTCTGAGATCTGGTCACCTGAATACCACCAGACACTGCTTTACCTTTCTTGTAATCCTCACATCAAGTGTGTGAGCTGAGGCACAGAGAAGTAAAGTGGGTTTTCCACAGCCAGTGAGAGGCAGAACCCAGAACCCTCAGCCTTCCAAACTCCACTGCCTCTTCTTGGCAGAGCCCAGTAGGTATACAGGTGTGCTGGGTGCTGGAGGCAGAGCGGGGCCAGGCAGCAGGCCCCTTAAGATGGTTCCTAGGTCTGAAGCTTTCAGCAGCCGCCTGTTTGTTCGGTAGTCTGCTCCCACCTGGAGCTCCTCAGGCGCTGTCCTGGCTGCCTCTCACGGGGCAGCTCAGTCTCCAAATCAAAGAGTAAATGAAAGTGTAGACAGCTGGAGGGGTGTTGAGCAAGCCCCTTACTCTTGCAAAATGGAGTCATAAAGGTGCTACTCTGGAATGGACCCCTCTGCATTCCCGGGAGACCAGGGATCCTCCCGGCACGAACTGGGTAGACACGTGCATGCCCTGGCACTGCCTCTAAAGACATTCTGATTCCGAGGGTATGTATTACCTTACAGAGGAACAAAAGCAGGGATTTTAATGGCATCCAGAGTAAAGAAGCACCACCTCCCTTCTCTAAAGAACTCATGTCTGGCCAGGCAGCCAGAGCCCTGCTTTGGGTAAAGATGTACAGATCACGCCAAAGGACGAGCCTTCATGTCTGAACTCAGCGCGTGTGCATTGAATGCCCAGACAGTGCCAGACATTTTAACCTAAAAGGGTTAATGGTCTCTACTGGTGCTTCCAAAGGAGTGCAATTCTCCAAGCCTCTCATTAAACTTAGTAAATTGCTTTCAAGTCTGAAGAGAAGTCTGATAGTGTCTGCCGGTGCGTCCACGCTGGTGTGGCACAGACCAACAGAAACTGGCTGCTACCTCTGCTAGACTTTGAGCAGCTGCTTCTGGCTGCATAGATTTAGTTTCATAATCTATAATTTAAAAAATAAAATGCATTGCGAAGTTCAAGGAAGCCAATTGCCAGTATCCATTGTACTGAATCATTATACTTGGCCATGTGATCGCACCAAACATGTTTTGAAATGTTTTTAGAGGTGGTGTCAGTAAAGATGAAGGATTCCGCCCTGTCTAAAAAGAAAATACTCTTTTTTATCTCCTTTGATCTAAGCTCCAGGATTGGGAGCGACTGTTTAGAACTCTTTTGACAGGAATAACCAACTGATATTAAAAGCGAGTCATGGCTAGGAGCCTTTAGGGAAGGGAGCCCTTTTTCAGGCGTGTGTATCAGGTCCTAAAACAGGCATGGGATCAGGATGTGAGGCTGTCAGCCTGTCTAGGGACCCACGTACCCCACGATGTGTCTCTCGTCATGTGGCTTGCCGTGAAAGTGGTGTGTGCGTGTGTGTGTGTGTGTGTGTGTGTGTGTGTGTGTGTGTGTTTGTGTGCGTGCGCATGTTTACACACACATGCTTGGTTTTGACTGACTTAGTACTATAGCAGTGGCCTTATTTAAAATTAGGTTTTGCTAATAGCAGCATGAGGAGAATTCAGAGATTACCCACACACAGTTTCTGTAAACACGGTTTCAAAAACTAGATTTTGTTCTTCAGATCTGTAGTGGGCTAATCCTGTTTTGCTTTCTTCTGGCGTGTATGGGATATTTGAAATTATGGTAAGAACCATTTTTTATCTCTGCTCATTATTACTGGTTGAAGCACCAACATGTACAGAATGGAGTAGAAATCTTATCTTGTCTTCCTGGGCCGTCCCCATTTGACACCACAGCATTTTCTTCATAGCTTTTAAATTGTCTTCCTAAAACACTGTCTTTTTTATTTTTATTTATTATTTTTTGTATGTGGTACTGAGCTATACCCTGAGCCCTATTTTTTAGTCTTTATTTTGAAATGGTCTCACTGAGTTGCAAAGGGCCTCACTAAGTAGCTGAGGCTGTCCTTGATCCTCCTGTGTCAGCCTCCCAAATGCTGGGATGACAAGTGTGCACCACCATGCCCAGCTGACATCGTCTTTTTTAAAAGAATTCCATCAGTTGACTTTTTGGATAATGTCTCATGGTAGTCATGGCCACAAGCCAGTTAGACTGAGCCCGGATCCAGGCTTGAGACTTATTCATATTGGTTTGATTACAATTTTCACCTTTCATGATCATTTGGTAAAGCCCCTTTCGTGTGTGTGTGTGTGTGTGTGTGTGTGTGTGTGTGTGTGGTGCACTTGCCTAGAAAGCTCACAAAGCCAGCTAGAAGGGTAGTCGGGCCAGTGGTGGGTTGTGCTTACTAAGCCCAACCAATTAGAAGCAGAGTCCTGGCTTGGCCATTTTAATCTCTGAGGGCTCTGAAGTACAGTATCAGATGTCTGGCCCTATTGCCTGACCATCTGTGAATTGCATATGCTTAGAGCAGATTTTACTCCTAGCAGTGACTGCTTTAGAAAGCAGTATGCAAAAACTATCATGGGGGACTGAATGTCCTCTTTGCTCCAATTTATATCCCATTCTGGTGGGTTTTCAGGGACAAACCAAGTCCCCACATCCTGTCTGACTGTATCCATAACTTCTCATTAACAAGAGACTGGAATTGCAATTTAGGGAGCTAAGGGAACATCTTTCACTTAGCCCTAAACATACCCACAGTCACAATGTTGCTAGTTATCCAGCATGTAAGGCATGATTTAGTATAAATAATTCATATGTTAACCACCATTTATTGTACTTTGAGTGTAAGAACAAATATTGGTACCCGTTACTATAGGCTTTTCTTTTCTTTCTTTCTTTCTTTCTTTCTTTCTTTCTTCCTTCCTTCCTTCCTTCCTTCCTTCCTTTCTTTCTTTCTTCCTTTCTTTCTTTTCTTTTTCTTTTTTCTTTTTTTTTTTGCAGTACTGGGGATGGAACCCAGGGGCAGTCTACCTTTGAGATACACCCCCAGCCCTATTTTATATTCTTTATTTTGAAACAGGGTCTCACTGAGTTGCAAAGGGCCTAAGTAGCTGAGGCTGTCTGCGAACCGCGATCCTCCTGTCTCGGCCTCCTGAGTGCTGGGATTACAAGCGTGTGCCACGGCGCCTGGCTACCATAGGCTTGTGTTCAGTTTTGTCTTTGTGCTTGATCCATGATGAGCGAATGGAATGCTCTGTTCTACCTATATTCCTCACGACGTAAGAAAGAATCAAAGTTGGTCCTTGCGCATAAGTTCCTGGGAGTCAGTCAGCAGAAAAGAGCAGTGGCCAGCATGCCGCAGCATCCCGCAAGCAGGATAATTCTGCACAGGATGAAATCTGACATTCAAGACTAATCTTTGCTTGTAATTCCATCTTCAGAGGAGACCAAGAACAGCCCCCATGTGGAAGGGAGTTCGCCTTCGAGCCTTCACAGCTGCGTGGGGCTCTCACTTATTCCCCTGGAGGGCAGGCTGTGAGCGGTATGCTAAGGAATGCCCCTGCTAGGCAGAGTTCCTGCGAGCCCTCACTGCACCTGAGCAGGAGGAGGGAGCAGTGGTGCAGAGACTTGCCAGAGTTCAGCGCGAGCCCCACCAGTCTCCGTGGCTTTGGATCACGCCTTGTGTGAAGGAGGGCACACCTGATTTTATAAAGAAGGGGAGTGCAGCCTGGTGGAAACCCAGAGGCTGCTGGGCAGAGGAAGCTGAGCAAGGAGGAGGAGGAGGCAGGAGGAGGGCTGGGTGGCCCTGGAGCCAGGGCTCATTACTAATGCAAGGTGCAAACAATGAGAAACAGGGACTCCCAGGAGGACTCGCAGACCTCAGGTAAAGCTCCAGGTGGTACCCAGTCCAGGCTCAGAGACTGGGAAGTTGGGGAGGCTACCAGGGAGGAAGGGAAGAGAAGATGAGTTCCCCTGCCCAGGTGTGTGGGGCTGGAGCTGCGGAGCTAGAAATGTCCAGGAGGCAGTGGACTGTCGATGGCAGGAACTAAGCACAGCCCAGAATTGTCACTGGCGTAGGTCTCTCTTGCAGATGAGGCTGCGGTAGTTAGCAGCCTGGTTCCTTGGAGTTATCAGTAACTGATAAACAATCTACTGTGCGTGTGAGCCTATTGGAAGCCACTCACTTGTGGATGGCCGCACACCCTTAGCCAAGGTTCCTCTGACTCATAAGTCAGCACAGATTAGTTGGTTTAGCACATCAGTGACTGAACCAAAAAGAGTAGGCGATAACTTTTTCCTTTTTCAACAATAGCTTTTGAACCCTGACTGTTCCTTGTAATCTCCAGAGTCACTTTTGAAAAGGACGATGGCTTACTGCACCCCACTTGAGCTGAATCAGAGTTTCCGGGAGATGGAGCCCGGCACGTGCCATTCTCCAAGCTCCCTGGACAGGCTAAATGTGATGAAGTGTGGTCCCTGGCTTGTAACAGAAGAGATTTTCTCTTTGTTCTGAGACTCTGATTTCATATGCCTCTCAGGAGCTTCACCAAGACGCAGGAGCAGTTTTGTTATTTCATTAGTAAATAAGTTTTAGGGTTGCACTTTAAGAATTAGTTCTTAGCCCGGCGTGGCTGCAACTGTCTTATTATTACAGAAGTTTTAGACTTTCCTAAATGACCATGAGGAAATTTACAGTGTTGAAAGTAAAGTGCCCAAGATGTGATACAATTTACTCTTAAAAACTAAAGTGGTTGTGCCAGGCATGGTGGCGCATACCTGTAATCTCAGTTCTTGGGAGGCTGAGACAGGAGGATCTCAAGATGAGGGCCAGCTTCATCAATTTAGTGAGACCCTCTGCAACTTACACCCTGTATTAGAATAAAAACTAAAAGGGCTGGGACTGTAGCTTAGAGGTAGAACACTCCTGGGTTCAATCCCCAGTACCAAGTTAAGAAAAAGAAAGAAGAAAATGTAAATGAAGAAATGAACGACAGTCCGAATAACTGTTGATAGAATTTTTAACCTTCTCCCTAAGCATTATTCTTTCCTTAAACTTGTCGTAATGGCCAAAATAACTCCTGCCATCGTTAGGTAACTGGTTACAGAAAGCCACGTGAGAGAGGAAGGAAGAGTGGGCTGATCCTAGACCCTACCGCAGGCCTTGAGGATGTCTCTGAAATTGACTGGGCGACTGCCTTGGTGGAAACCGAGCAGATCGGCCTCTTTATTTTCAGAGGCGGCCTAGAAATAAACAGGTGGCTTCACCAGCAGGACTGGATCAAGTGAGGCTGTGGGTGTGTCCCCATGGGGAGTGGCAGAGCAGCGAGGACCACTGCTCACTGTGTAGTGTTGTTGTTGTTGGTGGTGGTGGTGTGGTACTGGGGCTGGAACCCAGGAGCATTCTACCTCCGAGCTACACCCCACTCCTATTTTTTATTCTTTATTTTGAAACAGGGTCTCACTGAGTTGCAAAGGGCTGACACTGTCCTCAAACTGCAATCCTCCTGTCTCAGCCTCCCAAATGCTGGGATTACAAACGTGTGCCACCACACCCGGCTCGGTGCAGATGTGTTAAGAGCACCCAGGACAGATTTTGTTTTCAAAGCAGTCACATGATGCCTGGTGTTCTGAGGCCAAACAGGCCTGCACCCAGGGCCAGTCCATGATGTTTAGTGGTTGTATCGTGACCATTTGCTAAGTCCTTTTCATTAACTCCAGGTTTGGGATAAAACTGATGCATTACCTGTGATCTCTCCAACAACACAAAGTGACCTTTGTATGTGAAAAGCTGTTGCATGTTTTAGCGTCTTTGCCTAAACTCATGAATTCTACATTATTTTAGGGTCTCAAATAAAAAAAAAATCATTTGTTGAATTAGCTCAGGGCATTAAGAACAGGTGAGTGTGACCTGAGAATTTCTAATTGTTGTATCTAGGACTTCAGGAAGTTTTCCAGAAAGAACTTTTTAAATGTCAAGAGCCTGGTTTTGCTTATTTGTCAGCAAACACCGGACACTTAAAAGCTTTAGGGAGATTTAATTACAACAAATTTTCTTCATTCCCAGTCATCTCCTAGTTCTTTCTCAGATACTGTCAGCCGTTTTATATACTCAAGCTGCGTTAAGTATGATAAATTAGATGAACTATTACAAGTTTGCTCTGGTACTAACTTGCAAAATCTAAGGGCTCCAACTGGATTTTTAAGTTAAGGTATATTTTAATATATTAGAAATCTAAACAATGATCTTTTTCATAAAGCCCCTTATTTCATCCACTTTTGATTCTGGATGGACAGCAGAAGAAGCCAAGGTGGTCCTTGAAGAATAACTGCATGCCTTTGATTCTTAGGTGACTATGCTGGTGTGCAGGGTTTTTAATCCCTTGGTCGTCAGGTGCACTTAGAGCTTTATTTTTGGCTTTGATTTGCTATAAAGTTAATAGAGACCCAACAATCTATCCTGAGAGTTACTTCTTGATTTCTCCAACTCTGGGGACATTTCCTCATGAGATTCTGACATAACAGACTCCATGCATGGGACGTGCAGATGGATGGGAACAAGGTATTACCTTAATTTTTTTTTCTTTCTTTACCTTCTTCCCTCTCACTTCCTTTCCCCTTGTCCTTAACTCCTCCTTCATTCTTTTTCTTTCTTTCTCTTCTTTCTTTTCTTCTTTCTTTCTCTTTCTTTGCAAGCTGTTATGAATTAACCTTTGCTGAGAAAGCTTCAACAAATGCAAAATCTTAACAAATGGCTCTAAAGATATACACTATAACCTGGAAGGTATAGTTTCATGATAATTTTTCATACAAGTGTGCATCATATAATATCTTATTTCTTGAAAGGCAGCATTGCTAAATGAGATTGTTCTTAGCCCATGGCTTAATGTGTTTTTTTCCCCTATAATTTGTTGTTAGTTATAATGGGAAAAGAAAATAGGCTAGAATCTACCCTCCCAGTTTCAGTTTTCACCAAATAACTAAACTAAACTAGATGATTCCAAGCCTCCTTCTAGCTGAAAGCATTTATGAAATTAAAAGCAAATCTAAACATATGCAAGATATGTGTTTAAGTGTGTGGATAATAAGTGTGTCATCTCTGTAATTTGGATGCTAAGATATTGATGTCATAGTAACACCTTGCGTTTGTATGGCGCTCTACACAATGCCATGATGTCTAGCTCTCTGAACCTCCTACCAACCCCACAGGATCAAGATAGCTATGCACATTCAACGGTGAGAGACCCAAGTCAGAGCACTCTGCAGTCACCGGCCAGTCCCCCTGTGGGTGCTGGGTACTGAGTACTTTTCTTGTCATGCAGCACTGTCTCCCAGCACCCCGCCAGAGGGTCCCAAGTTCTCCAAGGCCACATTGAGACTCCACTGGGCTTTGAGCTATGGGTGCCTCCTGTGGTCTTTAGTCCTGTTTGTTGGTAAAGAGGCTGACACAAGGTTTCCCTCCACTTGCTGTGACAGTTCCTCATTTATGTTTCCAGCCTCTCCCAGTTTCTGTGCATTTTCTGTCAACGTCCACCCTCTCTTCTGGCTCCTTCTCCACTTCTCCTCTTGTTACGAGGTGTTTTTAGCATAGAGTCTTATATATGTTTGCAGTGTCCATTTTGGAACATACAGGGCAGTGCACTTGTGAACCTTGCCAACATTTACTTTAGAAATGGGAAGAACAGCTTTAATGTTGTGTCATAAGCCTCTATAAATTTGTCAGACCTAAAAATACTTGTAGAAAAAAATGAAGGGTGAAAGCAGCCTGATTGGGCAGTCGGGCCAGTTAGGAATGCCCATGGCAAAATGTGCTAATTCAGTCGCACAGGTCGTCAGAGTCATTTCTCTGATTTAAATGAAAGCACACACACCAAACTCATGAGGACGGGAACAGCTACTCTGAAAAGGGAAACTTAGCTGGTGGTGTGGTCCTCCAAGTTCCTGCATTTTCCTCATCCTGCCCTTTATTAGAAGGATTTTGGCTGTCGCGACATGTGGACACATTGACTTTTAAGGATAAATTGTTATGAAGTCAAACGATCGCCTCTGAGATTTGTTGGTTGAGCAGCTGAAATGTACTCGTAGATCTCACACTCGTGAGGTGCGTGATACTGCTGTACCTTTCCCGAAAGATATTTCAAAATGCCTGCCATTTTCCTTCCCAGGAAGAACATTTTTTATTTTGTTTTCTTATTCCCAGCATACTGGAAACTATTCATTACTCTAGCAGGAACTTTCCCAAGGCACATTCACATTTCATAAGTATTATCATTATTCTTTTTATGTGTAGTACTGAGGATGGAACCCAGTACTGGGAGGCAGTCTATGTCCCAGCTAAACCCTCAGCCCTATTTTATTTTTTTATTTTGAAACAAGGTCTCACTGAATTGCTGAGGGTCCCACTATGTTGCAGAGGCTGGCATTGAATCTTCACTCTTTCTGTCCTAGTCTCCCAAGCACTGGGATTACAGGGATATATCACCACACCTGGCAAGGTAGGAAGAAGGCCCAGGTATGAGCAGGTTGGTTGTAACCTGTGTGCGGGAGGTTTAGGCCATCTCACTCGGAGAACACATGTATTTTTCAAGCCTGGGATGACACAGCTCTTGAATCAGCAAATACTTCCAGTGAGCAAGCAGCTAATATATAGATTTTAGGTCCCCTTAGTAACTGGGCCTCTTGGTCTTGCAAAAATTACTTGGGCAAAAGCTATGCCATTTCACCTTCAGTCAACAAACATCTACCTAGCCAATAGAGAATAGATGGTTAAGCAATTTGATGAAGTGGGATAGCAGCAGTGACAAGATACTCAGTTTTCTCCTTTGTTTTCTGACACTAGAGATGTTTTCCCAGTTAAATGCAAACCTAGTGAGCTGCCTGATTTTGAACAGAGACCATTGAACGAGGAAGGCCCAGAGAGGTGGAAGACAGACAGTGTGGTCACCTGCATCTATTTCTTCTGCCATAATTTGATCTTAAATCTTGGCTAGAAATTCAAGGCTTTTACATTTGTTGGGCAATGGCCACTAAATATTTAAGATATTACTCAGTCATAAAAACAAGGCGTTCCTTTCCCTCTTGAAGAAGGGAAGGGCCAGGGTTCCTTGGACCTCGCTTTGAAAAGAGCTCGCATGAAGCTAGGCATGGTGGCGCACACTTGTACACACAGTACTTGGGAGGCTGAGACAGGAGGATCCCAGGTTTGAGGACAGCCTTGGCAAGAAGTGAGACTCTCATCAACCTAGAAAGACCATATTTGAAAATAATAAAGTAGGGCTGGGGGTGTAATTTGAAGGCAGAATGCCCTGAGCTCAATTCCTAGTCACACACACACACACACACACACACACACACACACACACACACACACGGCAGGATCTCCTCTAGGTGATAAGGGAGAGAAGGAATGGGGCGGACCCAAGAGTGGTGAGTCCAGGTGTGTCGGACGCGAGCCTGTAGCCTGCTAGGAGTTAGACAGGCTTGGTGACTTCTGGGCAGTACTTACAAGGTTGATTTCTAATTAAAAGAGAAGCTCTAGTTACCAAAGAACACGATAACAAGAGTGCCAATCTCATGGTAGTCACAGGTCCCGCTTATGGGATGTTCTCCAAAGCAAGGCAGGCCCCGGCCACGTGTGAGAGGCATCTTAAAAGTCACAGATAATAGTTAATTAGCACCCAGTTATTTGAAAGTGAGACATCAGCCGTGGAGATCAGGAGAAGGATAAACCATTTGTACATCTCACCCGAGGAAGCAGCTAATCCTAGCAGGGCTGAGCTCTGAGAGTGTTCCCTCCTGGACCTCAGCCACCTTCACACACGTCTATGAAGACCTCAGCCATGTCTAGGGGGAGCAGAGCTCCTGGCGTGGCTGGACTGGTTCTGTGGTTTGGGGGGACATGCCGGGAGGTGCTCACAGGTGTCACTGCTGCCTCCAGAAAGGGCCACTTGCCCTTGTCCTTGGCTGTCTTGTGCTTTTTGTCACTCTATTATTAATTTGCAGCAGATTTGTCTGGTCATTTAGTGGTTACAGACTCATGCTGGCTGGTGTAGGGCTCATTCACTTAAAGAATCTGAGTTCCCTTGGAATATTTCTGGCTTCAAAGTAGAACATGTCGGTCACTGGTAAACAGGGGGAAATGCTTAGGACTTTCTTGACTCTGAGAAGGAAAGGGGGCCTCGGGGCCACTTCCTTAGCCAGTAATATCCTACGTTTGTGGGGCAACAGCCTCGACGCAGCGGAGGCCACTGCCGTGATGCCCGAGGAGACCACTTACACAGAGAAGAGATGTGCTTTATTCACAGCTTGGGAGGTCCTGGCCATGCCTCGCCCCATGGGGAGGCGGTGCATCTCGGCAGGAGCTTGTGTCCAGGTAAAACCGCTCACTCATGGCCAGAAAGCAACTGGAAAGAGAAAGAGCCTGGGTCCCACAGTCTGTTTTGAAGGCTCTCCCTGGTAACCTTAAAAACCTCTGAAACAGCACCCCATCTCCCAGTAGAGCCACGCAGGGACCAAGCCTTTAACATGTGGTCTTTGGGGGACATGGGACATCCGAACGCCTGTGGACGGAGGTACTCTGAGCCCACGCCAGGAAGGCCAGTCCATGCTCGGCTTGCTGGGGCTTCCGGCCCCTCTGCTCCGCTCACAAGAAGAAGGCCGGGTACGGAACCACGGAAATGCCAGTTGCCCACCTGTCCTTCCATGTATTGATCCTTCTAGTCTGCACGGCGACAGACTGCTGAAAATTCGCTCATGCTAGAGGCTCCCTCTTCCCTACCAGCAGCGTATAAAAGTTATTTTTAAAGTTCTTTTAAGCCCATGAGTCAAAAGAAACTGCTTTGCCTCAAGAAACACCCAGAATGGGAAAACTAACAGGTCAAAGCTGAGCATTTGTCTCCTGACCTTGCTAGCGGAGTAGATGTTTAACAGTGAGAGGGTTTATTAGGATGCGGCTTGCCGTGGGAGGGCGGAGGCCTTTGTCCTGGTCTTCGCCATCCTGAGGTTCTTGAAGCCATAGCGGCAGAGCTGGGGGCCACGTTCCCAGTAGCACTCTTCCCACTTGAAAAGCTGGATGCCATGCAGGGAAGTGACCTTTGAGCCCAGTGTGTCAGCTCTTGGGGAAAATGTGCACTTTCTTTGACTGTTAATGTTTACAATGAACATTTTCCTGCAGAGTGTTAGAAAGGGAGAAAAAAAGTGTGATTAGATAAAGAAGGAGAAACCATAGATGAGCAAATAAGGCGACCTGACTGAAGGGTGGGAGGGGGAGGGGGAAACTCCCTAACACACATGCTGTACATTCACAGACATCAAAGTCAATCACAAGCCAAACTGAGAAGGAGGAGGGTGAGGGGAGGGGAAGGAACTGGGGAAGGGCTGAGTGCTGTGTGCATGCATGTCTGCACCATCTTGTACCCCATTAAGATGTGTGCCTACAGTGTGCCAATAAAAAAGGCAGGAATGACGAAGGCAGTGAGCCATTCTGTGCTCCCTCAGTGGTGTTTGTGAGCATGAAGTGACCTTCAAACCACACGTTATTCATTCAACCTAATGTTTCTATTTATCTATTTATTTATTCTATTTATTCTATTTTTAATTTAGTACATATGCTAAGAAGTTTATTATTGTTGTAGGTCTTAGAATATTATGGTCAAAACAAGACAGATCACCTTATATAAAAATGCATGTGGTTTATTGGGATAGCAACACTTTTGGTTTTCTAAATTTGGGCGATGTGTGCATGTATGTCTACAAAAGTTTTTATCCCACTATGATGTATGAATACAGTGCACCAATAAAAAAAAAAAAGAAAAAAAAGGAAAAAAAAAGAATTACAGATTCAGAGGATATTGCAAAAAAAAAAAAATATCTACAGGAAAGTTCTGTGTACTCTTCTTCCAAGCACTGCAGCTTCTTCATAGCAGTGTTTTATATGTCTAGTTTGACATTTTTTTTTTTTATCGTTACTCAGGGCAAACGTTCACTGTTTTAATTCGCTAGTGGTATGGTACTCTAGAGGCAGAGCCTTCCAGGATACTATTTGAAGTGTTTTATTTTAAAGTGAAAGTTTTTTTGCCTTTACTGTTTGGAGGCCGTGAAGGAATGGGAAAGAAAGGGAGTAGAGACAGGGTGAGGGTCGATAGAGAGAGGGATGTTGGCTGATTAACTGGACAAAGTGGTGGTCTGTAGTGTTTTATAGATTTACACATGCTGAGACCGAATTCTGCTCAAACCAGGAGTAGTACGTTTGTGTGTGTAACAGTCTCCTCAGACTGTGTTCACCGGTCTGTTTGGCCCCTGCCGTCTTCGTTCTCAGCCTAGTGCCTTAGAAGTGCTAAGCTAGTGATATCATGGCTCTTGGTTTAGCTACTGTTTACACAGATGTCTTCATTAGTGAAAAGTTCCTGGGATGGCACAGGTGTGATGTGCACATGTTCTGCAGTCTCTTACACTGAAATAAAAGCTGCCCTTGTACTCACAGTGACTTGGTGGAGAGACCGAAAGCCTGCAGGGAAAACTAGGGTTTTGTTAGAATATTCAGAATCTCAGAGTAAGTATTGGACTTCAGAGTCAGCAACGCCCTGTTCTTTCTTTCACCGTAAGTTGCTAAAACATCTCCTAACATGACCCTCCTGTTACTATACCTGCGCCTCACTCCTAGTTAACTACAGTTCATACTACAGTAGGGTTTGAATTAGGGCAGCCACAGAGGAACATACTCCAGTGCTTTACTTGGATCGCAGATAGGTCTGTCTAGGAAGACCTCTTTTTCTAACGGGGAGGAAGCAACTGCTGGAGCCGAGAAGCAAGACTCACTGGGCGCCTGTTCTCCAGCATCAGGCTCCAAAGAGTCACAGGCAGAAGGGAAGAGTGTCGGTCCCAGGGTGCAGGACTGCTCCCATGTCACAGAGTAAATGCGCCGACTGTGCAGATGCCCCGTGGTGGCAGAGCATCCACCTGCCCGCCCTGCCTTCATTGCTGTGCTCCTTATGCTTCTTACACTGCAAGACCGTGTGCACCCTATTTACTACCCCAGCAGGGGTGGCTTATTTTAATTGAGTGGGCAGAAACTTATATGCAGGGTTCCTTTTTCTTCTTCAGGTCAGTTTGGCTCAGTCGACATGCAGTAAATACTTGCTACTACTGTGCTCCAAAGAGCTGCTGGGTGCCAGACAGCAGAGTTAGGTGTACTCACTGCCTGAAATCCAGAGGACGTGTAGGGGCCTTTATTTTCAAGGTTGGTGTGAAGAGGAGGGTTGAGGGTTGAGGGAAGGTAGAAAAGGCTCAGTGGGTACCAATCATTCCAGCCCATGAATCCGGAGAGACATGTGCATTGCTGAGGGAGATCCCCTCTCTCTGAGGGGTGTGGGGCTGAGCAGCTCCTGGGAGGGGTTACTGTTATGGTGGGGCTCACTTACAGAAACACGGAGAAGGGAGGGCTACAAATACATGGATTGTGGGCATTTGAGGAATATTCTCCGACCAGAGGCCTAAAAGCTCCGAGTCCACCTGATTGTGGACTGGAAGCTCTAGCTCTGTAACCCTTTGTAAGCTGATTGTCCTAGGCACCTGTTATAGTAACAGACACAAGAACTGTGACCCCAAACAGCCAACTAAATGTGGACTGGTGACTAAGCTCTTGGAAATGCAGGAGGACTGGGTAGAGAGACAGGCCCTCCTGGAGTGCTCGGCGGAAACTGCTCCTTTCTCTCCCTTTGCTACAATAACTAACTGAGTCTGGCCCTTCTCTTCTCTCAGAGTTGCAGGTTCAACAGGTATTCAAAGTCCCTGGACTGCCACGGGTCTTAAGCAGCTGCTGTTAGCTTGTTTCTGCCTAGGGCAGAACCAGCTACAGGGAATCTTCCTCCACCTAGGAACACTGCTTGAGTTTTCTGCATCATGCTTGGCCACGCAGAAATCAGAAGACGCAGCCCTACCTACATGGAAAGTGGACTGTGTGTCTGAGCTCAATTGCTCATAAACTTCCACAGATCTGTGGTATCCATATCCTGTATTCCTTCAAAGCATTACTGACTCTGAAACCCATGGCTGAGGTCAAATAATATTTATTTATTTTGGTGGTATTGGGGTTCCTGGAAACCCTTCTACCTCTGGGCTACACTCCCAGACCTATTTTTATACTTTTTATTTGGAAACAGGGTCTCTTAAGCCAGTGCGGCTGGCTTTGAACCTGCGCGATCCTCCTGTCTCCACCACCCAAGCGTGGGGATTACAAGCGTGCGCCACCGCACCCGGCAAATAACTTTAAAAAGTACAGTTGGAAGATCTGCTTGATTATTTAAGTGCTCTGATATATAAATGAGGGGTTTATTTTTTCCATTAAAGAGAAATTTTAGTCATTTAATAATGGGTGGATTATACCTTTACAGCTGACTTTACTCATTGCTGTTATTTGAAATATGACAGTGTAATACTTAATAGTACTTTTCCAACCTTTCTTCTTGTCCTGCATGTCATCCAGTTACTTAATAACCGGGGAGAGAGACTTTATTTCTGTTTTTTAGTGTCTCCTTAGTTTTTGAACCACTGTGTTTTTGTGACAACATGCTTTTCCCAGAAAATCTCAGGTTCACATTAAATAGGCTCTGGCTGTTTATCCTATCTTGTTTATAGGGCTTGAGAAATTTTTAACCTTTGTATATACTTTACGCTATTCACTAGGTGAGGGGTCATTGGAACATTTAGGGTTCCACTCTAAACTCCAGAAACTATCAGGTGAAGGCCGCCGTGTCTGTAACAGAAGATGTTATTCATGGAGGAGGAGAGTCAGCCACAACATGCTCAGTCCTGTGGAAATTCTTGTATCCAAGGACAGAAACTCAGACGACCTGGCAGCTTTCCTCTGGGGAGGACTCTTGGTAAATTCAGTCTGCATCTCCATTGTGAAGATTGTGACTCTCTCTCATGGTGCAAGCCAATGAGGATTGGGAGCAGCCACACCTAAGACCCTGGGTGAGCCCAAGATGCAGGTCTTCCTGCCCTTAGACACCAGTAGAGTACCCCTCGGAGTGGACACCAGGTAAATGCACCGGCTACGGGCAGCAGACACGTCTAGGGTTCCCGCTGTGTTCCAGGTAGACCTCTCAAGTCCTGGCCCATCCTCATTCATTGACACCGACAGCCCATTTCATACACTGACAGTGCTCGAAAAGGGAAAAAATATAGTGTAACCCAGGAAATACTTAGGTTGCAGCGATCTCAATCCACATCTTCTTTAAGCCAACGTTGTGGTACCCAGCAGAACAATCTAGTCTAAAAGTGTATGTAGCCCATCTGCAGACATGGGGGTGTGGCAAGGACTCCTTATTTTGCTTAAGAGAACTGATCTTTGAAGCACATGGATTTAAAAATCTTTAAGGAAGTGGCAGTTCGGATTCAACTGAGTCGCAGTCAAAGAAAAGTGAACTTTGACTTCGTGAACTCATGGTTAGACCTCTTCATAGAGAGATTCCAAGTGTTTCCTGGAGTACTCACATCACCCATGTAACTCAGGGATGTGATTTTTTTTTTTTTAGTCTTTTAATTCAAATTCTTAAAGATTGGCAAGCAGGTCAGAATAATAGATGACCTTCAATATCCCCTTAATAATTAGGAGAAAACTAATTATTCTTGCATGGAATATGATAAACTGGTTGTAAGAGCATGATAAGAGGTTGTAACCATGACAACCCTTAACTATGCCGCCACATAGTTTGATTTACTTGGAAATGACGTGGCCGCGTCTCGAGACTCGCTGGGGTGAGCTTGCGCTCCACGAGCTGCAGTCAGTGACAGGAGGCAGGTGCCACCTCCTCTCCACCTGCCCCTGCAGCTGCCCAAGAGCTGCTCGGGAAGACCAGCTGCGTTTCAAGGATGAGGAGGGTAAAGTGCAGTCGCCTCTGTGGCTCGCACCCTGTGCGTCCTGTGCTTTTGTTCAGTCAGTACAAGATTAGCAGATGTCTTTGTCCGCTGTTTCCATATGAAGTGGACACGGGTGAAAGTCTCCCTTACAAAGGGTGAAATGCAAATCCTTCTATGTATATAGGTGAGGAAGCCGTGAATATCGAAGATCTGGCTCATAAGCCAGGTGGTTTTTTAAATTATCATACCAGAAGCCATAAGGTATAGGGAGTCAAAAGAAATCTCTAAATAAAATAATGATAGCAGGTCAAAATTTGTCATCATATACAAGGATGAACAGGAGTATTGTCTTGACTCTGGACAAATTTAACAAATGCTTCTTTCCCATTTTTCTCCTAGAAATGGAAATTAGCCTGGCAAGTGGCTTTGTGGGGAAGCCAACAAAAAAAAAAAAGTGGCTTTCTTTTCCTTGTTTTAAATACAGAACGTCACTCTGAAGTGTGTTGAAATTTGTTATACCCTGGGCTCAGGTCACAGTTGTGGAGGGTTCAGACAGCACCCTTGAGGGGGCCATGTCAGAGCAAAACCCTGTCCCCAAGGCCAGGAAGAGGGGGTGGGCTTCCAGGTCCCTTTCAAGGCCCATCCTCTCAAGGACTTGACTTTCAACAGCACCAGGCTGGGACCTTCAAGATCCTACGACAACAGGCATCCTCTACAGATACAGATTAGGCCTCTGCTAGTGTGAACCTTCCCTTGTTAAAACAGAATAGCACCTATCCCCACACTGCCATGGCAGCCCTGTCAGTATCTGAGACAGTACCCTCCCTCAGAATTGGGACTGAAAATAGAGCCAGGACTGGAGTTGTGACCCGGGCTTAGACGTTTCTGGACTCTGGTGGGCTGGCACTGGTTCTTACCTGGAACCGTCCCTCCCCACCTCTCAGAAGACGTGTGGCAATGTCTGAAGAAGCCTTGTGGTCGCACTTGGG
Source organism: Muscardinus avellanarius (assembly GCF_963383645.1). Taxonomy (NCBI): domain Eukaryota; kingdom Metazoa; phylum Chordata; class Mammalia; order Rodentia; family Gliridae; genus Muscardinus; species Muscardinus avellanarius. The sequence continues at coordinate 17,635,309 of NC_137795.1, forward strand.
CACATTACTGTTACTGCTGTACTAGGTAGAGAAGCAGGGAGCCGGGAGGCATTGTTTAACGCAGAAGGCAGCCCCAAATCGGAAGCCCTGTGCTAAGCCAGCCATGTCCTCTCCCTCTCACAGCCTTCTCTGGTCTTAGGGCAGGTGCACTCCTCCCCAGCTCCTGTGGCGTCCCCTTGCCTAGAACAAGGCAGCCAGTGTGGGGAGCCATCCCTGCCAGGTGCAGGAGGCCAGACCACCTCACCTGCCCGGCATCGGCCCAGAAACTCTTCGTGGGAGGTGCCCCCAGCGGAGGGGACATGTCAGACCCTCCCATACAACACTCCTGCTCGAGGGGCATCAGAAGGCCCCGCCGCTCTAGAAACCAAGGAAGCTTAACGTAAAACGTGCTTAACCCCCTTGCTGGTCATGCAGGTGAACGCTAGGTAAAGAAATCTTTCACCGCACCACTCCCTCAGAGCCAGAAGAAAAACAGCCTGTCCTGGCCCGGCTGTGCCGTAGAGAGAAGGCAGCTGTTCCTTCCGAAATAGTCTTCCTTGCAGTAGCAGCCTGCCCGGAGGGTGAAACGGGACTTACTAGTTGGAATGCCAGCTGTATGCCGTGATTCCGTTCCCGTCTCTGCTTCATGGAACCTTAAAACAGTGTCGTTTGTGCCTAGGGCTTTTCTGGATTGCTACAGGCTAATAGCCCAGAAAAGGCTGGGGCTGGGGCTGGGGCTGGGGCTGGAGCAAGCCCGACCGGCAGCTTGCTGCTTGCTGAGAAGTCGGTCCTGCTTTGAGAAGCTGCCAGTCTCCAGCAGATGTGCGCACCTGGGGCTGTTCTTGTGGCATTTGAGCAGGGCAGGTGCCAAGGTCATCTGAGAAAGAGAGGCCACCTTGGAAAATAACTCCGGCTGTAACACCTCCTTTCCCCCATGCCACGTGGGTGTCATGAAGCAGAGGGGATGCTTGACCTTTAGAGTCCCTGTGCTCACAATGGCATCTGACCTGCAGAAAGTGCACGCTCAGTATTTGCTGAGGGAGTGGATGTGCTCAGGGCTACATGGAAGCTTTGTCCAACTGTGTGGCTTAGCAGAGGTCTCCATGGGTTCCACAACTCGCAAAGGAGCTCCCGTGGCCCATGCCCCATACTTCACTCTGCTTTGTGACATCTGCGCAGGGGACGGGGAAGCCTTCCAGCGGGCACGGGCGCCTCCAGGGTCCACTGGCTGCTTTCTGAAAGCAGCCTCTGCAGTTGCTTAGGTGTTAAGATCCACAAAGTTGGCATCACACCCAGTTTTCTTGTCTGTAGAAAGAAGTGCTCAGCACTCATGATAACTGAGGACCCTCTATCCCTGACACCAGGCCTGGTGGGATTCTAGACTGCATCCCTGGTGGTCCTGGGACCTGGCCTCAGAGCATCCCCCTGTAGCAGATCAGAGGGGTGCCGTAGACTCTCGTGCCTCAGTTTTACCTGTCAGGTGCCAACCGAATGGCAGAGAGGCTACACTTACAGCTCTGCTGGAATGTCCCATCTCACCTGTAACTTTAGTAATCTATTACAGCCACTTTCAGAAAATAGGCCTGTTTCAAATCAATATAAATCTAAGGCAGACCTTTTGTGACTTTCTAATGTTCTGTAAACAAAGCGTTTCACGTCTAGGCTGCAAGGACACACAGTTCGTGGCGCTGACGGGCAGCGAGGCTGGCCTGTAGGAGTCTCACAGACACTGTTCTACTGAGGCCCCGCAGGTCCTGGGGCCTTGCCGCCTAAGGCTTGGCCGGGGACCACATGTGCTGGCTCCAGGCAGCTGAGACGTGCTGCATTCCTGAAATAATATATTCCTGATGTTGAAGTTCTAGTAGAAGATGTGGCCCAGCATGTGCAAGGCCCTGGGTTCCATCCCCAGCACCACTAAATATATAAATAAGTAAATAAATAAAAACACACAACCTGTAATTTTAAAATTAATACTGAAATGATAAATTCAGGTTATACTCAGTTAAGTAAAACAAAATCTGTGTTATTTGCTACTTTTTGCCTTTTGTATTAGTGTGGCCACTAGAAAGTTTTAAGTTCTTCGTGTGTCTTGTACTCCATTCTTTTGGCCAGTGACGCTCTCTGGGCAACAGGGTGGCCCCGAATGCACTGCAGGTGCATTGGACCCCAAAGTGCTTCCCATTTCCAGTCTGCCTCTGGCTCTAGGATCCGAATCTCTTACTCCTCAGACTTTATTTCTCTGAAGGAGCCAAATGAGTGAAAAGAAGAAGGATGTAGGCAAACATAATTTCCATTTCCTTTCTGACATTCTGCGCTGGCGCAGAGCGATGCTATTTCAGCACAGACTTACTTGCAAGGTGTGAAGGGAGGTCCAGGATTTGCTCTTCAAGAGCCCACTGAGCAAGTGTTGCTAAACTTGTCCCTGGGTCACGCGCAGCAGCCCTGGAGCCACCGTAACGCAAGCATTTGGCTTGGTGCTTTCTGAATCGGTGGGTGGTGGTGGTAGATTTTCATGAAGGGGGAAAAAAAAAGAAAAAGAACCTGAAAAGTCTGGCAGTAAAGATGCCTACCTGACTTTGCTGCCACCTACGGTGACTCAAATTTACCTAACCATAGAAACATTTTTCAAAGAATATTTAAGGGATACTCTCACACCACCCCCATGGCACACAGTTTCGTAAACACTAAAATAAAGGTTCTGTTCACCTGAACAGTGCTTTTCAGGAGAGGGGAGTTTGGAATAGTCCCTCTGAATGGATACTTGCATGCCTACTCTTTAGCAGCTGCCTTTCTTGAAAGAAAAAGATCACTCATAGATATACTTCTGCAGCCAGCCCTGGGGGCGCACGCTTGTCATCCCCGCATTCGGGAGGCTGAGACAGGAGGATCACGGTTCACAGCCAGCCTCAGCTACTTAGTGAGGCCCTTTGCAACTCAGTGAGACCCTATTTCAAAATAAAGGATAAAAAATAGGGCTGGGGGGTGTAGCTCAGAGGTAGAATGCCCCTGGGTTTCATCCCCAGTACTGACAAATAAAAAATAAATAAATAAATAAATAAATAAATAAATAAATAAATAAATGTACTTCTGCAAAGAGCAGGGGTTGGGCAGGGCAGTGGCTGTTTCCAGAATGCTCACCTCAGATTGACAATGCAGCTCTTAATCTTGGTTTGTCCAGTGCTATTTAAAAGTGAGGTGCCTTGTTTAGGTATATAACAAAAAAATTACAAGACGTCTGCCAAGTATCAAGGTTTTGCAAATTCCTTTTAAAAATACTGCTCACTCTATTTTAATTGGCACATGGATTGCATGTATCTGTGGGTGCAGTGTGATGTTTTAACCAGGTGCACATTGTCTAACAATCAGTGGGACAACTGGCATATCCATCAGCTCCCACACTCACCACTTCTTTGTGATATTAACATTCAAAACCCTTTCCTCCAGTTATTTTGAAGTAGACAGTTGCCCTACTGTGCGATAGAAGACCAGAACTATTCTTCCTACTAACTCTTGGTGTCCATTAACCCACCTCTTGGGACCCTCCCCTCCCGGGATCTGGTCACCACCCTTCTACTTGGAACTTCTATGAATTCAGCCTTTTCAGATTCCAGACAGCAAGTTTCATGTTAGAGGGGTATGTATTAATGGAATGTTGCTAATACAGGATAACTTCTTCATAAAAATGGCCCTGAGGAGGGAGAAATCTAACACATCCAATCAAAATGTTGTTAACGTGGAGAGTAAACTGCATGTACTTGATATGGCTTGCCGCTTTTAACCGACAGAAATCAGGGGCAAGGGAATTTGTGTGCTACATCATCTCCATACATGTCATGACAGGGCTAGAAAATAGCCAAATAAAAATTCCCAACAGATTCGCAAACTAGGAAAACATTTTGTTGGGAAGCAGAGAAGTAACGACCCAGTTTCTGTTTAATTTTGGCCTCATCATTCCTGCTTCTGTTATATTTTATAATGTCTGACATGTATTAGTATGCAGGTAAACAATTGTTAAAATGAAATCATCATTTGTAGGATATTGCCCAAACTTTTTTGGCTAGCGGGAATGATGCCCAAAACAGACCATGGTCAAGCCTAGCTGTGAGTGAGGCAGGTGTGTGCTGGGTACAAAGACCCCCGCAGGCTGGTCCTGCATGGGATGTGGGCTTTGCAAATGCTTCCGGAGCTCTGCACATGGTTCACATTGGAGCAGTTTAGGTAAACACAGCTGGGGCCGTCCCTGTGGCTGGGTGACCTTTGGACGTCACCAAACTTCACCTTTGGAGATGTGCCTGTGTATCCAGGAGAGCATGGCAGGGCCTCCCATGATGTTTTTAAAATGGTTTCATCTGTTTGTTTTTTTTTGATGAATGGACTTCACATGAGCCAACAGAATCCAGTGGTTGAGGGCCTCTCTTTCTAGACAGGCTGGATTCAAGCTGAGGCTCTGTCCTGTGCTGGCTTGAGTGACCTTGGGTAGGAGGCAAGTATCAGACCCCCCCAGCTGTGTGATGAGAGCCTCAACCGCCTGGAGGTCCTGGGAGGGTTGAGGGACCCCACAGGCAGAGCAGCAGGGATGCTCATTGCCACCGGGGGCACTAGCCCTGGCACAAGCGCATGCCTGGGTCAGGACTCTCACAAGGATGCAGCGACGGGATGGCTCGGACACTCTCCTCTCCTGAAGGCGAAGCAGCGAGGGCTAGAGCGCCTGTCCTCAGCTCCATGAGGACACTCGGGCGGCGCAGGCTCAGCAGCACAAGTGAGCTGCAGCTGCATCTTAGATGGACCAGAAGCCCAAATGCTGCTCTCGAGTGATACTTCCAGAGCTTTAAAGGACATAGCCATGCTGTTCAGTTACTGTGCAGGCCTAACAACATGCAGTACTTCATGTGAACGCAGTGCAATAGGACGAGGCTTTCTACACTTGAATTAAGTGAATTCCAAGGCAGTTATGGCATGTACCAGTAATCCCAGTACATGGGAGGCATAATCACGGCCAACCTCAACAACTTAGCAAGACCCTGTTTCAAGAAGAGTAAAGGGCTCAGGGTGTAGCTTGGAGGTATTGGAGATAGAATGGCTCTGGGTTCAATCCCCATTACAAAAAAAAAAAAGAATTCCAACATATTATAAATTATAATACTATTTGTATCATGTTTAGAGACTGGACAGTAGGAATACTGATCACTGATATCTCCATAGGAAGATCTAGCCCAGGCGATACGCTCCCCCAAGAAGCACAAAAGGAACAGACTTTGACGAGAACTTGAAAGAACGGCGCCCACACTGCTGTGTCTCCTTAGGGACCCCCTCCCCCCACGCAGGGTTAGAGAGACCTTGGGTTTTTCAGGCAGTCGAATGCTTGTGTATATCAGCCTTTAAACAGCTCTATAAAGCCAATGTGATACTTCTGAAATTCACCTTCAGCGGTTGGAGACGAGGTGTTCCTTATTCTCAGGATCTTCCGCCTCCTCCTCTTTTTCCTCCTCCTTTTCCTCCTTCTTTCCTCCTCCTTTCCTCCTCCTCCTCCTCCTCCTCCTCCTCCTCCTCCTCCTCCTCTTCCTCTGCCTCCTCTTCCTCCTTCTCAGGCAGCATTATTTCTAGGAGCCTAACCCTGGCTGAAACTTTCTATTTTCTCTCTATGTAATTTTGACTACTCTGGTAATCTCATATAAATGGAATTGTACAGTATATACCCTTTCATGACTACCTTATTTTCCTAAGCACAATGTCCTCAACCCATGTTGTAGCCTGTGTCAAAACCTTCCACCTTTTCAAGATTGCATAGTATTCCATGATGTGTTTAAAACACTGTTTGGTCATCCCTGAGGTTGCTTCTATATTTTGGCTTTTACTAATAATGCTGCAATGCATGTAAGTATAAAGATGCACACCTACTATGAGATCAAGCCAAAAAAATAAAAAAGATGCACACCCTTCCCATTTGAAGCCCATACCTTATCAAGACACTAGCATCCTAAAACTTTCCACAGCTTCCCAGCACCCCGGGGCAGAGGCCAGTCTCTGCTGCACCTTCTCCCGCCAGCCCTCCCTGGCCAGGCCCTGCGAGCTCAGGCGCCGCCATCCATCAGCATGCCCCTCTATCACCGAGCAGCCGGGCTCTCACGGATCTCAAGGTGAATGCCACTGGGAGGGGAGAGCATAGCAGAGAACCTGTCTCACCACCCCGAGCCCTGAATGTAGTGTCCTAACATACCAAGGATCCCATTTTGGAGTAAAGGCTGTTATTTCAGCTTGCTGATTCTTAGACGGTCTGCCTTTCTTAGGTCTGGGAAGAAACGTGACCTGTTGCCCTTCTTCAGTTCAGATGGCTTGAATTATGACACATTCAGTGTGTGTTTTGATTATTTAAGGAAAATCCCTGAGGTTCTGGGACATGCCTCGGTGTTATAACGTAGTGTTTGAGTAAATGAGGCTCCACAGCTCTGTTTCTTCAAACGTACCCATTTGTTCAGGAAACCGGGAGACCTGCTGGACCATGGGGAGGGGTGATGCATCTTGAGAAGGGAGCCCAGGGATGGAGCTGAGGTCCCCGTCTGCAGAGCCGTTCTCAGCTCAGGCTGGAAGGACGGTGCCTGGCCCATAGGCCACGCACGCCCCATGGAGGCATCTGCCGCTTGGGCGCCTCCGGACATTCACTGAATTTTTCGGTTTTGATAGTCGCTGGAGTGGCCCTCTTCAAGGACCATGTTTCTATCCTCAGAAGTCTCCCCACACAATTGCACAGCAAGGCTCATTTCATTGGACAGCTCAATTGACACGTTTTTCACTTGGAAACAAAACTGTGGACCTGGGGTGGTAGACAGGTGAGCGTCCCTGCTGGACGCCCTTACTCTGGAGCCTCTGGGATGCCGGCCTGTCTCCAGGCCCCCTCTGGGAGACCAGGGGAGATGCACAGCATGTGATTGCCAGCCAGGTCTCCAGGGCCAAAAAGCAAGGGCAAGTTAAAATGGGAAGGTTGCTTGGTGGTGCATGACTGTAATCCCAGTACTTGGGAGGCTGAGACAGGAGGGTCAAAGTTTCTCGGCCAGCCTCAAGCACTTAGCAAGGCCCTCCACAAGTTGGTGAGACCCTGTATCAAAAATACAGAATAAAAAAAAATTGGGCTGGGTGTGTAGCTTGGAGGTAGAATGCCGGTGACACTGAGGGCCCCGACACCCTTGGGGGGCAGCCCCCATGGGGTGGGGCTTGGCTAGAAGGACATTGCAATGAACTGGTTTTATTTAACTCAAACAAACCCAATTCCCTGTGGTAGCAATGATGCTTTTACCACTAAGGAAGAGCTTTTTTTTTTTCTTTTTTTTTGCAATAAAGGCAGGTTGCCTTCCCTTTTTCCCATGCATAGTAAAAGTCACCAAGTGTGGGAGATGCCAGGGCTTTTTGTCAAACCCTGTGGGCAGCCTGTTCTCATTGGTCCCCTGCCCTGGGCTCCCACCCACCTCTTCCCTGGAAAGTCTAAACATTCCTGATTCTGCAGGGCTCTCTGGGCTTTGGTTCCTCTGGCCACCTTGGTGCTGCAAGGAGGAGCCAGGGCCTCCACTTGTGGCTGGGCTCCTCAGCCCAGCTGGCCTGGTGAAGGCTGCTCAGCGTTTCAGTCTGGTCTGTCCTCTCCGTGGAATGCCTTACGGTGCTTGGAAAACACCTCTTGAGGATTGTAAGCCACTCTCAAGTCGGCCGGAAAGGCCACGTTTATTCAGACAGGAATGGCATGGATCTGGGCAGAGTGTGACTTTAATTGAGCCACGCCAGCAGTCCCCAGTGCCCACTTTTTCCTGACTCATCTGCAGGGTCTGGGATTCAGGAAGTGGGAGCCCTGTCCAGGATTGCTGTGGACAGAGGGCTTGGAGTTCCAAGCCAGCAAAAGTTGAGTGGGTCTCCTGCTCCTAAGAGTGGGCTCCCAATGAACCCTGCCCCCAGGATGGCTTATGCAGTGACCTGCTGGGGAAACGTCAGGGGGCCCTGGGGGTCAGTGGGCTGGGCCTCCCTGCTCACACTCCTGGGGTTGGCCCCAGGCTAAGGTTCCTCCTTGGTTAGGGGCCAGCTCTACTGGGAGGGAGAGCAGGCCCAGCATCTCCAGCCTCCCCCGTGCGCCTGGTGCCTGGAGCCCCTTGGGCCTCTGCACCAGCCCTCAGCTTGCTCTCCTTTCCCACCCAGCAGCCACCCTCATGTGGGCAGCCAGATCCATGCTGTCATCCTCGACAGGCCTCCTTCTCCTTGAGGGGCCTGGAGTTCGCAGCCCCGCGGGGCTGCCTGTGCTTTCCTTCCTGCCATGATTTCCAGTCCCAACGTCATTTCCTCCAGTCTCCGAGGCTCCCCTTGCTCAGTACCTAGGTCAGCCTTCTAGAGTGACTGGTGGTGACTCCTGGGGCTCAGTACCATTCTTGACCTCGGTGCTGGATTCTGGGGGTTCCTTCCAGCCCTGAGCATACATGTGCTTTGCAATTTATGGATTCTGTAACGCCTGATCAATTACTGACAGAACTCAAGGTGCATTCGATCCTTGGCTCCTGAAGATGACCCACACATGCAGGAGGACAGATGGGTGAGGACAGCTGGAATAGAGGCAGCCTGTATAAACAGAGGGGTTTTTAAGGTTATATATGGCAATTTGGGTAATTTCAGAACTTTCTGGAAAATTCACAAGTATTCAAGGGTCTTTACATACAATGGACAGCCATTCTGTGTTTATGCGTAGGGTGGCATATGGGAAATTAAGGAACTTATCTCCTGTAGTATGGTCAGAAAGTACCCGCCAGCCTTAGTCACATTATTTTCTTTGTTTTTATTAGCCCATTTTTATTGCTATAATAAAAAACCTAAGAGAGTCCAACTTTATAAAGAAAAGAGGTTTATTTGAACAACAGTTTTGGATGCTATAAGTTCAAAGGATATACCTCAGGCCTAGAAATGTTGTTTCTGCTGATCTTCATACTGGTAATGGCCAGGATCCTGACTTTTCTCAGAAGTCCACGTTGTGCTCCTCTGAACACACCCATTAGAACCTGCGATTGGAATGTGATAGAATTTTACTGCTTTTTTTATGTCGTGGTTTCAGTTTACCTATTGGGGAATTATTTGTGCTTTGCCCTTTAACAACTCACTGATCAATAATAGGGTTAACTTTTAAATCCATGGAGGGTATAATTGTGGGCTCAACTTTTAGGTCAAAAGTTCATGTGTTCCCACAGCCTACTTTTTCTCTCAGTCATCTTATGGAAAGCGGTCAGCTTTCAGTGTGAAAATAATTTTCTTGAAGGCAATATTTGTTGAGTGACTGTCGGGATGAGAAACACCAATTACGTAAGTGTGAAAAAGATCTGGGTGTTTGGGTTGGACCCGAATTCAACATGAGCCAACAACAGAGAGGTGTGGACGCTGGGGGTCTGTTAATGAGAGTCCTGTGTTTCAAGTTCAGGGATGAGTCATCTAACCATCCCTGTGCCGTTTGGAATATGTATGCGATATAGTGTGTCACTTGGGGTATTTTTAAGGGACACGGCAAATGTACTTGTGAGGTCAAAGGTAGGTGGGGATGTAGAGAGAATTTGTTCAGACGGGGCCAAGGCATAGCAGTGTTCCTCATGGAGGACGGAGTCAGGCAATATGGCGGCCCTTTAACAACTCACAGATAAATAATCTTAACTTTTAAACCCATGGAAGGTATAATTTGGGGTTCGACTTTTAGGTCACCACAGGACTGTCGTGGAGAAGAGAGCATGCTCTGACTCTCCTAGCCCCAGGGTCCAGGATGAAGACAGGGGGGCTGAAGTCTACAGGGAGAAGAATTCTAGATCAACTTAAAGGGTTTAGTGGACAGCTAGAAGGATCTTAAAATGGAACTTTCTGGCCAGGCAGTCATGAAGGCGTGTTTGAGTGGAGTTGGGAATGGGCAACCCCCACCCTCCCTCCACAGAGGAACCTGTGCTCACCAGGAACTCAGGCTACCTAGATGCCGAACTCTTCAACACAGGTACCTCAGCAGTTAACACCAGCAGCTGCTGAGTCATGTTAAGGTATGCAGCTCGGACTTCTTAGTAATGCTGTTAAACCCACCCACTCCTCCCCAAATGCTACAAACGTGCTGAGATTTTTGGTTGAAACAAAACTGGAGCTGGAGAGGAAAGGTATGTGTGTGCATGGTGGGGGCTCATTACAACACAACACTCCATTAGACTTCGCCTGGAAATGACACCTTTTGCATGCATTTCTACCAGCCAGCCTCCACGTTCTGAGTCATTTTTAAATTTTTAAATGATCCCTAGAAATTGTACATGTATAGCATACCAGGGGATGTTCTGATATGTGCGTAGGTTATGCCATGTTCAAATCGGGGTGGGCATACTTATCTCTCAAATATTTACTATTTATTTATTGTTGGTTGAGTCACTTAAGTAACATATCTGGCCCTTGACTTTCTGGTACACCACAGGATGGAGATGGAGATGGCACATTCTTTTTTTTTTTTTTTTTTTTTTGGTGGTACTGGGGTTCCTGGAAACCCTTCTATCTCTTGGCTACACTCCCAGACCTATTTTTATACTTTTTTTTTATTTGGAAATAGGGTATTTTAAGCCAGTGCGGCTGGCTTCGAACCTGCGCAATCTTTCTGTCTCCACCATCCAAGCGTGGGGATTACAAGCGTGCGCCACCACGCCAGGCAAGAGATGGGACATTCTGGTGCTCTGTCCTGCACTCAGTTAGCTGTCCTCACACTCCAGGGGTGAAGAGGACCTAGAGTCCTACCTGCTGCACTGGTGAAGTAACCTCTGTTGAGGGAATCCACTAGGCAGGAATTCTGCATTTCCCACAGAGAACCAAGACAGGGAAGCCACAAGTGCATTTCACTAGAGGATTAGTTTTTTTAATGTAGTTGACCAAAGCTGCTTGAAAGCAGTCGCTAACTTTTTTATTAACCAAATAAAGTATTTGTTTTGTTATTAACCACAACCAATAATGGTTTCATTATTAACCATACTATATTTGAATAGTATACTTAAATATAACTAAGTACATAGTATACTTAAGTGTACTATTCTGAGAAGGACCTGCAGAAGAACAATTTAATTCTAATTTATTTCTGTCACTCAACATTCTCTTACCTCCCGCCTGTGTGCAGTTTTATGTACTTTTAACTGAAGAACTGTCATGGAGAGTATTGTTTATATCTTACTACTGTATTCTAGTATGTGCAGCCATCCTCTTCTTGGGTCCATTTTCTGATATTTCTGTTTTAAATGGTGCTCCGGTAATTTTGTACAAAATTATTTTTCTCTTTTGTATTGTCTTCTTGTGGTCTAGTTTGAGAAGTAAAATTACTAATTCTCATGGTGAACTTTTTTATTTCACAGCATAATGATGGTATTTTCAAAGCCCACATTTTGCCAGGAAGGAGGCAGGAAAAGTTTAAATTGACCTTTTGTTAGTATCCTTTTCTTCCTTCTTTTAGAATACCAACCATTTCAAGAACTCAAGATCTAATAACTATCCCCCATAGTAGGGCCATGGTAGGTTTCTCATGATTTCCCCTCATATCAGGCAATCATTTTAACAACTTTTCATCTGTGTTTTGGGAGGAAAAGGTGGTTCTGGGCAGGACTGTGGTTCTTAGATGTAGTTTGGATGATCATTTGGCTTGTTCCCAGGGTAATGATGCAGTTCCTGGTGCAAAGTGCGTGTATAAGCCGTTTGGAATTCCAGGCTTCAGGGCCCACAGAGGACAGGGCCGGTGCCATCTCTGCCCATTCTCAGCTGCGTAGCCGGATGTGCTCACATGTGTGTTCTTTGGGTTCACATAGAATAGGAGCTCAGGAGATTCTTGTTGCTCTTATGTTACCCAGACATGGCCAAATTTTACCTTCTACCACATCAGCCTTAAAGTGACCCTAAAGAAGTTGGACCATTTGCTGGGGGAGCCCCTTGTGCTGCTTAAACGAGGTTCAGACCACCACCCATGCAGGCCACGCTTGATCTAGTTCCACCAGCAGTATTTATATTGGAAAACAACCTGCCCATTAAGTGGGTTATCTAAGGGTAGCAGAATGGATTGTATTCCTTCTGTTTAATAGGACACTGAGTAATGGCCATGTGGGTCTCTGGAGTGGATCAAGATTCTGCTTTTTTATGGAAGATATGTGTTGCCCTTCGGATCTCGGCTCCGATGAGGCATGGGCTTCAGGAACTAGCCCACCCACGACCGAGAAGGCGGCTGTCCAAGGGCCGATAGCGTGCCTTCTCACTGCTCTCAGCTGCTTCCCATTAGCCCCAGCATACAGAGTCCGGGTTTGTGTGTGTCTTTATCAGCAGAATCCTCCCTCGTGGATGTGAGTTTGAAGCTGCAGCAGAGAGGGCGGCCCCAGAGCTGATTTTTTTTTTTTTTTTTTGGTGGTACTGGGGTTCCTGGAAGCCCTTCTACCTCCGGGCTACACTCCCAGACCTATTTTTACATTTTTATTTGGAAACAGGGTCTCCTAAGCCAGCGCGCGGGGCTGGCTTCGAACCTGCGCGATCCTCCTGTTTCTGCCTCCCAAGCGCGGGGATTACAAGCGTGCGCCACCACGCCCGGCCAGAGCTGATGTTTTGATCTACCCTCTCTATTTCACTTTTTGAATGACACATATTTCTTTGCTCTGGTTCAAGGAGCCTTTCATAAGCCAGATATGCTGCATGTGAAGTGAACTCCTCCCTCCCCTGGGTGAGGGTCTTGAAGGATGTCATAGACACATCTGTCTCGGCCACTCTCTGGATGTAAACATATCTTCACACAGACCTTCATTTTCTATGTGTAAGGTATTGGAACCAAGACACTGATATGTAGATCATCAACTATGATCTAGGGTCCTTAATCTCCTGAGCAGTTAATAACTGGATTCACATAACTCGAGCAGTCCCCAGGAAGTGACCCCACAAAACATGTGCAGGCTGGAGTCACTGAGCATGTACAAAGGTCGGGCTGACCACTCATCAAAAGATTGGCTGCTGAGAACTCACTCATGCTAGGCTAGAACCGGGGAGGGATGGCTAATTGTCCGGGGGAATGTGGGGCCCTGGAGGAAGAACTAAAAGAATCCAGAGAATCAGGAAAGGAGCTTGATCTTGGGAAGATAAAAGAAAAAGGCAGCATTCTACCTTGGAAAGCAGAGAGCCCCAAGGCCAGAAAGAGGGGAGACTACTTTAGAAACAGGTGACTACCCCAGATCTAGCAGCAACCACGACTTTCAAGACCAGGAGACCAGACTAGGAGGCTTCATGAAGTAGAATGCGTCTTCAAAGACAAGGAAGGGGTCTGGCACATTGTCTCTCACATTAGTGACTCACTGTGTAAGAGGCTGAGAGATTTTGGTTTGGAGGCATATACATTAAAATCAGAGTAAGACTCAGGCTTAAAAGGGTGAAGCAGTTGGGGACCAAAGGACTCCACACCACAAGGCTCCTCTCTTAGGTCTTTGTTGAAGATCTCAACCCTAGAAATCATCTGCCCAAGAGCGAGCTACTGAGTGTTTATGCTGTAGCCAGCGTGTGGACATTCTTCTTTTGTTGCTTTTCATGTGCAGGCAAGGTGCAGGTGAACGTCCACGCCTGGCCCCACCTTTTGCTGAACCTTCTGGGAAGAAGGTGGTCTGGATTCCCCAGAGCTTCCTTCCCTTCCCCAGTTCTGTGGAATACCAGAAACTGATGTGCAGCATCTTTGAAAAGCTACTTAAAGCTGGGTGTGGTGGTGCATGCTTGTAATCCCAGCATTCTGGAGGAGGAGACTGAAGGACCACGATTCACCAACAGCCTCAGCTACATAGCGAGGCCCTTTGCAACTGAGTGAGGCCCTCTTTCAAAAGTGAAAAGACTAACAAATAGGGCTGGGGGTGTAGTTCGGAGATACAATGCCCCTGGGTTCCATCTCTGGTACTGCAAAAAAAAAAAAAAAAAAAAAAAAAAGAAAAAAAGAAAAAAGAAAAGAATGTACTGCTGTGCTCCGAACTTGGGCTAAGGATGCCAGGTGCTGTGTCTCGAGTCCATTATCTCCTCATTTTAGTGCTTAGAATTAGCATCCAGAGAGGATTATGGTTCTGTTTCCACTGGTGAGGACGTGGGGAGGATCGAAGGCCTGAAATCCTTCTCCACAATCTCGCAGGCCCGGGTCTGCGCCAGGGTGCCAAGCTCGGGAAGTGTGTGTCTCCTTTGTGCTGCACTTTCTTGGCACCCTCTCCAGTTAGGGTCATATGGAAAGAGAAGATAAGGGCCGAGTTTCAGACCATAAGAGAAATCATGAACTCTACCCTGGAACGAGAGTGAATGTCTCCACCAACTGGCTGTGTTCACCGTTCACCTCCTCATTTCCGTCGATTTCTGCCTTTTGGGCCATTTTCTCTCTCTGTTTCCTCTTTGATCTCCTTTGAGTCCTCTCTCCTGGCAAAGCCATTTGTTTCCAGCCCTTTATTTCACTCTGGCCTCAGTTCAGATGGAATCACATGTGCTGATGTGACTGAAGTGGTCTGGAATTCTCTGGACAGAGAGGGTGTGTGTTTCCAATGAAGAGACCAGGTGTGGGGAGGAAATAGGAGGAACGATGACTAGGTTTTTACTGTGTAGCTACACTGACGGAAACCACTCTCTTCCCCGGAGACCCTGTGAGCATTGCACCGCTGACACACACAAGTGATGCTCTGCCTTCTGTCCTGGGGCCGGAGGCACGGCACAGCTCTGCCCAGCGTCAGTCAGGGTGACTGGAATTGTGCGGGGAGAAGGGCAAGAGAGGAGGTGAATTAGAAGGTCCGCTGTTCTTGAAGGACAGAGGAGGAAGCAGCGGATCAGTGTCTTCGCTGAGAAGGGAGGATCATCCTCCGGAGCTGTAAATTCCAACTGCTCTTTTCTTAAGCTAAAAATAGAGCTAAATTAACGCAGTAGCTCTTGGGCGTGTTTGCTTGGTACTGCAGGGTTTTGTTTGTTTCTTTTTCTTAGCTATTCACTTCCACTTACAGCTTCAGGAAGTAGAAATCTAATAGGAAAAAAGATGTCAAGACTTCATATAGAAAAAAAAGATATTACGCCAGAACATAACAGGAGGTGGGTTTACTTTCTGAAAAACAAAACTCGGAATAACAAATCTTCTGTGGACTAAGAGAAAGCTCCCAAACCCAAGTAAACATTCAATATGTGCAAAAGCATATATGTCTTTAAACTATGTTCTCAAATTTGAATTTAATTTAAAGATGCTTGGAGAAGGAACTAGAAGAATCTAGGAACCCAAGCTTGATCCTGGAGAGATTTGTTTATATTAAACTAAGTATAGACGACCCCTCAATGGTAGGCCATGCGTACCTCCATGGGTCATGTTTGATTCTCAAGTACATATAAATTTAATTCATAATCATCATGTCTTGCCCCCTTCCCAGGATGTCAGTTATTCAAGCTTTGCCATCCATGCATGGGGAATAATTTAATGGAGCACTTAATGCAATTTCATGAATCCAAAATGGGATGTCTTTTACAGAGCATCCTGTGATTTTTGTTCAGGAGTACATATTAGTATTTAGATATCCAGAAAAGGCATTTTGACTTTTCGGAGTCTGTTTCTCCATTTTTGAAATACAAACAAAAGCAAACAGATGCAGCCAAAGATCTTTGAGTGACACTTTTGATCTTGCTGGGTTCTTCAAATTCTCACCCAGTGCCCATTTGCTCTTAATTAAAGATACAGTTTAGAGCTAATGAGAAACCGAAAGCTCATATATATATATATATATATATATATATATATATTTTTTTTTTTTTTTTTTTTTTTGGTGGTACTGGGGTTCCTGGAAGCCCTTCTACCTCCGGGCTACACTCCCAGACCTATTTTTGCATTTTTATTAGGAAACAGGGTCTCATAAGCCAGCGCGTGGGGCTAGCTTCGAACCTGCGCGATCCTCCTGTCTCTGCCTCCCAAGCGCGGGGATTACAAGCGTGCGCCACCACACCCGGCACCGAAAGCTCTTATATTTTGAATAGGGGATTGAAAGAGCTTGATAGCTACAGGAAGAGATAGTGAAGCAATTATATAGCATGGTGAAGACTTTTCAACAATGCAAAGACATCTCTTCGTTGACCTTGGGCTTCCGAATTTTTGAAATTCACACATCCATATAAAATGAAGGAAATGTCAGGGTATCAGGGAGATAAGAGAGTAGATGCAAACTTAGCTAGCATTGTCTTTTCTGTGACCACAGATAACTCACATAGACCAGGGTCCAATAGATGGATATGGCCCAGCATGACCCAGTCAAGGTACCAGTCCTGCACTGTCATGGAAAAATCCACCATGTGTCCATACCACAGCCAGATCTCATAGAACAATAAGGCACACCATGAATATTACAAAGCCATTTACTCAAAAACACCACTAGAAGCATCCTCCAAGCTTGCAGAAGCTACTCCGAGTCCGGGTAAGGTGACACTTTAGTGGGTTGCTTGATCCGGATGCATGTGTGGGAGGAGCAGAGGAAGGTTCCCCTCTGTTTTCCAGAAGTGTAACTCTGGAATTTCTTAGTCTTACTCAAGACTTGCTGCATTCTGGGTTTTTAATGTTTAAGTGTGTGGATTTTCTAAGTAAATGACTCCCTGAGAAAGAGGGGTGGGCGAGTATTCTGTGCTGGTGACTCATTGCTGGGTGGAAATTTCCCCGTACCAGGGAGCTGAGCTATAGGGATGAGTCTAAAAGGGTTAATAATAGCTTGTCGGAGCTTCAAAATTTCTCAGTCTCTCTTAAGATATCTGGGAGGCTACTAAGGCATTTGTACCTTCAAAGAGATTGGTTATATTTTAAGATTTCAAAGTACAAAGCAAGAGTTGGAAAGTCATGGAAAACTGACCATGCTTCCTATTTAAAGAAATAAAAGGTGCCTATTGTAAAAGGAAGGAGAAGTAGCTTGAGCCCATGGTGGCGTGAGTCCCGGCACACATGTCGGCTCTGCCAGTGCTCACACCCTGAGATGGGGGAAGCATCGCTTGAGGGCATCGGGGAACCAGGACGTTGGGCCGGATGTACCCAGGGAGGACCGCGTGTTTTGACTCCCCGGTTCTGAACACTGGGGACAGCAAGCAACAGTGTTGTAACCACACAAAGCTTCGGTCACGCCTCTCGGCCAGTGGGCTGTCCAGAACCACCTCTGCTGCTGTGCTCCATCCACCTTTACCTGCCTTTCAGCTCTGGAGGGTTTTCTGAAGCCTTGGCCATAGTGTGTATTATTATATCATAAAAGATGTACTTCCTTGAAGCTCTTGATTGCTTTTTATGCAGTTTTTCCCCTAGTGGTGACTATATGACTTCATTACAATGCAGATGTGGCTTCAGTTCACAGACTCCCAAAGAAGTTTCAAGAAGGGACACCTCAGCGGGGTGGGGTAGACCCATCCAGGGTACTGTGGTAGACAGTGCAACTGAGGGATATCTGAGTATTATTTTTCTTCCTGCAAAAGGGGTAGTGAGAACCTAGCAGGAACTGTACCTCCCACCAGTCTCCCCATGGCCTTGACCTCTTCGGAAGGGTTGGAAATCTCCTAGGTCACAATGGCCAAGTGGCCAAAGGCACTTCTAAATCAAGATGGCAGAATGGCCAAAGATACTCCTGTCCTTCCCTCACTCTGAACACCTGCTCCGGTGCCACAGGAACTTACCTGTGTGCCGATGGGAGATGCCACCTGCCCAGGAAGATGCCTAGATAGACTTATCTAGTTTTCAAAGACAAATTCTTACAGGGCACCCCAAAAGTTATCTATCTGTTGTTTCTACCAATCACAGAACCCTGATCACATATAGATCATCTCTCTCTCTCTCTCTCTCTCTCTCTCTCTCTCTCTCTCTCTCTCTCTCTCTCATTCTCTTGTTGCTTAATTTTCAGATGGTTTATTTTCATAAAAATCTTCAAAAACACATCCTGGATAAAACTGAGAAATCTGGAGTTTCTTTTAATGTAATAAAGAATAATGCAATTTGTGCTGATTTTCAAACACCACCCTTGAAAACCACCAATCGATCTAGAAAAGGAGGTTGCAATTCACTTACCAAGAACAACAACCCTACCTGCCTCCTTCAACCCTTCTCTGAATTTCACCTTTCTCCCTTCTCTGAATTTCACCTTTCTCCCTTCTCTGAATTTCACCTTTCTCCCCACCTCAAGGTTCATCTAAGAAAATAGAAAGGGAATTCTTGTCCTGTTTGCCCAGTGAGAGCCCTGGGCCCCAGCCAGCCAGTGCATGAGACTTGCCTTCATTTTTGGTGAAACAGGCACGGGCTTTGATAGCTACCTCTGTGCTCTTTTGAGTCCCCCTATTAACTTACTTATTCTCTTTTCGATATTCACAAATACCTAACGTTCCTCAGCACAACCTCCACTGCCTGAATATGAGTTTTTGTAGGTAAAGGCCCAAAGTGTTGAAGTATTTATCTAATTTCCACCAGAGTTCTAGAATATAAAAACATATGGAGAGACAGGAAAGTAGGAGCGTCTTTATTTATTTATTTTTTTTGTGTGTGTGTGTGTGGTACTGGGGTTCCTGGAAGCCCTTCTACCTCTGGGCTACACTCCCAGACCTCTTCTTACATTTTTATTTTGGAAACAGGGTCTCCTAAGCCAGCACACACGGCTGGCTTCGAACCTGCACGATCCTCCTGTCTCTGCCTCCCAAGCGCGGGGATTACAAGTGTGCGCCACCATGGCCAGCTAAGAGCAGTCTTTAGAAATGATAAGACGCTGGAGACAAAAGCACACCTTCAGATCTAAGTCTCCTTTTACAGGTGAAAAGACAAGGCATCTGCCCATAGGTTTTGCAAACAGTCTTTAACCCTCCAGGTAAGGCAGCGCCTCACAACTAGGGCTGGCTGGAGAAGGAAGTCTGCTCTTGGGCTTTGTCTTGGTCAGCATCCTTAGGGCTCTAATCCAGAAGACTGGCCACGGAACTTGGAGGAAGGAAGACATACTTGTTCATGGCTTCAGGTTCAGTCCACACAAGGCTGGGGACCGCAGATCTCAGGACATGGCACAGAGCAGCAGAGAGAGGGGGAGCACTGGGCTGTGCGCCTCACTTCATGGAGGCCAGGGCAAGCAGGGAGGGGAGCCATAAATAACCCCAGGCCACTCCCAGGGACCCAGCTTCTCCGGCAGCACCCTGCCAGCCTGGGCCACCACCTAGATAAACCATCACCGTGGATTTATCTCACGACTTAATTGCATCGGCCATGAATAATATTTTACAAGTTCTTCAGGTCCAATCTTTATCTAGCTATAACAAGATTGAATTTCCTGCTTTTGTTCTTCCCATCCATAGACAGCTGAGTCTCCTCCACTGTCTTCTCTCCCACATCAGTGCAGAAGGCAGGAAAGGAGGCCAGGCAGAGCAGGAGATCCAAGATCTGCGCAGGAGGAAATGAAACCAGAGCGGGCATGCTGGCCGGCCCCTGTCGTGTTCAGTGTGTGGGGCTTTCCTGAAGCTGCCTGCTCTCCATCCCCATGCTGAGCAGACAGGTTAGCAGGTCCATGCTGTTAGGAAGCCGAGGGAGGTATGTGTTAGGTGCTGCTGGTCTAGGCAGGAAGAACTTCCCTGCGGGGAGGACCACCCACTGCAACTGCAGTGGGAAACTCACAGAAGACAAGCATGCATATGCTTACTTTCCAAACTGACTTTGCACATTTTTGCATTAAGCCTTTCAGACAAGAGAAAAGAAGTCATGATTTTGAATGCACGTTCTGATTTACTTTTTGATACTTAGAACCCTGTTTGACCTATTCACGTTTAAGTTCAGAATATTCAAGCACCAAAGTTTCTCTCAGCTTTATTTTCTTTTTTTCTGCAGAGAGGATTTGGACAGAATGTCTGAGCGTATTAAATTAGGGCCCGCATACTCTCCACCCTGAGGCCTGGCCAGTGTTTCCTGGCCGAATCATCTGTTCATCTGCTGTACTCAGCACACTGCCCCTCTCACACTGAAAATGTTTTTTTCTAAGCAGCATTACCAGCATGCGTGTGTGTGCACACATGTGTAGTTCAGAAGGACTCTAAATAGATATGTTGCTGCTAAAATACAAACTTATCTGAGATACAAATACAAAACATATCTGCTTTCATTTCAGATCAGTACAGAATCACGTGATTCTCTCCAAACTGTATTTGAAAGAGAAAGGGAAAAAGTCTTCCCCAAATACTCTCAGCATATTTAGGTATATATATACAAAGATGGCCCAGAATATAGCTTATCTCTTTAAAGACAATTAGCACAGTTTTCTGGGCAAGAGAAGGCAAAATATTCAGTAACTTAGCAACATAAACAAAAGAGATCCAGTATTATAGCACATTTTTCTCTTGGACTAGAGAAAGTACTAGAGAAAGCAGAGCAGAGAAACCTGAAATACCTCTGCTGCCGCTTTGCTGAACGCAGGGTCTGGGCGCACACCACGGTAATGAATGCATGTCACCAAAACTGCCTTGCCGGGATCCTCTATTTGCGGTGTTCTGTATTGCTTTCAGGGCTGGAGGTAGAGCCCAGGGCTTTGCACATGCCGGGTCTGCGTGCTACCAGGGGCTGCGCCCTGAACGCCCTGGCCAGGATCCTGAACGTAGCTCTCATCTTCTGTGTGACCTTAAGTGAAATGTCTATTTTATTTGGTACTGAGGATTGAACCCAGCAACGTTCTACCTCCAAGCTATACCCGCAACCCTATTTTCTACTAAGTTGCAGAGGGCCTCCCTAGGTACCTGAGGCTGGCCTTGAACCTGCGATCCTCCTGCCTCAGCCTCCCAAATACTGGGATTACAAGCCTGCACATCACCCCCAGCTAAACATATACTGTATAAAATTCAAGCGCAGACCTCTTTTCCAGTGTACACAGCAGCAACCTTAAGTGTCCTAGTTGTCACTAACACAGAGACTGAGGACTTTCTTTTACAAGAGCTTGCACCCCCCTGGGAAGGGTATGTGACTTCCTGCTGGGGTGCGTTGTGAGTGCAGCAGTCATCCCCTAGACGGGCCATCCTCCTGCACCGTGCTGGAATGCTCTCTGGCTACCTGTCAGTGCACCCACTGCACCCACCTGATGGTACTCAGGCTCCCGAGGTCCTGTGGGGACTGCGCAGCTCAGCACAGAGTGTGACCTGGAGGGGGGGGGGGGCTGTGTGACAGAATGCACAGCACCACTGGCTGCTCTGAGGGTTCATTCACGTTTCCCACAGGGAAAGCTAGGGACAGAAGTCCAGGCACCTTCTAGAGCCCCCCAGGGCCCATCCCTGTTCTTTTGCCACTCTGGTGATTCCGTAGAAATGTCTACACTCCCTAAGAGGTCTTCAAGACGTACAAAAAGAAAAGAAAAAAAAAAGCAAATGTACTCTGTGTCCTCTCTCCTAGTCAAGCAATATAACTTGTTTTGTCGTCCAGGACAATGTACTTCCAGGGACATGTGTCCTCTGCCTCAAACGAGTTTGAGGCAAATTGTAACTAAAGGACAGTGGCCATCCCTTCACAGGGAGAACTTGGACAGTGATGGCTTCAGAGTCCCTGGCTTGGGCTGGCGGAGGCCTGGGCTTTGCTCTGGTCTGGCAGGGCGGCCGGCAGGCTGGCCGCCTTGGCGGCTCAGTGCAAGGCCGGCAGCTCGGCCCTTCCTGCTGTGCCTTGGCTGTGTCTAAGGTCCACACTACTCACCCAGTGAGAAAACAAAGAGGCTGCTCCACCCTTCCCCATGCTCTGAGTCACGCTGAAAGGTTTCAGAGATCTGTTTTGCCAGAGTCGCTGTATAGATCCGGGAAGAAGTTCGGGAGGACCTGATCTCCCCTGCGACCCCGTTTTGATCTCCCCCCTGCTGATCATTCATTTTGTGGCTTCAGCACGCTGCTCCATTAAGTTCTGCCCCTTGCCTGTTAGAACTGAGAGCTAAGAGGAGGTCATAGAATTGAACTCTGGCTTGCACCTTGTCCCTCTTGTCTGGGTTGTATACATAGAACAGAAACAGAAAGTGTGAGCAGAGACCTCATTATCCTCACTCAATGTAAAAGGGCACTGAAGTCTTTCCAGAATTACTTTTGAGGATAATATGGATTAAAAGAAAGACCTAAGTATTTCAACATCTTCTTGCCTAATCCACAAACACCTACAGCTTTTAACTCAGAGGTATAATACTATTAAAGAATATCTAATATTTGGGGATGCATATTTTAGTATTATATTATTATATTCATATATTATATTATCATGTCCACATGTTTTATTATATTCATATATTGTGTTATTAATATTGTGCATGTTTTAATATTACTACTACAAGTTGACCTGTTCAGAAAGTATGGCCCATTCAATCAATATGCTGATTAGCTGGCAGTGTCAAGATTATTTTTTTCACTTTTTTTTCTACCTTTCCCAGCTGACAAACGGTGCTCCCCTGCCATTCTACATCAGGAGTGGTCTGGGGAAGGCCACTCCAACAGAACCGTCTTTTCATCTAGAATCTGTGATCGCATGGTATTTTAGAAATTTTGGCAAAGGTCTTTGCTACAGCACATTAGTTGGAAATCAGTATTAAGAACTGGAATGAGCTTCTCATAGCACTAGTAAAATAAACTTACCACAGTTCTAGTCACTTGCAAGTGGCTGCCCAGTGGCTGAGGGTTGGGGTCGTCCTGCCCCTGCTCCTAGGGAGGGCACTTCAGCAAGGGGCTGAGGAAGCAGGGGCTCAGGTACTTCCCCCGATCAGAACAGGGCTCTGGGACAACTTAGACTTGACCAGTTAGCTCACCTACATGGCTGCCCTTTCTTTTTCTTTTCTCTTTTTTCTTTTTTCTTTTTTCTTTTCTCTTTTCTTTTTTCCTCCTCCTCCTCCTCTTCCTCCTCCTCCTCCTCCTCCTCCTCCTCCTCCTCCTCCTCCTCCTCCTCCTCCTCCTCCTCTTCTTCTTCTTCTTCTTCTTCTTCTTCTTCTTCTTCTTCTTCTTCTTCTTTTCTGTACTGGGGATTGAACCCAGGGGTATTCTACCTCAGAGTTACATGCCCGACTCTAATATTTATTCTTTATTTTGAAACAGGGTTGCACTAAGTTGCAGAGGGCCTCACTAATAGCTGAGGCTGGCCTTGAACCTAAATCCTCCGGTCTCAGCCTTCCAAATACTAGCATTACAAGCGTGCACCACCTTGCCTTTTTCTTAAGATGAGCAGAACCCTACTTCCTTAGCACCTGCACCCAGGTTCCTTTTGCTCAGAGCCTCCCGTGTATGGGGTCATTTTATCAACTGACTTATAGACAGCCTGACACAAATTCTTATCAGGCTTTGGTGATATAAACTGATTATATTTAATTTCAGAATATATTTACTGGGAAATGGACTTAGCAGCAGCGGCAACAGTGAATGTTGTAATCAATTTGTGAGTCTTTTTTTTTTTTTTCCCTAGATTAGGTCACATTACATTAGCGCATCCATGGCTGTGTTCTCTGGGTCTCGGGACGCATCTCGTGGAGTTGAGGGCTAGGGCTACCTGATGGGCCCCTGCCCTGGGCGCTTAGCAGGCAGATCTCCCCCGGGGCGAGGACAGCACCGCATCCCGTCCTCTGCGGCTGCCCCAGCTGCTGCTGCTGGCAAGCTCCGAGTTACACCATGTACTTTGGGACTGGAACTCTGTATTTTTTTTTCAGTTGGTTTGTAAATAGGATTGCATAAAAATCCATGCACATCAACTCTTCACATCAGAATACGCTGAGCTAAAAAGAGCATTAAATTAGATGGGCTGGCTTTCGATGTGGGAGTGCTATAATGGAACTGTGCAGAACAGTCCTTTACAAAAGATGAGCAAGCCCGCTGCGAGATAATGCCCATTCAACTGGAATGCCCGAGCCTGTTTACCTCAATTACTGTCCTCGTACACTTGTCCAGCCTCGCAATCATCCATTAGTAATTAGTTATGAATGGAACACTGGGTATGAAAACATCTCATTTAAGATACCGCTACGGTTTATTGTGTCTGATACATTGCATTAGAATTATC
Organism: Muscardinus avellanarius; assembly: GCF_963383645.1. Classification (NCBI taxonomy): domain Eukaryota; kingdom Metazoa; phylum Chordata; class Mammalia; order Rodentia; family Gliridae; genus Muscardinus; species Muscardinus avellanarius. The sequence continues at coordinate 17,659,298 of NC_137795.1, forward strand.
TTACCAGCCTGAAATGCTTTAAAATCCACACTATACCAGAGTTCCCTGAGGTTTTCAAGAATACATCTTGCTAAAATTTTGACTTGAAGTAAGATTCTGATCTTAATTTAGTAAATCAACAGCAATGTTAATAATAAGTGTGAGTATCCTTAAGACCCAGGAAAGCCTTGTGAGGTCCTTCAGTCTAAGGGGCAAGAGAGGCAGCTCTAGCATCCAGGCTAGGGACACTGGTTCAAGTGGGTCCCTTTGGTTGGAGAGAACCTCGACATATTCCATGCTTATTCACGTCAGTAATTAAAATATTGAATGCATGGTGTATCCTGGGCTTAGGAACATAGCTGATGCATGAGTCTCTCTTTGTTTCTATTGTCTAGATGACCTGTTTCTCTCTCTCTCTCTCTCTCTCTCTCTCTCTCTCTCTCTCTCTCTCTCTCTCTTTCTCTCTCTCTCTCTCTCTCTCTCTCTCTCTCTCTCTCTCTCTCTTTCACACACACACACACACACACACACACACGCACGCACACACACACCTTTCTTCCTCTGTTTCATCTGAGTCTTTTAACCTTCAAGTACTCATTGCAAGGAAAAGCCACTTAATGCTGGACCCCTGCCTCTGCTAGTGTCTTGCCCTTCCAGAGCAAAGAGCTCTTCCCTTTGAGCCCTTGCCGGCCTGGGGTCTGCTCACCCTGAGCAGGGGCTCCCGTGCCCTGCTCCAGCTTGTCAGAGCCCTGAACAGCCCTCTATCATGCCCATCTCCAGCCATGTAGGTTGCCAATAAATATGTGTTGAACAGAACCAAAAACACGAGGAGATTGCAGTCCCGGCTCTGGCGTTCGACACGGCGCTTCCTTTGCTGTGGCTAAAGGCAGAACGAGGGGGTAGGAAAGTGTGCATTAGGGTCTGTGTGTGACGCAGAGATCCATTGCCCAAGTGTCCACGGATGACTTGGTGATGGTGAGCTCTTGACTAAAGGTCACAGAGGCCTACTTGGGATGGTAGGATGCTTCTTCGGTCTTTGTAAATCGAGGTGAAGATGTGGCCATTTGGGTGACGTATCATCTGTGCAAGGTGTGGTTATGTCCGCATGGAGCTCTGGGCACATAGAAATTCCTTGATACTCGTTAAACAAAACTTCCAGAGGATGTACCGTATGGAAGCTGTGGACTTATGTCCCTGGGTAGCTAATATAGAACATAACCGGATGCTCAGCACACCCACCCTGAGCTGTGCTGTGGTTCTGCCATGAAGCTTCCCGACGCCATCCTGTCACCTACAGAGAGAGCAGGTGTGCCCCTGGTTGTATCCTTTGTTGGGGAAGAGTGTGCGTGTGACACTTTCTCGTCCGCACACCCTGCATCACACTCAGTGTCCTCATTCCTTCCAGTATGAATATGATGTCGTTAAATAACAGAAATGTTTACTTCTGAGTGGAATAACCCAGGGTGACCCCGGGCGGGGCAGCTGTTTGCACTAATTGGAGGAGAGGCTGGAGAGGGGCCGGGTTCCTGGGGCAGGATGGATGGGAGTCTCTGCCAGGCAGCAGAGCCTGGTGCGAAGCCAGCGGGGAACCCCTCACGAGAGACCCTGAGAGGTGGCTTCCAAGTGCGGCCATCTTCTCTGATAAACCAAGGTGGCTACAGAGAGCTGGACGCTGCACCTGCACTGGCATCAGAGCACCAACAGTGATGCCACACGCCTTTGCCTAGTGAGGAAGCTCTGTGCGCCCGTGAGCCCTCTCTGTGGCGAGCCAGCACCTCTGGCTGTGGGGCCAGCCTTGGGATGAAGGACATGCAGGCAGGATAGTGCAGAGTGCGAAGCAGCTCTCCCTGGCTTTCTAGAAACTTGGGAGTGTTTACCCTGTTCAGCCCTGTTTGATAGGATCCTGCACGTGGATGCTTTTAATTGACTTTTTATTGGTGCACCATAGTCTCACATCATGGTGTGGATCATGTTGACAGTGGCATACATTCAACAGTCCATGGTGCCCCCTCCCCCTTTTCCCTCCCTAAATGTCCAGATTTACAATGTTATACTCACAAGTATACACGCAGTCACATGTGGCTTGTCCAGTAGTGAGCCTCAGCCTTCTTCCTCCCCTGCCCTTCCTCCCTGGCTTCGCTGAGGCTTCCCCGCCATCATCTGGAGCCCCTCTAGTAGCCCTCATACTCCCTGCTTTGAGCATATTAGAGAAAACATATCACTCTTCACGTTCTGTGCTTGGATAATCGCAATTATCATAACATACAGAACCAACCTAGGTCTCCATCAACAGATGAATGGGTTAAAAAATTATGGGAAATACACACAATGGAATTCTACTCAGCAGTAAAGGAGAACAAAATCATGCCATTCGTAAGAAGATGGAAAGACCTGGAGAACATTATGTTAGGTGAGATCAGCCAAGCACTTGGGTGCTTTTGCGCGCGTGCCTAAGGGAGGGGAAAAAGAGGCTGACAGCTTTGGGGATGTGGACGGCTCTCCTCTATGACAGTCTCCTTCTCCTTGTCCAGCCAGCGCTGGTCCCAGCCCTTCCCCAAGGACACCACAGCATGGGGGAGCCACTCCCCACAGCCTGACCTGCAGGCGCACTGGTCTCTTCCCACAGAACAGACATTGACTGTCTTGAACTTCTAGATAATACGGAAGTGCACAAAGGCTGCTACACTTCCTCCTCGGCTCTGAGCTGGACATCCTGAGAGCCTGTGTTCTACAAACGGAGGTGCATCTTTTCTCCTGTGTGAAGGCTTTTAACATGCTCATGTCAGCCGGGGCCATCGGGCTCTGCGGCCCGTCGCCCGCGGGCCAGCACTGCGGGAGTCCTCACCCAGGACTGTCACTGAAGGGCAGAGGTCGTGGGATGTTCCCGAGCCGGGTGGGCGGCCATGGGGCCCCAGGTATTGTCCAGGTATTGGAGTCCGAGTGAATCTCTCAGAAGAATCTCTCTTAGAAGGGTGGATGCCAGGGGCTGGGTGGGGAGGAAGTTGGACAGAGGCAGGTCAGAGCAGACCTTGGCCAAAGGACACAAGGTTTTATATCCATAAAAGAAATATGTCCAAGGGATCTATAACGTATGGCAGTGTCTACAGTAATAACAATGTATTGCGTAGTTGAAGATTGCTGATGTAGCTAAGTGTTTTCACCCCGCTCTCCCTGATAAAAAGCCAAGTATGTGAGGCAATGTATATGTTAATCAGCTTGACGTAGCCATTCCACAGTGTCCACAATGCAGACCTTCATCAGAACTGCACCCTCAATATATACACTTTCCGTCAGTTTTACACGTAAAATCCTCACCGTGGACGCAGCAAGGACGGGTGTGGGGACCTCCCTGCGGAGCCAGGCTCGGGGAGTGACCTAGTGACTCCATCATTATCAGCAGGCTGGTGTCCCAGCACAGGCTATGGCTCCCCACACACGCCCTGCTCACTCAGAGCACGGCTTACAAATGTGCACCTCAGAGACGAGCGCCCGTCCTGGGTTACAGCGCTGTGGCCCCCACGCCCCCAGCTGCACTGATACCAAGCAGGAACGCTTGTCCTGTCAACAGTGGTTTAATTTGAATGGAAAGCGTTCTGAAATGTGCTCTTGGCCGACTCTGCACAGATAGGCAGCAGTAATGATTAACAGGCTGGTTATTGATTGTGGACTTTTGGCAGCAGAGGGTCCTTATCTAGCAGCGCCTGGGCCCGGGTCATGTCACCTGAGTGCTGGATTCTGTGCACAGTCTCCTTCCTTATGCACCAAAGGCAGCAAGCAAGAGAAGCTGCTGCCTCCTGGCAGGTAAAGGTATGCTCAGATGGGTACACAGGTGCCTCTGAGCCTCACCCTCCAGAGAAGAGGTGTCTAGATCCTCATGGATGCACTCCACGTGGCCTCCCAGTCCAGAGACCACAGCAGAGGCCGGGCCTCACGGTCCAGGCCCCTCTGATGAGCACTGTCCTGGTGACTGCAGTATGAGAAGATGCAGTAGACTAGTCCTGCAAGACATAAAACCTGTCTACAGGATGGCAAGGCACACTGTGTGTGTGAGCATCTGTGCACAGATAGGAAATGAATAGTATAAACTGGGTGTGGTGCCACATGCTTGGGAGCCCAGTGCTTGGGAGGCTGAGACAGGAGGACCGCAGGTTTGTGGCCAGCCCTTAGCTCTGCAGATGTAGATCAGAGGTAGAATGTCCCTGGATTCAATACCCAGTAGCATATACATACACCCTTAATTATATAGTTTCAAGTTACTTTTAGGCTGAATGGAGATCTTTGGTGAGGCTGCTGACCTAAGAGAATCCTTTTCTTCCTGGAAAAAAAATTGATGCTTATCAGCTGGGTGTGGTGATGCACACTTGTAATCCCAGTACTTGGGAAGCTGAAATAGGAGGATGGCAGGTTTGAGGCCAGCCTGGGCTACTCAGTGAGACCCTCAGCAACTCAGTGAGACCCTGTTTCAAAATAAAATAAATGACGGGCTTGGGTATAGCTCAGAGATAGAATGCCCCAGGGAGCAATCCTCACTATTAAAAAAAATTGCTACTTTATCGGTCAAATTTGTGTTTTCAAAATGTGAGAAAAGTACAGTGAAGTCTCTGATGTTTAAATACCCAGAGGAGTCTTTGACGAGGTGTCCCACAGAGGGATCATGGAGTAGCTCAGGCTTTGGAACACAAGAAATCCAGAGGAAGAGATGAGAATGTGGAGGTGGGCAGGAGCAGGGTCCTGGGGCATGTTCCATGATGATGGGACCAAATCCGGGGCTTTATTAATAATAGCATCAAAGTCAAGGGCTTTCGCCCGATCGCTCCAGGCCCACCCAGGATGGCCTCCTTTTATTAACTCAAAACCAACTGATCAGGGAGGAACCTTAATTATATCTGAAAAACTTTAACTTTTCATATCTCCTGATCATATGAGTGATAGCTATCATGAATTTGGGTCAAGCTGCATTAAGACATAGCAAGAGGTAGAATGGAGCTAGATGCGCTTCATGGGACCAGAAGTGCGCAGCTCTGAGGCAGCACTAGGAGGGATGTTCACATGCAGGACTGGTCAGAGGACGGGAACAGCACCTGCAAAAGTCTCAGCAGTAGACAGAGATGGGCAGGGCTGCTTCTCAGGGAGAAAACTAAGGGGGCTGGTTATGTTCAGCTTTCTATCCCAAAGACAAAATGCCTGAAGATATCAGCTTAAAGGAGGAGGTTCATGTCGGCCCCAGTTTCACAGGACCCATGGTCTTCTGGCCTTGTTGCTCAGAGCCCGTGGCGAGGCAGAGTCATGGTGGGCTTCGTGATGGAGCAATCTTGTTTACCTCATGGCAGCCAAGAAGCCAAGGAAGAGGAAGGGGCCGGCATTCCAAGACCTCCGTCACCCCAGTGGCCAAACTTCCTCCACGAGGCCCCGCCTCCTGAGGGCCCCTTTGCCCATAGCACCAGGCTGGGACAAGTCTTTAGTAGGATCCCAACCATAATAGCTGTGAGAGTTGGCTTCAGATGCCTGGAGGGTGGTTGTTGGGAAGAGGAATTCGGCACGGCGATTTTTGACTTTTGGGGGACAGTGGGGGAGTGGGAGCCACCACTTCATCCAGGCTCCCAGCGAGTCAAATGTCTACACTAGTGGGAGGAGCAGCGTCTTCTGTGCCCCCGCCAGCACACTGGACTCACAGTAATGAACCGTCGGGAGGAGGCACAGTGTCCGGGAATGACCCACTGGGGGCTGCTCACACCCCAGGATCCTGCCCCCTCCCCTCCGGAGCAGCAGCAGACGGTCAGCCCGCCTGGAGGACAAACACCTTCACAGGTATTGCACATTTAAAATGAAAAGCTGTATATCAGATCAAAAAAAGCTAATGGCCCCTTTGTCAGAGTATGGTGGCTGAGGTATCAGAGTTGACGTTCCTTTGTATTTGTGTAAACCCTTTTGATTTTACCTTCCGATCTTCAAGTCTTTTGCATGAGACTTGTTTTCCCAGGGATTTAGCCTGATGGGAAGGAAGGTTCTTGGGCTCAGGGCACAGATAGGCACTGGCCGGCTTCACAGCCAGGTCTTCCAAGGGCTCCTGGGTCCCAGGACATTTATTCCATCTTACTAGGTCTATTTGGATCCTGTCTCTAAAGGATTATGGTGAAACCAGATAACATAGAAGGGGCAGTGCACTCAGTTGTTGCTTCAAAAATAATATTTTTACTTTCTGTTGAAATAAGGACCAGAGTCCTTAAACATTTAGAATTAAAATGGTTTTGGCTGGATCATAAAATCAATAGCCTGTGGTCAAATTATGCTAGACAGAGTTTGCTAAGGATCAGGACAGAGAAGAACCTATTAGGTGTCTTCTAATGTTAAATGTAGGTTTCTTCTACATTTAGGGGTACCTAAATACAAAGTATTTATACATTTATACAGCTAATTCTCACGTTAACTTCCTTAAAGATAAGGAAGTAGGGTATCATAACGTCTGCAGACAACAGAAAAGCCCGTGTGGAACTTGAGGTCGTGCACATTTGGCTCTGGTTTCAGCCCTGGATTCATGGATACCCTGGTTTGTGCTCCCTTCCACGCCCTTTTTTCTCCGTCAGGAGCCTTTTTCTCCCTCAGTTGAAGATCCCTGGCAGTATAATAAGAGCTACTGTTCATCAGCTCTTACTGCTCAACGCCCTGTGGTGGGCACTTCTTATGAATGGTGGTTTCTCCAAGCTGTCTTCAAGTCTTTACTGAGCATCCAGTTTACTGTTGAGAAAATGGAGGTCTCTCCAGGACCGCTGTGCTCCTGGAGTCAGAGTCTTGCAGCCCAGAGCCTCCTCACGGCCACAACCCTCAGGAGGGGTTTTAGAACCAGTCATTGCAGGTTATACATTAAAGAAAAAAAGCAGCTGGGCGTGTGGCACACGCTTGTAATCCCAGCATTTGGGAGGTTGAGACAGGAGGATCGTGGTTCGAGGACAGCCTCAGCTACTTAGGCCCTTTGCAACTCAGTGAGACCCTGTTTCAAAATAAAGAATAAAAATAGGGCTCGGGGTGTCGCTTGGAGGTAGAATGCCCCTGGTTCCATGGCCAGTGGTATAATGCAAAAGAGTGGGATTATTTTGCTTCTTTTAGGGAAAAAAAAAAAAAAAAAGCCCTGGAAAGACATCTTGCTTGCTTGAGTATGGGAAAACCGAAGCTGTGGCTTTCCTGTGAGCCAGTCTTTCCTGGCTGCCTCTTGGAATCACGGCTACGGCAGCGGAGTTTTCTGCTTTAACCCAGCGGCAGGCAGGGCCTTGTGCCTCTCCTAGGCTGCTTGCCCTCCGTGTGGTGTGCTGCCCGCTTGGCGCGGGCCTGGGGTTACCTGGCCAGCAGGCAGGAGCAGGAGCGGAGGGAGGCCTGGTGTGCACAGGCTGAGGAGCAGGCTGGGCCACCTGCGGAGGACAGCCTCCCTCCTCCTTCCCTCCTGAGCCAGGCTGGCCGGCCCTCTCACCCTCCGCTGGCTCTCTGCAGCCGTCCAGGCCAAGTCCTCGCACGCGGCCGCATGCAGCCACACGCTGCGCCGCCCTCGCCCTCTCCTCCGCAGGCAGGACATGACAAGTCTGCTTTTTCGGGTTATTCAGGAAGTCATCCAGAGTCATAATGGCCCATTATCTAGTAGACAGTTTACTTAGCCTTGCGCTGCTTCCAGTGTCCACTTGAAACAGGGAATCGACTTGCCCCCGGCAGGAAGGAGCTCTCTAAAGCGACCTGGCTGTGGCAGGGCCTGGCCCTGCTTGTCCCAGGAGCCCACTGGACCGCAGCAGAGCCTGCGGTGGCCCAGCACCGCCCGCCAAGCTCGCGCTCTCTTGTGTTGTGTTTCTGTTAAGAACTTTTCTCAATGACTGCTTTGAAGCCTGTGCTCTGAGCACGTGCTTGCAACCATCCTTTATTTAACTGCACAGTTCTCAGAGAATCAATCCTCAGCACCAGTTGGGGGTGAGCTGTTATGTTTGTATGTTCACCAGCACTGGCTTGGGTGTCAACTTTTTAAAGGTATGGCAAGCCGAGCGTGGTGGCGCATGCTTGTAATCCCAGCACTGGGGAGGCTGAGACAGGAGGATCACAGTTCAAGGACAGCCTCAGCTACTTAGGTCCTTCGCAACTCAGTGAGACCCTGTTTTAAAATAAAGAATACAAAATAGGGCTGGTGGTGTAGCTCAGAGGTAAAATGCCCCTGGGTTCCATCCCCAATACTGCAAAAATGATTACATAAATAAATAAAAGGTATGGTGGAGTGTGCTGCCTTATTGGCACCAAAGAGGAATGATTCTTAGAATCAGTAGTAACAACATCAAACTTCGAAGGGGAATGAAGAGAGCCCACATTTTCTCACACGCCCTCTGTGATGTTGTGGCAGGTTGAAGCTTCCCAGTCAGGTTTATTGGGCGTGAACACCCTTGTGCCCCAGTTAAACCCAGCCCTCTCAGGTACGGGACCGCTCACCCAGGGTGTGCCCGGGCGGGCCCCAGTCAGGCTCACAGGAGGCAGGAGGCAGTGCAGGTGGGCAGAGGAGTGCTCCAGGTCCGTGAGCGAAGGCTTCCCCTTCCTCCCCTTCCCTTCTCTGTGCTCACAGCCACAGGACAGGTCTGGACTGTGCTGAGCCTTCTCCATCGAAGGAGAAAAACTGGGATGTGTGCTGGTGGCTGGTTCTGATGGGCTGTCAGAGACGGTCATAGATGGGATGGCATTTCTGTTCCTCCAGTCCTGTTTTGCTCAGGGTGTTAAACACCCCTCACACACACACCAAAGTCACTCTCCCACCTTCCTGATGTCCACCTCCCTGCTCTGGTATCTGCCTCTTTCCCATATGGACAAATAGCCCCTATGAATCCTGGAAAGGAGCCAGATGGTCCAGCTCCCAGGAACCCCACATTTCACTTCATTTAGTCTCTAAAACCAAAGGCAGAATGGAATTCAGGAGGCCCCCTTTTCACAGAGGACATAAAGCACACATTTGTAATCCCAGCATTCGGGAGGCTGAGACCAGAGTATCAAGGTTCATGGACAGCTTCAGCTACTTAGGCCCTTTGCAACTCAGTGAGACTCTGTTTCCAAATAAAGAATGAAAAATAGGGCTGGGGGTGTAGCTCAGAGGTAGAATGTCCCTGGGTTCCATCCACAGTACTGGAAAAGAAAAAAAAAAAAAAAAGACAGGATGTTGCTGGTTCTGTGGCTCCCTGGGCAGTGCACAGGTGCGTTCAGTGCCAGCAACAGCGCCGCCTCCCAGTCTGCATCCCCCACGCGCAGCTCACATCTTACAAAGCCCTGGTCACACTTCTGGTTGTTCAGATCACACGGGGGTAATTTCAGAGTAATTTTAAAGTCGCCTGCCAGGCACCTGCACTTGCAGATGAGATGCCTGGCACATGTTCATGCTAAGGTAGTAGTTCATTACACTACAGATTATAGGGTGTCACTGGGCACGGGGTTTTACCATCACCCACTTTCCCTGTGACGGCAGAGGAGGTGCCTTCATCCTGCTGATGGGACTGTAGCCAAGTTATCAATCCACCCCTCCTCTGCTGACACCGCTTTCTTCTTGGAATGAAAGGCTTCCGAGATGAAACTGAGATCTTATCTGTCTCCCATATATCCCTTTGGCTACAAAAACACCTAGCACTTGGAGCTGGCCAGCTGGCCTTCCTCTCCCTCCAGTTTTGCTCTCTCCCTCCTCCACAACTTCCTTGGTCTTTGCCTCTGTCTCCGCCATTTATGTGGCTGTATTTGAGTAGGGTAACACAAAAGTACCTCCTCTTGGTGAGAAGTTCAACAGTTGCAAAAGTCTTGTTAGAGGAAAAGCCTGATATGCTTTCAGGTCCCCTTGGTCCTCCTTCTGCACTCAGGAATGGGGCGGCACCCTTCTGAAATTTCTTCTGTGGATTTTATATACAGATATGTAAACAGTAAGTTGTTTAAGTGTTGTCTCCATTTGGGGGTCTTTTTGGAGCTGAGGATTGAACCCAGAACACCAAGGCAAGCAAGTGCTTTGCCACTGAGCTACATCCTGGCCCCAGGTGTTGCCTACATTTTTGTACAGGGAATTCGTGGTATGTATTGTTCTCCTTTAAACTTAGTTCCACCCAACAGTTTTCCAGGTTCTGGTCCCTAAACACTGGCTCTTTGTGCAGGTGCTGCTCTGCCTCCCACAGGAAGTCACTCTTCTAGATCTTTCTGTGCCTTGTAGCAAGGATGCTGAACATGGCGGTGGGGGGGGGGCTGTTTAGGCAAACCTCTATGTGCACCTGTTGGTGGGGCTTGCTGGGGGTGGTCTGGAAGGTGGCAGGTGGCCATTTAAGTGCAATTTTTAGTAAGTGTTGTTGCAGGTGTTGGTATTGCATGAAGTTGTGGTCAGCACCCAGAATCTCAAACCTCCAAGGCAATTTTCCTTGCATTTCTGAACCGTCCAAAGTGAGTCCCACCATATCTAAGGAGCACCTCAACCTCCATCCTGCACCTCCCAGAAAATGGCTTTTCTTCTCCTCTCATGCCGTGGTCACCCTTAAAAGCCCAACCACACACTGTCAGGTCACCAGCATCCAGTCCCTTTGATCCGCACCCAGTTCGCTCACAACGTCTTTTCACTGGAGGATTTTTGAGTCACACAGGACACTTAGGCTCATACCTCGCCTCTCTGAGGTGTGCGGGTGGCTCCCAAGGAGAAGCAGCCGCCTGGCTTCCTCCCTGGACGCTCCGCCCCACCGCCTGGGGCGGGGTGCATTTCCAGTTATCAGCACCATTCTGTTTGTCCCTGTTTTGAAAAGGACTCCGTATGATCTCGAGGTTCACAGGTCTTGTTGGCTCAGGACGAGGCACCATGGCTGCTGACTCAGGCCAGGCATTCAGGACTCCCGGGGCTGGGCTGGGGCGGGCCCTCAGGGCTCCCTTCACCACAAGCACCTTTTCTCAGTGTTCCATTGGCAGCTTTTCTTGAATTGGCGATTTTACTTACTATTCAGATGTACTTAAATAGAAGACCAAATGTAGCCATGCATGTAATGTAGCACACTTGTAATCCCAGCATTTGGGAGGCTGAGACAGGAGGATCATGGTTCATGGACATCCTCAGCTACTTAGCAAGGCCTTTTGCAACTCAGCGAGACTCTGTTTCAAAATAAAGAATAAAAATTAGGGCTGAGGGTGTAGCTCCGAGGTAGAGTACCTCAGGGTTCCCTCCCCAGTACCACACACACAAAAAGGAAGATCAAATGTAACCTAAAAGCACATAAGAGTAGAAAGCAGGTTACCTACTACAACCACCGATCTTACAACTTGAAAGTTTCCTCAATTAAAAAAAGAATTACAAGTGCTGAAGCCTAATAGAAATTCAGGGAATAAGACCAGTAAAAGGCAAAATATTCCTACTGGTAGGGAAAATCCTCATTTGAATTCTGAAAACTGAAAAACACAGCCTGATTTTCAAGGACCCAGCCAGTAGTTAGATATTGTATAAACTACAAAGCATGCTTTCGTAAATAAGGTTTTCCAGTGTGGTTTTGCTTGTTTTGGGGTCTCTGAGCAAGTGTGGGACGCTGGCTTTGGCAGGTGTCCACGACCTCATCTAAACTCTTTAACAACACAGAGACCTTAAAGGTCTCATCGCCTCAGATCATCAAGTTAATAAGCCATAGAGGCGATGCTGACCCTGAACTCTAATTTATAGACCACTGTTCTTTTCATGATGCTCTAAAGGAGGGCACTTTGGCTTTGCAGATGGAGCCTTTCTAGTTAAATGCATCAGAAATGTCAGAGCGTTCAAGTGATCGCGATAGGATGGGATAAATTAGTCTTCCACTTGTGATTATCAAGGGTAAAATTATTAAAATCAAGTAGAAGGGCTACTGTCTTGAAAGGTGCTGGTGACAGTTTCTAGTGCAAATAAAGGTGTGTGAGCTGAGAAGTGGGTACCAGCCTGGGAAGGAAAGATGAGGACATGGCTGGGCAGGTACCTGGCCCCCACCCGCCTCCTGCCTCGCTTGGACATGTGCACCCCCTTCTTGTCACCTACCAGAGAGCAGGGCCCACAGGAGCTGGATGATTCAAGAAATGCCAGCGCTGTTGGCCCAAAGGTCCATTCTTTGTGTAATACAAGATCCTCCTGTGTGCTTACATCTGGCTCCAGCTGGGGGCCATTAACGGCCCTGAATGCACAGCAGGGCTTGCCGCTCGGGCAGGCTTCGGTTCTCTGAGAGATGCGCCCGGTCTACGGGGTCACGTGTCCTGAATGTGTAGCGCCCAGCAATGTGCGGAGGGCCATTTAACACGAGCCACCGTCACCTCCCTCCCTGCCTAGGGCTCCTCTCATGTTGAGACCGGGGGGGGGGGGGGGGACTGGCAGCAGAATGTGATATGGGGTGAGGTTTCACAGCTGGCCCTCTTGCCTTTTTGTGTTTGGTCTGACGGTTTAGTTAGATGCTGATTCCTACGGATGTGTTTGAGGAGCCCAGGAAATGTCCAAGCGGGTGAGATTAGGGGGCTCCCCATTGGGGTGAACATTCAATGTAATTATGGCTGCAAGATTCGCATCCGTGTCCGTGCCAGCCAGGCTTCCTTAGAGTCCTCTGTGAAGTGTGCCTCTCCATCCCGGCTCCAGTTCCTCGTCATTTTGTAGTGTAGACACTTGCAAATGCTGGCACTAGCCTGGAGCCTCGCTCTCAGACCTCTTACCCACCCTCACAAATGCAGGGAATAAAAGAGTTCTGCTGTCTGTGCTCCACACTCTCTTTTCTAGACTTATGTGTGGCGAATTTTGAAGAAAGCCTTCTAATTTGATGTCACACGCAATACCTTTATGGAATGAAGCTCATACCCCTTGGTCGTCAATTAAGAACAGTTGTGTCCTATCAGATGTCTCTGAGTATCGATGAACAGACCAGTGTCATTCCTGGGCTGTGCTAAGGCCTTGGCTGCCCTCGGGTCTGCTCTGTGTGGCCGCCTGACAATATTGCCAGCCATGGCAATAATAAAGGCAGTTCTGATGATGTTGCTAACTCTGTCAGCATGGAGATCAGCTAGAGACTAGGGATTTGGAGGGCTTCGAGTGCCTGTGTTTTTAAGAATAGTTACAGTATTGATTCTAAGGGCTGAGTCCTCATGGGCAAAGTTCACTTAATTGGCTAACATTACCTTCCCCAGTCTGAACTGCCCAACATTTCCACACAGCTTTCGTATTTTAATCAAGAGTTAATATTTGGGGCTAGGAGGTAGCTCAACGGTAGAGCAATTACCTGCATTATACAAGCCTGGGTTTGAGCCCTAGCACTGCAAAGGGAAGAAAAAAAGTCCACATGTAAAAAATGTTTTGAAAATCACTTCACTAATAGATGCCCTCCCCCTCGCCTTGTACCTAGAGAAGCGGAGACGAGCCAGATGCCCCTGCGATGCCTGCAAACCCCTTGCGCTGGGTGACGCTCTTGATGCTGTTTTCTTGCTCGTGTGGTTTTAAGAGTTTGCCTTCTACTTTTTGATTCTACTTTCTTGTTTGAAATTATAGAAGGTGTTTTTCTGTGCTTTTTTGTAAATGAAATTGCTTTGCAAAGGGGTTGTGTTGGCTAGTTTGTGTTGTGTAGGGGTTACCAGCCTGGGCAGCGCAGGGCCCATGGCCGTCACGTGCCGTTCCTGGTGCATCACAAGAACGCAGTGGCGGCCTCAACCCTCCTGCCCGCTGTGCCTCGTCGTCCTTGCTAGTGGGATGGGAGGAGAAGGCTCCGCCCACTCCTGAGGCACCGGCTCCTCCTGTCCTTGATCTTCCATGGTTTCATAACAACTGTTTCAGACATAGTCATTCCTATTCAGGGAAATAATGAAGGAATAATGAAGAAATTTCAAGATTAAAGCAGCATTTCCTCCCATTCTAATTCTGATGAGAATCTTTGACCAGAGATGTTTGGGTTTGGCTTTTGACCGATGTGGGTTCCCTTAGTTTAGAGCATGGAAGAAATCAGTACCATTTCAGCAGGACTGTGTCGGATGCTCCTCTAGAAGGTGATGGGATCTGGGATCCATCCATGTGTGCTTGGCCGGCCCATCTGCCTCTTCCTGGTCCTGTCGTGAGTGTTCTGCCAGCCCCAGGAGCTACCCAGGAGGCCTGGCGGCAGAGGCCGTGGACCAGGAGCACTTGGCTCCATTAGGGCCAGTTGTTGCAGATGATGGCAAAACCATTCACAGGACAGAACGTCAGCCACTAGGAACTGGCGGGGCTGCCAGTGTGGGGCGTCTCTGACTTACAGAGAGAGAAGCCTAGTGTGGAGAGGCCCACCGACTGCACGGAGCTGCCTTTCCCTGTCACGGAGGGAAAGTGAGTCTCGGCTGGGAACAACTTTTCGGTGGGACTGAATCTGGTGGTAACATTTATTCGCTTGGAAATGCATCTGTGGAAGTGAGTTTCCACTGACTGGCCGCCGCCGACGGGAAAGCGGACCGGCATAGGCCCGGGTCCAGCTTCCTGTGCTCTGGAGAGGGAGCTCGAGTCTGTCCTGAGAGGCAGCTGGCTCCTGTGAAGGCCAAGTTTGTGTGGTTTGCAAAGCTCTTCCTCTGCTGTGGAGGTTTCCCAGGGGAGAGGGGCCCGTCCCACCAGGAAACACACTCAGCCCAAGGTTTCCAATTCCAAATACTTGGACAGTCAGTAGGCTTTGGAGGCCAGGGTTGCATAGTAGGCAGGAGAGAGAACATGGAGTCCTAGTTATCTACTGAGAGTCCGTCCTCAATGAAACTGGAGAGAGAGGCACTACAGAGAGTTCCAACTACTGCCTTCCCACCTTCCTCTCCATGTCTGCTAGCCGTGCCAAGACTTTGTGTTTATGTGGCATCTCAGACCCATTTTGGAGAAAAGCAAGGTAAAGAGAAATATGTGGTGCTTCAGGCATCTTTCTGCACATCTGGATTCCCGGGGTATTACGTTTCTACTTGTGTTTATTTCACAGGTGATGGATCCTGCTCTTTGGCAGGTAAAGAAATTACTTTTGAAAGATGAGAAGAGCCCCATAGAATCTAGCAGAAGCTTTTTGGACCACTCAAAGCCCTGATTTACAGTAATGACAAGCCATCGACTCATTAAGCAAAAGAAACAGAGTTGGGGTATGTTCTGATATTTAAGAGACATCCAGACTTGGAAGGCTGCTCTGGGGGACTTGCGGGGCCCATAGCCCCACTTTATTCTCCAGTGAGTGCTAACCACCCAGAGGTCACTAGCCTTCCCCTTTTTTATGACTCTCTCAGGGGGTGCAGGACGGTTTTGGACACTAGAATGGAGTCCCCAGTAAGGTGGCATGGTCTCCTCCTTTAGGGCTCACTGAGGTTCAGGGTGCGCACATTGGGGTGAATCACAGCCCTTGGTAACTTAGAACCATCTCTGGTGGAAAGAAAGACATGAACAGCTACGCTGGGTGCCCTGGTGTGGGAGCACCTGCCCCACACCTGGCCTGCGCTCCTGTCACTGCCCTCAACTGAGAGGAAGAGGGCCAGGGAGACAGGCTGCCTGCTGTCACAGACAGAGGGGAAGGCTACTTATTTATAAACTAATGTTTGTGTTTCCTTATACTCACGATCCAGCAGAAGGTGTCCAATGGCCTGATCAGGAGTCATCCTGGCAGAATGGAGTGTGTTGATTTTCCATTCCTGGTAGCACTTAGGGGACCAAACGAAAGCACAGTTAGGAGCAGATCTCCAGGCCCTGCTTTCAGCCCCAGGCCTCCTCTCTGGCCCCTGGACCACCTCCCTGCACCTGAAATGACTTACAAGTCTGATTGTGTCCACCAGCACAGGCCGGCTTCCTGGCAAGGAGCCCTTTTGCCAATAAATCCACCTCAGAGAACCCTCTGCGTTCTGTAAAACCTTCAACTACCCTAGACTCCCTTCCCAGGCACCCAGCGGGTTGGCTGGTCTGGCCTTCAGGGCTAGAGGCTCCAGCAGCTGCCCTAAAGCCCTTCCCCCGCTCCGGGACCTAGGCCCCAGCTCACCAGCGCCAGCAGTCTTATCTCAGACTCCTCTTATCTCTGGTTTTCATCTCTCCTAATAAAAGAGAGGAAGAAGTATGAAGAGTTGTCTTTTAAGGCCAGCACAGGCACAGTGCTGGGTCTTACCTGCCGGGAAGGAAGCTGGCGCCCCATCCTCTCTGCCTAGGCTCTGTCCCAGGCCCTGCTCTCAACTTCACACTCAGAATTCTGACTTTGTTCAGTCACAGACTTAAAGGTCAAGGCACTGAACATTCTTCAATTCTCTCTCCTTTTCTCTGAAGTGAGGGAAAGACGAGGGCTGTTTATGAGGCCCTGTGGTCACAGGACAAGCACCCAGACTTGTCACCAGCTATCCTTGCCTTCCTCGCCCACAGCTGCTGGCTGCGTGTGCTTCATTCTCCGGAGCCCTGTGGGTGGAAGCTACAGTCACCATCCCAAGGATGGTCCTGGCAACTCGGTCTCCTGATCTGTGTGATGAGAGTCAATGGCTGTCACAAAGAGCCACATGCAGAGACACACAGGCACACACACACACACACACACACACACACACACACACATGCGTGCACACACAGAGGGAGAGTAGTACTTATGGTCAAGGGGGAGAATGAGAAACCTCATTTCTCTACTTTTGACAAAGAGGACATGTAGACTCCATATGAGGTGCACTAAGCATAAGGTGGATCCCACCCTTACCCCCAAATGCAGCCTGTCCAGCTCACTCCCAACTCCGCCCAAGCCTTTCCTCCCACAGCAACACACAAACCTACAACTTTTAGTTTCCCGCCACTTGCCTGGTGCTTGGGACGGTGTGTGGTGCCGGCAGAGCACGCGGTGTATGCAGACGTGCTGCTCGCTGGCTCCAAGAGGCCTGTGGCTCGGGTCCACAGCAGAGAATGGGGATAGGCAGTCTTGGAACTTAGGAGGACTTCCTCTGCTCCTGCATTAAAATAGTGCCACGTAGTTAAGCCGTGAAGATTGCCTGCTATTTAGAATTGATGCCTTCAGTGTATGGCACTTTCCTTTCTAGGAAGGTAGGACACTTTAGGATCTCAGGATCTAGGGACCCTGAGCCACATTTTTCACCCTGTTGAAAACCAATCAGGTGATCTAGGCCAGGCTGCTACTTATGACGCCTCCATGTTCACTCATGTTACATAAGACTCTACTGAGTCCGTAGAGGTGGGAATCTCTCGGCAGCTCTGGGCTGGAGCCAAAAGTGTGTGTTGTCCCTCTGGGCTCCAGGCTGGCTCCCGAGGACTAGCCAGCGTTGGTCTCCTTGCTGGAGACAGGTGGGGCGCTCAGGGCAGTGCTTCTAGAGGACTCCCTGCCTGAAGTGATTGGAGATTCTCCCTGGATTAGATATTGATAAGAGCTACCACACACAGAGCCAGAGTAATGTGGCCAATGGAATGGGAAGAATGTGCCAGAAACGCTTTTACCCCAACCCCTCAGCAAGCACCAGCTGCCTGGCCCTGGTCCTTGGCCTCTTTGTCCTGGGGAGAAAACTAATGACAAGGACATGGTGACCTGCCCACAGCCACGAGTCTGGGACTGCCTCCCTCCCTCCTCCTATCTATCACACACATCTCTCTCTTTCTCATTTTATTTATTTTTCCTATTTTGTTTTTTTTTAACTTTTATTGGTGCATTGTACTCGTGCATCTTAATGGAGTACAAGATGGTGGAGGCATACATGCACACATCACCCTTACCCAATTTCTCATTTTATTTTCTTTTCTAATGATACAAATTTATGGGGTAGAGTGGAATGCTCTGATAGGTACACTATAGAGTCATCAAACCAGGGTGATTGGCGGATCTGTTACCACAAACAACACTTATTTTCTTATGGTGAAACACTCAAAATCTTCTGTTTTAAGGCCGGGCGTGGTGGTGCACGCTTGTAATCCCTGCGCTTGGGAGGCTGAGACAGGAGAATCGCATGGGTTCGAAGCCAGCCTCAGCTACTTAGTGAGGCTTTCAGCACTTAGCGAGACCCTGTTTCCAAATAAAATATAAAAAAGGTCTGGGAGTATAGCCCGGAGGTAGAAAGCCTCTGGGTTCCACCCCTAGTACCACCAAAAGAAATAAAAATAAAAATAAATAAATAATTTTTAAAAATCTTCTGTTTTATAGTATATAACATATCATCATTAATGATAGTCATCCACGGTGCTACAGCACGGCAGAACTCCTTCCTTCTGCCGACAGGCACCCAGGCACCCTGTCCTGCCCCTCGCCTCGTCCCTGGCCCCTGGTCCACTGCCCTATGCTTTGCTCCTTTGAGATCAACTGTGCAGATTCCACATTGAATGAGACCGTGAGGTGGTTCCCTTTCTGTGGCTGGCTTGTTTGACTCACCAACATCTTCTAGGTTCATCCCTGCTGTTGCAAATGACAATTCCATCCTTTTTATTTATTTATTTTTTTGTGATGCTAGGAATGGAACCCAGGGGACATCTACCTCCAGGCTACACCCTCAGACCTATTTTATATGTTTATTTGGAAATAGGGTCTCATTAAATTGCTGAGAGCCTCACTCAGTAGCTGAGGCTAGCTTCGAACCTGTCCTGCCTCAGCCTCCCAAGTGCTGGGATTACAAGCATGCGCTACCACGCCCGGCTTCCGATTCCATCCTTTCTCAGGGCTTCTCTGCCCTGTTTTTTCTGTCCTCTCACTTCTTGATGGACGCTTTGGTGGATTCTGTCTGTTGGTGTTTGTGAATAATTCTCAAGCCCAAATCACTGGGTCTGGAATTGTAACATGCAAGATGTTAAACTGTGTCAACAGGCACATTTCTGCACCCGCCCCCGCTCTCAGGCCCGGGAAGCTGTGTCCTGCACACACTGCCCAGGTGAGACTGCAGCTGGTCACTGAGATAACCACTTCCCCATGGCCATGCTGCCCGGAATGCAGAACTCCAGCATCCTTTCCCCATGACCTAGATGTCCTCAGATCTACAGAGGAAGAGAAGAGGGCAGCAGCCCCTGGGCTTCAGTCTCAAGGGACAATTCCCTTGTCCAACTCTTCCCCAGTAGTGTGTGTGTGTGTGTGTGTGTGTGTGTGTGTGTGTGTGTTACTGGGGTTGAAGCCAGCGGCATTCTACCTCCAGGCTATAACTCCAGCCCTATTTTTTATTTTCTATTTTAAAACAGACTCTCACCAAGTTGCAGAGGACCTCACTAAGTAGCTGAGGCTGGCTGGGAACCTGCAATCCTCCTGTCTCAGCCTCCCAAGTACTGGGATTATAAGTGTGCACCAACACTCCCAGTCCCAGTATTGTTTTAATAAGAAACCATAAAAGACAACTGTATCCAACTCTAATACCCATCAAGAGCTATAGATAAGCCCCCCACATTCCCTGACCTGGATGTGGTGAAGGTTCGTGGTGGCCCCAGGGTCCTCACAGCATCCCAGTAGGGGCCTTTATGGTATGAGGTTTAGTTAGAAAATGTTCGTGAGTTTTTGTGATTTCCTATCATAAATATCCGCATGCACTTTGCATCTGAGTTTGTGTGCGTCGGCCCAGGGCCTGGGGTCCCAGCTGCCTTGCGCTGCCGGGTGAGCGCAGAGGCCAGGCACAGGTAGCCAGGATCGCCTGCAGTCTTTCCAGCAGCATTTGCAGCCCACGCCCTCGGTGAGGAAGAGTAGGGTGGTTTGTGTGCACAGGAACACGCCAGAGCATTGTACTTCTATTCCATGCTTCTCATTCTTGGTCTCTACTCAGACTTTTCAACAACTATATCCTACTATTTATCTGCTTTAAAAAAGTATAACTTTGTAATCACAGGAAGTAAGAAAAATACTTTAAAATATAATGAAGGCCGGGCGTGGCAGCACACGCTTGTAATCCCCGTGCTTGGGAGGCAGAGACAGGAGGATTGCGCTGGTTCGGAGCCAGCCCCACTGGCTTAAGAGACCTTGTTTCCAAAAATAAAAAAGTACAAAATAGGTCTGGGAGTGTACCCCAAAGGTAGAAGGGCTTCCAGGAACCTCAGTATCACCACCAAAATAAATAAATAAATAAATAAATAAATAAATAAATAAATAAATAAATAAATAAAATATAATGAAAATGTTCCCAACTTGTGCCTTTCAGCAATAACTATACCTCGTCTATGTGTGTGCATGTCTATGTACATGTGTGTGCGCATGTGCCTGTGTGTGTATAAAATCAATGCTTTTTTTTAAAGAAAGAATTTTTAAATTATTTATTTATTTATTTATTTATTTATTTGTGGTACTGGGGTTCCTGGAAGCCCTTCTACCTCTGGGCTACACTCCCAGACCTACTTTTTATGTTTTTATTTGGAAACAGGGTCTTTTAAGCCAGCGTGGCTTTGAACCTGCACGATCCTCCTGTCTCCACCTCCCAAGCGCAGGGATTACAAGCCTGCGCCACCACGCCCCACAAATGAATGCTTTTTCAAATGCAGCCCAGAGGCACTCTTGCCTGACCATGTGGTGGCTGGGATTAGGAATCTCTCCCTAAGCCTTCATTTGGCGGCAGATGATAAAGATGGGAGCAAATGAGGTTGTTGGTGGCCTTATAGAAATTGAAAGCTCCCTGATGTCCCAGCACCCACATCACCCTGCTTCTCTGAACACTGGTCATGTCATTCAGCAGCCAGTCCTGGCAAGGACCAAGGGAGATTGCTTCCTCCCCCTGCACAGGCCGGCACACTTGATGACGTGTCTCTGCTTCTGACCACATGGCCTCCAGCCATGAAAGATTGGTTCAGTGTATAAAGATATAATGATGACTCCAATGATTGCGTACTCTTCAGCCAGAAGAATTCATTTTGTAGATAAATACTGACTAAAGTAAAAGGCTGTATGACATATATTCAATGGTCAAAAAGGCAAGTGTCAAGAATTATATGTAGTAAAATCCCACTTTCGTGAATGCCAATCTACCTACAATGTATGCAAATAAAAATTCTGGAAGCATAAATAACATAGATGTGGTGATTTTTATGTAGTTTTCCTTCTGCTTGCTCCTCTACAATCCTAAATTTTGCTTCAAAAAACAAGGTTCTTCAGAAATATGGAGGTAGAATAATTAAATTATCTTTTTTTTTTGCGATATTGAGGATGGAACCCAGAGGCAATCTACCTCTGAGCTACATCTTTCTGCCAATTTTTTTTTTAATCTTTATTTTGGAACAGGGTTTCGCTGAGTTGCAAAGGGCCTCACTAAGTAGTAGCTGAGGCTGTCCTCAAACTATGATCCTCCCATCTCAGCCTCCCAAATGCTGGTTTACATTGTAATCCCAAAGGCTTGGGATTACGAGTGTGCGCCACCATGTTTGGCTTAAATTATCATGTCGTAAAAAAGAAAGCAAGAAGTGTCAGCCATCCCCATCCCCACCCCGCCACTGTCAGCCTTGGGGGTTTGAGCCCTCAGTGTTCTTGTTAAGAAAGGATGGACCAGGTCATTGAGGTCATCTATGAATAAGTAAATCTTAGAAGTGCCCCAGTGCTGCTGGGGCCCATGGATTGGGTGGTTTGGTTCCTGAGTCCTGGAGTCTTCTGATTCCAGACAGCTGTGCATGGACGGAGGCCCCGGGGTCCAGGGGTCCAGACTGGCAGACGTAGCCTTGGCAGCTCTTAACAAAGGCCCACCTTTGCCCACCTCCTCCGCCGTCCTTCTTCATGGCTTCAACAGTAAATGAAGCATTTCTATAATGCACTTTGCCTTCTCTGCTCTAACTGTGCCCTTCACAGGCCCAGGCTGGGATCCACGCCGGCGTGCCATGGGGACCCAGCCGGGTCTTCCCCAGGACTCAGTCACATGCACTGGGCTGGAGCCTCACCTCGCTCCCTCTGAGCTGCTTCAGGCCAGGGCCTGGCTGTCTGCTTTCAAGGCCGCCCTCTCTAAAGAATGAAGCGTCTCTGGTTGGCCACCAGCGTGGGAGCAATGGCTGAGCCGCATGGTGTGACCAGTGTTCTTTGTAAAAAGGTGAAGTGCTCGCAGCCGCCAACTGGTGCCAGCGGGAGTCTGGGAACTGGCTGCAAATGGGTGCTGGGCACCAAGGACGCCAAAGCCCAGGTGAGAGCTGCTGCTGGTGTCGGGGCCCTTGGGGCGTTGGTGGACCAGGCCAGGCAGGGAGCTGCACCATGGACCCCACTGAGGCCGTGTGGGGCTTCCTCTGCCGACAGCTCTGGGTGCCCCTTCTGGGAGCCTGGCCGTGAGAAAGAGCTATGCATTGCACAATCACCACTGTCTTCTGCCAACTTCTGTGAACAGATGTGGAATTAAAAAAAAAAAAAAACAAAGAGCTTCCATTCTCAATTTAATATTATAACCAGAAAATTTGTGATAGAAAAGCGTAGGCTACGGAATTGAATTGAAAAATCTCAGACAGAACTGATGTATTACATGCACGGGTGTTTACAAACATTACAAGGTGGCCTGCCCGTATCGTCCCAGTGCCTGCTTCCTTCCTCCTCCCTTCCTATCTTCCTTTCTCCTTCCTTCCTGCCTGCCTTCCTGCCTTTCTGTCTGCCTTCCTTCTTATCTCCTTCCTTCCTTCCTCCCTCCTTCCTTCCTTCATTTCTTCCTTCTTTCTTTTTTGTTTTATTTATTTACTTTGAGATGGGGCAGGGCTACCTTGCTATGCTCCCCGGGGCCAGCCTTGACCTTCTGGGTTTAAGTGATGCCCCTGCCCCAGTAGCTGGGACGTAGGTGCATGCCTGGCTTTCAGAGCTCTCCTTAGTCCATCCTTTTAGAAGGCCCTGGGACAGTGCCCCACTTTGTTGAAGGAGGCAATTATTCATGGCAGGCTTGGTGGCCAGCATGCGTGGAAGCCAGCGTTTCAGCATCTCCGAGACCTCCCGAGCAACCTGCTTGTTGAGCAGAGATGGCTGGGGCTCCACATCTCAGCCCGGGACCCTCCTAAGGACAGGAGCAATGACCAGAGAGATGGGGCGTGGCAGAGTCCCGAAGCTGCTCACCTCCCCTGGCCTGGGCCACCTGACCTGGATTCCAGTTTTAATTATGTAGAGCACTTCACCAGGGGACACTGTGAGCTCACTGTCATAAGATCGCTCTAGTCGCAGCTGTATCTGTGCACAGCAGCCATCTCCCACCCCGCAGATGTTCCCTGTAAACAGTTGCATTGATTACATCTTGAAAACATCGTTTGTGCCAGATCCTTGGGCTCTGGGTGTAGCCTTGGAGGTGGGCGGCAGGGCCCTCGAGAGGAAGGCCGGCAGGAAATGCTCCCTCCCTTAGCTGTCTGTTTTCTAAATTGTCTTGAGCCACCCCAGCTGTTTGCCGCAGAGTGCCCTGCTCATGGCTGGTGAGGCTCCAAGCCAATACTGGAATTCATGCACTGCATATATTCTCCACTACCTCTAAGAGTCTATTCATTGATGGACCTGAGGACTTAAAAGATATTTAAGAGGCTTCAGACAAAACTGTTCCAAAAGCACCACTTGCAACTGTTGGCTGATGTACCCAGCTAGAACAGATTGCAAGGTTACGTTTCGTTCAAACAATGGTAGGGGATGGGAAGGAAGCTGAGGCTTGCAGACTTCAGAGAGGCCACCCGGTCAGCTTCTGTGGATGTGTATGCTGCTTCTGTAGAGCGTCCTCTTCTTCGGGGAGGCTTGGGAAGATGAAGGAAGGTAAAAGAGTAGGCCCTCAGGTGGGCTATGAACGCCCCCAGTGCGCGGAAGCTCTTGGTTCCTTCTGTTCTGTCACGATGTGCCTCAGAGTGTCTCCTCGAAGCTGCTTCTTCCCACTGCTTTGAGCACCTGCAGCTCTGAAGCCGATCCTCTTTGCCAGCCTAAAGTCTCTCAGCTGGGTCTAAATCGCAGTTAATATGTTGAAAGGTGGATTTTACTTTCTTTATCTTGATTTTATCACTAAATAAGCTCATGGCATAGTTAACCAGTTAGCGTCATCGTTAGAATCATCGCATGTCTTAAGATACTTTCATTTTAATAATATTCTCTCAGGTATTTTTGTAAAGATACCCTTACAAAACCTCAATGGATGTTAATGAGTATGGACTGTCACGCTAAGAGACCAGATCTAAGCTCAATCTAAGAAATAAAGTGGCCGGGCATGATGGCGCACGCTTGTCATCCCAGCATTCAGGAGGCTGAGACAGGAGGATCGCGGTTTGCAGACAGCCTCAGCTACTTGGTGAGGCCCTTTGAAACTCAGTGAGACCTTGTTTCAAAATAAAGAATGAAAAATAGGGCTGGGACTGTTGCTCTGAGGTAGAATGCCTCTGGGTCCCATCCCCAGTACTGTTAAAAAAAACAAAAGGAAAGAAAAAAGAGGAAGGAAGGAAGGAAGGGAGGAAGGGAGGGAGGGAGGAAGAAAGAAGAAAGAAAGAAAGAAAGAAAGAAAGAAAGAAAGAAAGAAAGGAAGGAAGGAAGGAAGAAAGAAAGAAAGAAAGAAAGAAAGAAAGAAAGAAAGAAAGAAAGAAAGGAAAGAAGGAGAAAAATTGGATCTGGCTATGGTGGCCACACATGCTTGTAATCCATGCTTGGGAGGCTGAGACAGGAGGATCAGGGATTGAGGCCAGCCTCAGCTACTTAGTGAAGCCCTCCACTACTTAGTAAGACTTTGTTTCAATATAAAAAATAAAATAAGGCTGGTAGTGCAGCTTGGAGGTAGATGCCCCTGCGCACCGTGAGCAGTGCTGAGGAGGAGCACTGTGTGTGGTTAGTAATGACAGGAAATGCTTATCCGATGTCCACGGTGTGGCGGCCACTGTCCCGTGTGCTTTGGGTTCTCATTAGCACTGCTTGGCGAGCGTGCTGTGTGCAGCCTGCCAGGAGACGTGGGAGCCCCGTGTGCACCCCACGGCCGGCCAGTAGTTGCCACACCAGACTGAACGCCTAGTCCTGGGTGCCCGGCTCCCAGCCGCCTGCTGGGTGGAGTGCTGCCTGGAGCATTCTGGAGCAGGTCATTTTATACGACAGCAGTGCCACTTGGAAATTGTGTAGTACAGAGTTTTTATTTTAAGATTTGAAATATAACTGATACTTTAAATTATCATTTTATTATTTATTTATTATTTATCCATAAGCCATATCCCCTGATGTCAGTACTTAGGTAGGAATAATGCACTCAGGTATAACGTAGCTCTCTCAGGAAACTGCACATGCTCTGTGGTATGGTTTGTGAGCAAAGTTGAGACAGTACAGGTGGGAAGCCTTAGGCAGGCCGTGCCTGAATTGCTTTTCCTCTCTGAGATGGACTATGCACTCATTGGCTGTTACCCTCCTTTCTAGATGTTAGTATAAGCAATGCTAAGTTCTTCAAATGCTTTCATCTTATTAGGAGAGAAGGATTCACTCTGTTATTTCTGATAAAGTTGAGTCTCTTATGATTGAAGAGAACCAGGCTTGGAGTTTGAGAGCCCCCTCTGCCCTGTGAAGGCAGCTCCTGAAGGGACGGCCCTCCAGAGGAAACCAGGCATTTGGCCAGCACCAGGCGCTCCACCTGTTGGCGGCTTCCGTGGGAGGTCACAGAGCTTCATTCAGATCTGGACCTGTGTCCAGGTTCTTTTGCTGTTCACAAGAATCCTGATTTTAGCCTAAAGATGATGATTTATACTAAACATTGTTCCAAATGTAAAAATGACTTTTATTTAGCTATTTTGGGGGAAAAATGATCTAATGGGTAGATAAGCTATAATTGGAGACAAATGTTTTATTTAAAAAGGTTGTAGAAACTTGGTGATTTTATTCTTTTCTCTGAAAGAAATAGGATGCTAAGAACAAGAGTTGACGGTTTTAATCATGAAATAAGGCAAATGCACGCAGATTTCTGGACTCTTGCTCACCAACGACAACACTCAAGCATTTAAGGCCACGATGTAGCTCAGCATTGGAGCTCTTACCTAACAGGCACAAGGCCCCGGGTAGGATCTCCACCACCCCAAATGAAAAGATATAGAAACAGAATTCACAAATTTGGAGAAAGAGGCATAACGGGTCACGCATGGGGTCCCCAGGAACAGTGGGGCCTGGGTTTGTGAGTAGCTAAGGCTGCACTTGGACCTGTCTGTAAAACCCACAGCTACAATGACTGCTCCAAAGTGTGAACCTGGAGCCAGGGTAATTCTGGCAGGTCCAGATGTGCAAACCTAGCACAGTCAAGTACCAAGTATGGACAGGGCATATTACAGCAAGTTCACTGTTAACCAGCCTGGTCATTGTGTGGTCTTGCACTGAGACAACTGTAGCCTTGCCAAGCCATGTGGTCCATGGGCACGCTTCAGGCGTGGCGTCCCACAATGACAGAAACAATATGTGGTGCACAGCTGGAACTCTAAGTGTTAATTGCCCCACCCAACAGTGCTGAAGCAATGTGTGCCTGGGCATCACCTCTTGGGTTTGGAACTGGAATTCCTCACCCTAACCTACAAATTGTTGTGGGTCAGAATTCAGCAGCAGCATCCTCCTCCTGCAGTGAACCTCTCTGGGGCCTTCCATTCACACAGGTTGCGGGGTCTCGATGTCCTGCCCTTTAACTTGGGTTGAGGAGGACTTTCCTTGGGCACCACTGTGTCCAATGGCTGTAGAGCTTCGATTGTCTCCTACAGATCACCCTATAAGCCTAGAAATGCACAGTCTGTGCACTCTGCTATTCACTGGCCTGCAGGAACTTTTATCCTTTATCAAGACTTAAGGTAAAACTATTGAGATTAATCATTTCATGCAAGAGGCCGGACTCAATGCATGTGACTTCTCAGAATCTTTGATTCTAAGGCATTTTCCTGAGTTCTAAAATTCTTTTGGATCCTGTCACCAGTATGAACCCTTAATGTGGTATTTTATCTGAAAATATTGGCAATAAAACTCCAAAGTAAGTATATGAAGAGTAGATGCGAGGGCTAGGAGTTGGAAAAGAGTTCATACCTCCCAGCAACTGATAATACCCCAAGCCGTGCTATGCCAGACAGGCTGCTAGAGAGAATTTGAGCGAACCCCTCTGATTTAGAGTACATTTGACTTCCAAATGCATGAGGCCACCGATTTGGGGCCAGAACAATATTTTCATTTGAAGTTGGAAGATTATTTTTGCACAACTGTCTCTATATTATATATAGTTTGGCAGCTCAACTCTATGGTCCATTTTCTCCCCAACTATCTAGCATAAATTACTCGAGAGACAGACCCATTTGTAAAATACATGGTTAACAAACTAAGAAAAATGTTTGAATTCCATTAAATGGGCTATCCTATGCATGAAAATGCCAACAAATCCAGAACAACTCATAGACAACTCCACTGTCACATAGAAGAAGTGCCGTGGGCCTGCACCCCTTGGAAAGGTCTGTATTTCTTCTTGCATACTATTCCTGAAAGATGACGTTGAGACAAAGGTTGTATTCTTTCAAAGTTGGCAGAACTTGTGGAAGGTGAGTCTTACCTGTACCGAGACTCATTCCAAATGCAAATGTCTCTGACTCTGAGCTCGTTCACTTTTCAGAGAAGCAGGAGTGATAAGGAAGAGCAGTATGTAGACTTTCTGTGCGGCTCCGGTGTGTAGACCCTGGGCACAGGCTCCGTTGCTGTGACATGCAGGCTGCATGGAAGGAAATGTGTAGCTGCTCCTTTCCCCACCCCAGAACCAATGCAAACCCACTCTGCAGCCGCATTCTCTTTGAATACCTCTTATAAATTGATGGCCATGTCCAGAACAGAGAGGGTCCCCCCACACCTGATGTTCACTAGCCTGAGGACTTCCCTGTAACATTTTTTATTCTAACATTTTTTATTACGTCTTGATATTCAGAGTAGCAGCGTTTTCTTCTATTTAAAAAAAAGTTGAAAGTTACAGCAAAATATGACACAAAAGTTAAAAAACCTCATAAACCTATATCCACACAGTTTAGCCATTACAGGGATAGTATCGCCAAATGTTTGCCTGTTCCTATGTGTATGATGAATTTTCAACAAGAGTAGAATCATA
Organism: Muscardinus avellanarius; assembly: GCF_963383645.1. Lineage (NCBI taxonomy): Eukaryota > Metazoa > Chordata > Mammalia > Rodentia > Gliridae > Muscardinus > Muscardinus avellanarius. Next base: position 17,687,186 of record NC_137795.1, read on the forward strand.
CTAGTGTTCTCCATCATAATTTAGATCTTATAGTTCATGTTCAGAACTATGTTCTAAAAGTCCCTGCTTTGTTTATAACTTTATAGTACAACTTGTGCATATTTTCTTGCTGATACAAAGAGGCCTATGTCACTCTTTAATAGCTGCCCTATATTTTGGTGTGTGTACAAGCCCTAATTTGCCTGTCTCCTCCCCTGTTGTCAGATATCTGGGTTATTTCTATAAAAGATTGTATTGAGCATCCTTGTTCATACAGTTTTGTGTACTTAGTCAAGAGTCTCTGTGGAATAATTTTTGGAAGTGAAATCTCTTATCACAGGTTTGTGAATCTTTAGAGCTACATTTTAAAAGGCTGAGAAACTGTAATAAAGGCTGAAAAAATAGCCACGCCTAGGATTTATGAATAATAGTGGAAAGAACTGAGGTCACTGAGACTGGACAGGAGAGGTGGGGAGGGATGCAGATAGGTGGCCTTCATCCATCCAGCTTTCAAAGAGCTGCCATTGCAGACCAGGGTGAGACTTAAGCTGGTGGCAGAATGAGGGGTTCTGCATGAGAGCATGTCTGACCTAGGGTGCAGCCCAGGCTTAGGGTCATCCCAGCTCCGTGGCCATGTGCTGAACACCGCTGCTGTCCAAGGCCCTGGCAGAGGAACTGCAGCCAAGGAGGAGCCTGTCCCCAAGAGCTTCTACCTCAGTGCAGAAATCAGAAATGCAGATGTGAACTTGTAAATAGCAAGGTCAGCTGGGCATGGTGGTGCACGCTTGTAATCCCAGCATTCGGGAGGCTGAGACCAGATCACGGTTCGCGGACAGCCTCAGCTACTTAGTGAGGCCCTCTGCAACTCAGTGAGACCCGGTTTCAAAATAAAGAATAAAAATGGGACAGGGGGTGTCCCTTGGAGGTAGAATGCCCCTGGGTTCCATCCCCAGACCCGCAATAAATAAATAAACAAACAAACAAACAGCAGGCTCAGGCCTGAGAACGGCAATGTTCAAGGACTGTAAAACAGGGCCTTGTGCAGAGAGCGCCCAGGAGAGAGGTAGAGGAGGCTTCATTTGACACACAGTCCCACGGGGAGAATTGGCTGCCTTATTAGGCTGTAAATTCCAGAACCTTGGAAGTTAGAAAGGAAAATATTAATGTTCATAGAAGACTAAATTATGTGAGCTGCAGAGTCACTTAAAATCCCTTTCCACCTAAAACATATAGATGTAATCCAAACAAAACGTATCTGTAAATGTTCTATCCCCACCTCCACCACCCCAAGTATTGTGTGTCCCTTCAGTTAAACCGAAAAACTTAAGGTCTTGTTGGAAAAAAACCTATTCAGAAGAATGAAAGATGAGCCCGTGCTGGGCTGCGTTCCCAGGTAGCTGATTTCGGGCTGAGTTTGCCCTTGAGGTGTGGCCTCGTGGTTCTTTTCAAAAGCGCCTTCCACAAAGCGCACAGCGGTCTGGAGCTGGCTGTTCGGAGCGCAGCAAGCAAGACAGGACAGGTTCGGAGGCAGCGGGTCCTAGCTCTCCTCTCCCTGAGTCACCATTAGTCAGAACCTTCACAGAAGCACTTGAGCCCAAGTCAGCCTTAAAGTGGTACTCCCTCCTGGTTTAGAGGTGATCTTTGTCTCACAGGACAGATCCCTCTTTCTTTTGTGGCATAGGGTTGTGCTTATTTGCATAACAAAGAAGCCTGGCTGCTATTTTAACAAACAAAACCAAACATGTAAAACTACCCTCTTTTTGAATGAGCACCAAAGTAGTTCTCAGTTGAGGTTCTGAAGGAAGAGGGCTCGGGCCTCTTTGATTGTGCAGTCCCTAGACACCACCTGGCCAGACGGGTCTCCCACCAAGAAAGTGCTCTAGGCCGCAAAGCCAGATAGAAAATACAAACATATAGTGTTGCGGCATAACACTTGAGAGACTGCTGGGGGCCAGGGGAAAAGTACCTTACCTTCCTATCCTCATGAAAAAGACCTCCAAAGAGAAGGCTTAAACTTTTATTTCCTTAGAAAACTTATTTTTTTTAAAAAGTGTATATGATATATTCCCATGCCATAAAATTCTACACATAGATGTAAAAAAAAAAAACCAGTAGAATGTAAAATATAATATCCATTTTCTTTTCCTATTTACACCTTTTGTGCAAATAAGGATGTAGTCAAAATGGATGTTTCAGCCAGGCGTGGTGGTACACACTTGTAATCCTAGTGCTTGGGAGGCTGAAACAGCCAGGCATGGTGGCGCACACTTGTAATCCCAGTGCTTGGGAGGCTGAGGCAGGAGGATTGTGCAGGTTTGAAGCCATCCTTGGCTGCTTAGTGAGGCTCTCAGCAACAGTGAGACCCTGTTTCCAAACAAAATATAAAAAAATAAATCTGGAAGTATAGTCGGAGGTAGAAAGCCCCTGGGTTCCATCTCCAGTGCCACCAAAAAAAAAAAAAAAAAAAAAAAAAGAGGGAGATGTTTCTACTCTGTGTGGCTATGCCAGAACGTGCACCTGGACGCCTGTACCCAAGGCCGCCTGGCCTTCCGCGGCCAGCCTTGCCCACCTTGCACACCCAAAAGGCCAGGCAGGGGGTGGGCCCCACCCAAGGGTTTCATTGGCATCAACCCAGTGGTTTTAAGCCTTAGTTTTAACTCCAAAATATCTTGCAGATATTAAATTACTTAGAGTTCAGTTCAATATATCCAAAACCGAGGAATTCATGGGGGACTATTGCAGGAGAAGGACAGAGGCAGTCTCGTCCCCTAATTGCTGGGTTCTGGCTGTTTCCTGCTGCCATCCGTCGGAAGTGGAATCCCTGATGCTGCTTCTTGAGCTTTCTCTGGGATCCATTCTAGCTGCTTTCCTTTCTCCTGCCTCCTGCTGGCCACCAGCCATCATGCTTCACACAGTGACCATCTGGCTGGCCCCTGGCAGACCGCGGGCCCAGGTGTGAGGTAGCTGAGACGTGCTTGGGAGCCAGCTTGGGAGCGATTTCAATTCCCATTGATACTGTACAGAAGTGGAGGGAGTCGAGTGCCTGCAGCGGAACTTCCTGCTCCGAGTGGGGCTGGGGGGCTTTCCAGCCCCATCACCGCTTTCATTCTTGCAAGCATCATGTGGCTTCACCCCCTCCCATTTGTATCCCAGGAACGGATTCAGAAGGCATAGAACTGGATTTGGAATCGCTGAATGCTAGCAGCCAGCTGGCTGCACTTTCCCCAAGAAGCCCTGGCAGCTGGGCCCTGCCGAGCATGCTGCGCTCTGGGCGCTCTCAGGTCCCGCTGCGTCCTCCAACGGCATTTGAGCCCCATCTCGCTCCCAAATGCACAGGACTAAAGTGTTTTTGCTTCATTCTTGAGACATTTTGTGGTTTGGGGCTCAGTCAACCAGGGTATGATTTGCAATCCACAGTAACCGGTTTCGGAGCAGCTGCCCAAGAAGGCAGGTTTGGTCTCGTTCACTGGCCGTTGTTTTAATCATCAGTATTATTATTATTAGACTTGGATTCCAGCTTCCTGAGCCTGTTGTTACCATTGGTTCACACGGGGTCCCAGCAGGACGCACCGGGCTCCTTGAGCAAACTGGTGGCAAGGGAGGTTATGGGTTCAACATCACTAAAATGTCGTGACTCTATAGACAGATACAGTCCACAGGATGCGTGCCTTGGCTGGAAGTGGGCGCCGGCTTTACCTCAGGAATGAGCGAGTTAAACCAGATAGGATCAAATGTGCACAAGTGTGAACTCGAGGCGGGCTTTAGATGCTGCACGAGACAGCTCTATGCAGAAGGTGCCTCAGTTTCCTCCTGAGGCCCCCGGACAAGTCACCAGCAAATGCCACATTCAGGAGGGCTCGGGGGTGACAGGTGGGTGAGACACATACCCAGGACTGGCCTGCGGGCAGTGCCACACCACATCCTGGGCTCTCCAGGCGCATCCGCATGTGCCGGGCTGGCCGACCGGTTAGGGCTCAGGAGGGCAGCCACAGCCGCCCAGTCACATGCGCATGGCTGCCTTCCATGGCCAGTCCAGGCTAAACAGCAGCCATGATGGAGACTTCTCAGGCCTTCCAGGTCTCATGGTGATTCACCTTGATATCATCACTGTGTTTAGAGGGTCACCTAGTCACCACATTTCACATTTCAGCCCTGTCGGCTGGTGAGTAACCAAGGACAGCCGTTCCTGCCCACTTGGTGAGAGCCAGACAGCAGGAGGCTGAGGCAGCTGGGGAGGGCCACCCCACAGACCTGGAATTTGGAGTCAGCACAAGCAGATGACAAGCTGGGGCTGTCACTTTCAATCAGAGGCCCCTCCGCATCATCTGGATGTGGCCTCCAAGTCAGCCTGTGGGCCCTGCCATAAAGGCTGCAGCTGGTCCAGACCAGAAACCAGGCTCCCAGGAAGCCAGGGTGTGCCTCAGCAGCCCCCCACCCCATGGTGAAAAGGGGCCTTCCACTTTCTTCTGAGGTTTGGTGTTACAACTGAAAAATAAGGAATAATGGACATGAATACCATTTGAAATGTGTTTTCTTGGTAGTCCTTAACAGGCCGAGAACTGGCTGTCCTGAGCACTCCTGAAATGGGCCAAGGCACCAGGTAGTTGACATGGTTAATGGCAGAATTAGTACCAGAACCCCAGCTTCCGTGTGCCTCTCACTAGGCAAGCTGCAGTCACAACCCCAAAGTTCTGGATTCCAGCCCATGCTCTGGATAGGAATGATTTTATCAGGAAGATCCAGAGTCATTGAGGAAGATAGAATTAGGCCCCATGGATTTTGAGTGACCATATAATTTTCTCTCCAAAGTAGGGCACTTTGGGGAGTGAAGAAGGAGAAGGCTATCTGGGCAGGCAGGGCAGGGATTTTCTCCACACTGGAAAGGTTTCACAAATCAAGTCAGAAAAAGATTTTGTTACCCAACCCTCAATCAAATAGATAGTTCTACAGATTAAAGCAATCCATTCCCTGAACATTCTAATAGTCTCAGGGCTGATACTACCAAGACTGTGTCGTGGTCGCAGTGACCAAAGACCAAGAAAATAGTAGGAAATCAACAGACGAGTGGTTTGTAATCTTAATAATCCCATGGACAGCTTCCTAGTCACACCCAGGCAATTCCCTTCTTTTTCTTTCCAAAAGGAATACACATTTGAAAGCCTGACAGCTCTTCTCTGCAGCATGTGCTGGCAGTGAGGGGTCTCACTTTCTTCTCCCTAAAAGCACAGTCCTTGGTGTGTTTGAATGTTGTGTGTTGCCTTAAACACAAGTAAATCACCATCTCTTCACATCCTCAATGTTTTTCCAATGCCTCTCTTCTCCAATGAGATATCAGTAAGGAAAACATCACCGACATTTCAGTGAGATTCACTATTTGATTCAAGATCCAAGGGCTCAGCCACCACTTTGGTGCCACACTCTTGAATTCATGGAACTTCAATTCAGATACAGGTATCATTGGATCCTTCAAGTTGACAAAGACCTCAAGGTGAATTTGATAAGAAGCAGGGTCGTGTTGAGCTTTGGGGTGTGTGTGTGTGTGTGTGTGTGTGTGTGTGTGTGTGTGGCTTTGATTCCCTTCCAAGCAGTACACACTTCTAAGAAGCACAATGTGAGCCTTCCTGCAGCAGCCTGAGGCACCCAGAGCGTTGAAGGACTTGGCCCGCCTGGGTGCCTGGCATCGGATTTCGCTGCTCTGATATCTGTATCAGCTTTTGAGAGAAGGAAGTTGTGTAGAAATAATGAATTGTTGCGGCCTTTTATTTGTATTATTACCCTTCAAGTTCACATGAAAATTTAATTTGGCTTCAAAAAATATCATGGGGTAAAGTATCACCAAGACTCCACATAGTCAAGAACATAATGAAAATGTGCCGAGCACTTGATAGGCATGGCTTTTCTAAACTCTGGTTTAGTTTTGTGAATAGGAATCATTTGACTTTCATTTTACCTGCCAGGATTATTATAAAAACACAAAGCACATTGCCCACAAAAAGTAAATATTCAACCAATGGCTGCTATTTGTATGACATCCCTTTAACAGCAATTTGTTATCCCATATTGCATTTAAGAGGTTTATTTATCATCACCTAATAATTGAGCTATTCTAGACTTCAAAAATAGAATTTGTAATCAATAGCAGGATGGAAAAGTGACTCATGGTGTCTAAAAACAAGGAGTTCCTGGAAGCCTTCTCAAGAGCATAGGGGCCACTCGAAACATCAGCCATGGATTCCCACTCAGGAGCCACCTGCTCAGGCTGTGGCCAGGACCCAGAGTCCATGTGTGTGGCGTCTGCAGGGACATCAGCGCCGGCCTGTGCTCGCTTCTCCCTCCATCTAGCACCATTGCTATGGCAGCACAGCGTGTGTGGGGTGATTCACCTGCCGGGCCCTAGGGCTGCATAACTAGAGGAGAGGGTGACATGGCTAAAATTTACAGTCCTCAGGGAAGTCATGTGCAGTCATAATTTTAAGTATGAAGATGCATACACACAGCCTCACTTGCTAAGTGTCCAAAATTTGAAACAGAAGTATTCCTAAACAAGAATTAATAGGGCTTGTTAATGATATATTCACTGTGGCTGATGTCTTTGCACAATATTTGGTGCTTATAATAATGAAGATATGTCTATTTTTAAGAATGAGAAAAAAAGAAAATAATTTCTGACCTATGCAATAATGTAAAGCAATGAGAGAATTAATTTCCAAATTGTTCACAAAACATTCCCAGAGATTGTCTTACAGGTCAGTGGCTTTACTATTCATCCCATTTGAAGGGAAACATATATTTTTATATTCATATAGTCTATCGAGTTGGATAGGGATGTGGTTTTTATAGTTAGATACAGACTGTTCCCTGAACAGCTCAGACTTGACAAAATTAAGGGTTGTATCTGGTGAGTGGATAAGTCCATTGTGAGGGATTTGTTGGGTGGTAACCTAGGGCTGTGGGGTGTGGTTGAAGAAGGTGGGTCTCCGGGAGTGCAGCCTCTGGCCTGAGCTCTCTTGTTTCCAGACTCTCCATGATGTGAAAGCAGAGCCATATTGCGCTCGCTTGCTTGCGCGCGCGCTCTCTCTCTCTCTCTCTGTCTCTCTCTCTCTCTGTCTCTCTCTCTCGCTCTTGCCCTCATTCTCGCTCTCTCTCTATCTATCTCTTTTTTCTCTCCTCCCTCTCTCTTTCCCACTCTCTTTCTTCTCTCTCTCTCCTCTCCTTCCCATTGCAGTGCTCTGAGCGCCACAGACCTGGCTTAACATAGACTAAACTTTGGAATCTCTGAAAAACTGTGAGCAGATGCATCTCCCTTCCTCTAAACTGTGCAGTCTGTTGGATTAACAAGTTGTCTCCTACCTTTTGGATCAGTAAATGTTTGTTGAGTGGCAGATTCTATAGTCCAGGAAGGAAGGGCGTCTCCTCTGAACCCCCCACCCTAACCCTAACCCTACGTTGAGTGGGCATCTCGGGCATCTTGCAGTGAAGCTGCTAAAGCAAACAAGGTAACATTTCAAAACAGGATGGCTTTCGGCCTTGGCTGCCACCTCTGGGGGACATTTGACAACCTGCAAAGGGACCCTCACCTGGAGGAAACAGGGACATGACCCTTCCCAGTTCAATGGGCCCATGTGACGTGACCCAGAGGTGGCTGCAGCAGGCCTGTCCCGGGAGCAGCTGTGGGCAGTGTTTCCGTGCTCCCGCACCAGGTGTTAGGGGACTGGGTGAGCCTTTGCCTGTGCGGCAGTGGCTGGGAGTGACACAGGGCTGGGGGAGACTTGAGGCGCGGCATGCATTTGATTGTTCCAGAAGGCTCCTGAACTTGATTTCACAGAGAAACCAAAGCTTAGTACAGTCAGAAACCTCACTCCCTACACCGAGGAGCGGGCTACGCTGGGGCCTGGATCTGAGCAGATCTGGGCCCTGGAATCAGGAGAAGGAAGAGAAAGCTGGGCATGCTGAGGCAACCCTGAGTTGGTGTGCGCATCCACCCAGTATAAAGAGAGCCTGCTCCGACTGCTTTATGACCTTTCTTCCTTATTGCTGGTGTTTAAGGTTCTAGCACAAGGTAGCATTTTACTAATGAGTCCTTAATTTGTCTTCACAAATGTGTAAAGGAAAATTACTCTCTGGGTTTTAAGTGGGAACAGTAGAGCCAGCTCTGTGAGGGCTCCTGCAGAAAGCAGGTGAGCAGGACACCTCGTGTCAGGTGGGCCCAGCTGTGGAGGCCACCCTGCTCCCCAGCAGCTCCCTACCTTTGGACTAGCCCTCCCGCAAAGGAGCACTGGCCATCCAGGGTGCTGGCAGGGTCTAGAGGGACAGAACCTCCCTGCCTCCTGAGGGCCACACCCAGGTCCAGGAGCCACAGGGTGCCCCCAGGGTTGTGGGTGATGGCCTGCTGGCCCTTAGGGAGGCCTGGCAGAGGCAGACTAAATCCCCAGGCAGCCCGAACTGCCCCATCCCTCCCATGAAAGCGTCCTCACTGCCAGGCTGAGGGGAAACTTGGTTAGTTTACTTAAAAGAGTCCAAGTAGAAAGGTAGAGTTTAACAGTAAAACTGAATGCTAAAAATATTTTTATTTGTAACAAATCCAATTTTCCTTCCAGAATTGAGGTCAGAGGGGGATTGAGGAAGGGAAGCTCTGCTTCCTCCCTTGTGCGTTTTACGCCCAGAATATTTATCACGACAAGGAAAGAACAAAACCTTGATTTTGTGTCTCATCTGCAAAGAAGGCTAGTGCTACAAGTTTGGGGGGGTGTTTCATTTTTGTTTTGTGCTGGGGATCAACCCAGGTCCTTGTGCTCGCTAGGCTAACACTGCCACTGAACCATGGCAAATGTGCCCCTAAGTTGGTTTCTAATTAATTAATAATTACTGGCCCTTTGAAACAGTCCCCTAATTAGGTACTGTACACTTTTCTCTGTGCTCAGTGTGTCTAAGGGTAACACAGGAGGAGCGACGCAGTGAGACTCCAGACTCAGAAATTAATGTCAGACCCACCTTGTTTGGGACAATAGGAAAGAACCAGAGTGCTGGTACCATCACAAACTTTGGGGCATTTAAAAACACGTGAAAAGCAGGTGTGGTGGACATGCTTGCAATTCCAGCATTCAGGAAGCTGAGACAGGAGGATCACAAATTCACGGCCAGCCTCGGCTATTTAGTGAGGCCCTCCCCAACTTAACGAGACCCTGTTTCAAAATAAAGAATAAAAATAAGGCTGGGGGTGCAGCTTAGAGGTGGAATGCCCCTGGGGTTCCATCCCCAGTACCGCATAAAATAAAATAAAAATAAAAACACATAAAAAGATCCTTGGCTCTGAAGATACCTGCTTCCAACAACTGCACACTGTTTGGAAATGAAGAATTTCAGTTGTGGATGCAGGAGTCTTACCCCACCCCAGAGGATGCCATGGAGAGGGGTCCCCTGTACACCCTGGCCTCCTGTTCAGTGTCTGATTTTGTCCAGAACGTGACATGTCTGTTCTGACCTCACCGCTGAGACTCATCTAGGAAACATTCAGAAAACGGATCGCCCTGACCTCTGTGCAGCTTAATCTCCAGGCCGTCCGGTCTTATCTGGCTTGACCCTTTCCTAGCATCTGGCTCATGATGTGGCTGTCTGCGCCGGCACGCCTGTGGCCATCAGGAAGCTGTGCTAGCCTGGTTCTCTCCTCGCCAGTGTCTTTGAAAGCCGTTCAGAGGACACAGTTCTGTTGTCAATGGTGACCGCTCTGTCTCACCTGCCCAGGAGAGATGTGCTATGTCACCTGGGCGGCATTAGAAATGCAGAAGCTCAGGCCCGCTCAGAACCCAGAATCCATGTTTTAACACAATTCATAAACCCCATAGCTGAAAAGCACCCATCGGCTGAGCTCCTGCATTATTGCTGAGGTCCACATTCAAGCTGGCAGCCGGGTCCACATGGAGAATCTTCCCTTCTTCCTGCCTTCTTCCTGGCCTAGAAGATATTCTTTTTTGGGGGGGTATCTCTCACCTTATTGTGTGTCTCTGAGAGGCCAGCGCTGCCCTCCTGGGTGGGGCCCAGATCAGAAGCACCTGCCAGTACTCCCAGCCCTGGGGACTGACCGTCCGCCTGCTGCCTTGAGCTTGTCTCTCTCTGTGTGCCTGGGCAAAATGGACTTACCTGTGACTGGCCTCTGCTTCCTGGGACTCTGGATGAAGAACGCAGCCTACTGCCTGTGTGTTGGGCAATTTGGTTAATGGCAAAGGACATACTTTCTTGGTTTGACAAATAATCCTTTCCTATTTTTCACTCAGAAATTACTTGGGCAAAGAAAATAAAACATATCACAGTGAGAACGACTGTGGGGAATTTCCCACCTGCAAAGGCGTCTGCATAATTCCCTTACCATCGGCCAAGGTGGCGGTGTGGAAACACGAAGGTCTGCCTCCCTCATGGACTGTCAACTCCAGGAGAGCAAGGACCTTCTACATGGCTGCTAACACTCTCAAGACGTATGTGGTGGACGCAGTGCATCCATCGTCAGAATCACTAGGGTACTCTCCAGCCTTAGAGGATGGTGTTGATAATGCTCGGGTGAATAAACGTTGATGGGAATGAGTCAAATGGTATCAAGGCTAGAAACTCACCGGGTGTCATTTTTGGGAGATTAGATAACGCTGTGTTTTGGTAGAGTGAATTGCCTGTTTGTTGCAAGTTAGGACTTTGCTGGACTGGTTTTCAGGGCCAGGGGGGAGAGGTAAGCGAATCTTCTAGCGAGAGGTCATCTGTTTGGAAAGCCTGGAAGATTCCATGAACTAAATCCAAGTGTTACGACATAGGGAAATGCTTCGGATGGTGCAGGGCAGCAAAGGCTCCAATTTAACATTAAAAAAAAAAAAAAGAAACCTCTTCCTCCTGAGCTCACTGGAAATCCCCCAGACCATCTGAACATCACAGTGCTCATAGGTACAGCTGTGGAGAGCACTCTTCTCAGCAGAGGTTTGTAGGGAAAGGCGCTCCTCCTCCTGGTGCCGCCTCTGTGCTACGAAGGCGGTCCACACCGTAGGCGTCAAATGGATGCTCCTGCCCTTCACACAGGTGCTGGGCGTTGTCCAGTGGCAGTGTGTCTCCCTTCATATGAAGCAATAGCTCAGCTATCAGAAGAATGTCTTACATAGCTTCACGTTGTTCTGGGCGGAAGGAACCTTGAACCTGTAAGAGATTTTGATGGGCGGAATCGCTGCTCTGTAAGAGACTGTTGGTTCTAGAAACCATGGAGCCATGTTTTCTGCTGCCCACCCTCCTCCCCATCCCAAGCCAGACCACCAGTTATTTCCTTTCTCTCTGATGCAACTCCTGGTTTGGAGAATTGCTGTTCAGCTATTCTAGCTAGTGAGTGGGTATTGCTCTGCTTTGGGTTACCAAGCCTTCCTGGGTAACAACTAAACTGAAGTTAATATTATAAGAATGACCCCTTCACAGAATAGGAAGCAGCGATGTGACATGAGGCACTCAACTCTGGCTGTCATTAGTTCAGCCCTGAACAGATATATGGAGCACCTTTGTGTGGGTGATAGTGACCTCCACTGGGTACCAGGGGCACCCACCTGAGGCTTCTTCGATACAGCAGGCCCCTTCCTCTCCAGTTCCATCTGTGCGCCTTGTCAGTCGCTTGAGACTGGTGGAGCCTGGTGTCTCTTAAAACTACATTAAGGTCCTTTACTAGTTCTTTACTATCCAAAAAAGATTTAGATGGGAGGCTCAAAGTCCAATTAGTGGAAGGAAATGATAGCACCTTACTTAGGTAGTCTGTCTATGAAAATGAAATCAGGAAGGACTCCTCCTTCGGAGCTCCTGAGCCCTTCCCATAGGCAGAAGACTCCACCTCTGAAATCCTAAACCACATTTCCATCCCCTCTCGGATCTTTCTGGAATGCCAGTTTTTCTCAGGAAGTGCCAGTCCTCTTGGTTGCTCTCCTTTGCAGGTGACCTGTGTTTTCTTCTGGCAGCTCCAGCTTCCATCCCATCTCACCCCCTCTTGTGAGCCCAGTTGCACCATTAGTGTCTCCTTGTACCTCTCTCACACCCCAGCCCTGCAAAGCCCCAGCCAGCAGCAGGTCTATGCCCTGCAGAATGGAATCAGCGCAGAGAGCACACTGCCTCCTGCCGCTCAGCCCAGGGACCCTCCAGCCACCCACCTGCGCCTTCTCCTAATGGGCGCCCTCCTCTCTTACTGAGCTCTCCCAGCTCGGCAGCTGCACTGGGGTCCCCTTCCTCCCCACTCTGTGCCTTCACCCCCTTTCCTCTCCTGCCCAGCACCAAGTCCCTCTTCGCAGCAGAGCCACGGCGTCAGGCCTGTGGGCCTCCCTCCATTCAGAGCAGCTACCCAGCTCTCCTCGGCAGGCGTGGCCCTGGTGTGGCTGTCTGGGCACTTAGCACGCAGTGGAGGAAGCGCTGTTGTTTTTCTTTTGTCTGCCTCTGTCTCCCATTGGCATGGGTTCTCTCAGTAACAGGGGCCCTGCATACGGTAGGCGGCTGACTTGACAAGTTATACTTTACAGTAGAACAACCTCCAATGCCAAGATTTCATCAAAAGGGCTGGGCATGGTGGCGCACGCTTGTAATCCCAGCATTTGAGAGGCTGAGACAGGAGGCTCTCCGTTTGTGGACGGCCTCAGCTACTTAGTGAGGCCCTTTACAACTCAGTGAGACCCTGTTTCAAAATAAAGAATAAATAATAGGGCTGGGGTGTAGCTTGGAGGTAAACTGCCCCTGGGTTCCATCCCCAGTGCCAAAAAAAGTAATCTATATAATGGGTTATTTTTAAATAATAAAACCAGGCTATTCTATGGCCAGCAAACCCAGTCAGACTTAAGTCATGAATTCCCTTTTTGCTTTCACTTGCTATAAAAGATACCAAACATGATTCATCTAACTCCCTCCATTTTTCAAAGTCCTTTAAGTCCTTAGGAACTACTACCAATAGAAGAAATGGTAATAACAGTAACGATATGCGTAGCCGTCACCCCAGAAGGGTTAGGAATGCCAGCGATGTCCCAGGGAGGACTGGAAGGGACATATTCTTCTCATAACCCTGTGTTCTTCACTTCTTCCTTGGGATTGCAAGTGCGTCTCTAGGAAACTGCATCACTCCACACTTGGCGTGTCCTGGTACAGCTTCCTTGGGGTCTACTTGGCACATAAATGTTGGTGGGCGACAGCCTTCCGGGACCTTCTCCACGTAACTTGTTTGGTTTGGGTTTTTTTGTTTCAAGGATGTACCACTGAAAAGACATGCTTCTAAAATAGTGACTATCTTTATAAGAAAAAAAATCACAATGTTTGAAAATTACAAGCTACTGTTCGAAAGCGCATCTCTCCAGTTAAAGGGGAAGAGCCACCTGTTGCCAGCCACGGCTGTGGCTGCTTCCTGCAAAGCTAGCTTGTACCTAGGCATAGGGCTTGCACGTCTAAATAAATTGTGTAACTACTCTTTTGGTTTTGAGGAAGTCATAGATTCCTATAAAGTTGTAAGAAACAGCACAGAGAAGGGTGCAGAGCCTTCTCAGCTCCCTACTGGAGCAGCACGTGATGCCCAGCAGGACTCAGGCACTGCTACAGGCGGGCACAGGGATTCCCAGGGCCTCCACACCATCCAGTTGCATTTACAGGCACGGCCACCTCTGGACGCTGTTGGGCTCTTCTCCAAAGAGCAGAGGTATTTTTAGAAGGCAAACCTGAGCAAGCTCCCTGATGCCTGAGCTTGTCCAAGGGTTTGTGTGTGTGTGTGTGTGTGTGTGTGTGTGTGTGTGTGTGTTTTGGTGGTACTGGGGATGGAACCCTTCTACCTTCGGGCTACACTCCCAGACCTGTATTTTATATTTTATTTGGAAGCAGGGTCTCTTCAGAAGAGAAGCCAGTGAGGCTGGCTCGAACCTGCTTGATCCTTCTGTCTCTGTGGGGATTACAAGCATGTGCCACCACACCCTGCTTGTCCAAGGTTTCTCCTGGCCTTTAAACTGAAACCTAAAATTCTTAACAAGCCCTCCAGCTTCAAACTCGGCTTCCCACTTGCCCATGCTCTCCCAGACCCTGTCTGTCCTCTCGGTGCCTGGAGTGGAGATCCTGAACTGTTTTCCTCCTTACCAGACACAACCTTCCTAAGGGCAGAATCAGCTCTGAATCTGTTGCCGCCATGTCCCTGAACCACTATAGTGAGGACCAGGGCAATGGTGGTAATGGAATGCATAGCCAGACACCTGTCCAGGTCATTTACATATATTAACAACTATATCCTTTCCACCCCGCCAGGAGTCCAGGAGGCAGGCACTCCTTTATCCCCACTTCACAGACAGGGAAGTTGAGGGTCAGGGAGAAGTCATTCGCCCAAGCTGAGGCCCATGGCAGCGGCAGCTCTGGGGTTACATATGACGCCTAGAGCTGGACTCTGTGCATTGAACGCCACAGCACTGTGACAGGGCCACACTGGCCCGGTGTTCTGCAAGACTGTGCTCAAAGAATGGCATGACCAGCTACTCACACAGAAGTCACTGTACAGAAGAACTGTAGCCAGGTCTGGTGGCACATGCTTGAAATCCCAGCATTCAAGAGGCTGAGACAGGAGGATCATGGTTCATGGACAGCCTCAGCTGTGAGGCCCTTTGCAACACACCGAGACCCTGTTTCAAAATAAAGAATAAAAAATAGGGCTCGGGATGTATCTCGGAGGTAGAATGCCCCTGGGTTCCATTCCCAGTACTGAAAAAAATAAAATAAAATAAAAGCTGTGAGGGGCTTTAATTCTGTGATGGGGTAGATTTTTAATAGTTCCCGTATTAGCTGGGCATGGTGGCCCACACTTGTAATCCCAGCATTTGGGAGGCCAAGACAGAAGGATCGTGGTTCGTGGCCAGCCTCAGCTACTTAGTGAGGCCCTTTGCAACTCAGTGAGACTCTGTTTCAAAATAGAGAATAAAAATAGGGCTGAGAGTGCAGCTCGGAGGTAGAATGCCCCTGGGTTCCATCTCCAGTACTGAAAAAAAAATAGTCCCCTTATTAGTATGATTTTTAAAAAATAGCTTAAGTGTTAAGTAGGCATGAATTAGAAGATATAGATTATTCATGAGGAGAGACAGGAAAGCATTTTATGAGTGTTATTTTAATTGTAAGGAGATGAGTGGGACATTAGTTCTAGGAAAAGTATCATGGGCTTTGGGGTGTGATTTACTTGGGAATTACAGTATGAGAGGGTCAAGAGTATTCAGCAAAACCCACACACCTCCATATAACCTCAAATCAGCACTGAATAACAAGTGGCTAGACAGAGGAGGGGAAGGGCCCTGTGTGTTGCTGGAGAGAGTCATCCCCAGCGAGCAGAGTCATAAGAGCCCTCCACTACTCAACACAGCAACACTTGGATCCTGGTGGTTGTGTTGTACTTTTGGTCTTGTATCCCCTTTGCAAATCCAGCTAGTCTCCCATAATCGGCTGGGTTCTGCTACCTACCCAAATCTTGGATGGTTTCCAAATGTAAAATTACAATTCCAGATAATCCTTCTTAAGAATCTGCGGCTCATTAGCTGGGGGAAGAAGCTGGGAGACGATCCAGTCCAACCTCCCCCAAACCAAACAGCCCTGGCTTACTCTGTGTCTTCACGAACGAGCTAAGTTTTTTAGCAGTCCTAAAAATCAATGTTTTTTTCCATGGGCGGAAGCATCACCACATTTTCCGAGGGGGAGCACCTATCCCCTTACTCCATCATCCCCGGCTCCCACCCACACAACATCTGTAGTTCTCAAACTGAAAGCACAAATTATTGGAGAAGTTAATTGGCCTTACAAAGAAATGCTTGTGTTGATAACTTTCTTGGCTTGAAGGGGGAAAAATATGCTTCCAATGGCTGTTTAGCAGTGTAGACGTTGGTTTGGCAAAAGGCACACTTGTAGCCCCTTGGGAATGACCCCTTCTGCCACCAACCTACACTTTGGAGTATTTGACAGCATGCCAGGATAAATAACTTGAGGGTGAATTAGGCTAAGACATAAAGTGCACACTTACAGAGAGCCACTTTTCTGGTTACTGGCCTCAACCACCAGGCAGTCAGCTTAAAAAAAAAAAAAGAAAGAAAAGTTTGCTTTAGATTACAGCTTACACACTCGTTAATCTGCCCATCCCACCAGACACTGAACCACCACTGGAAACCACTTTTCTGCAGCTTTGGGCAGGGCCCCAGGTCACCAGTAATGACCTCGTCTCTGTCAACATGTTCTGTCAGATTGAATAGGACAATCAGAGAAGCAAGAGCAAATGAAATGGGTCCCCATCTCCAGAGGGCACACTCGAGGCGTTCTTGTGCTTGGACTTCTTCTGGGTCAGGCTGTTGGCATCTCTCATGGCTTTCTGGACCCGGAGCCTGGGCAACAGTGACCTCGGGTCCCAGACCTCGCCACCAGCCACACAGTGACAGGTCTTGCCCTATGAGCCCCTGGAGCAGGTCATATAACTCCACTGAAACAGTCTCTTTTTGTTTTACTTCGTTTTGTTTTTGGTACTGCAGATTTAATGCAGGGCATACTACTATACCCCCAGCCATATTCTGGGGTGTTTTTTTTTTTTTGAGACAGTCTGGCCAAGTTAGCATTCCATGGCCTCAAACCTGCGATCCTCTTGCTTCAGCCCCCCAAGTACTGGGATTACAGGCATCGCAGCCGGGAGCAGTGCAGGCGTTTCAAAAGGCACCGTTGATGGCCACAGAGTGGGTATTCATTCCTGGTGACTAGACTCCAAATGTCCCTGAGGAAAGGGACATTCAAACAGTTTCTCACTAAGAGAAGGAGTCTCCAGTCTCTCCACTTGAATGTGGAGATTATTTAAGAGTATTGAATGAAGAAGAAAATTACAATGCTTTCCAAGTACAAAATAAAAACATAAGAGAAGGTTAAAGGTAGGGATTTTTTGAAAGAAGATAGTAAGCAGGCTTTATGACTTTCCTGTATAAGATATTTGTATGTATTCTTCGTACATAATAATGAAGCAATGAATTGTTTTCTTATCTACGAATTCCCACAAGATCCATGCTTTTTTGAAATGTTTCTCTGGTTAAATCTCAAGTACATTCAGGAACAGGACTTCTGCATCTTCAGCAGCAAGCATAATTTTATTGAGCATGCCGGATGTGATAGAGATCTAAAACTAGGAGAGACCCAAGCAAGGAAAAATACTTCCTCAGGCAAGCTTGAGAGGAATGTGTTTAATTTAATTCACTTTTTGATTTCACGTCGCTGGGGATGGAATGCAGCCTGTGTTGGGCAAGCGATGACCACTGAGCCATATCCCCAGGCCACACTCTGCTGTTCAGAGATGAGGAGCCCAGTCTCACTGTCTGCGTGCCATATTTGTTAGTTAACTTCTTCCAAACAGTGAATAAAATCTGTTGGAAATATAGGTATGATGTTGATGCAAGTACTCCAGTAATCAAACAGTATTTATTCATCTTTTATTTTCCTTGCTGGGTTTCTCAAAATAGTAGACTGGAGGGAAGGCAAAGGAGACAGAATGTTTCCTGTCATTCCCAGATAACATAGGATCTCTTTAAAGAGACAAAGTATAGTTCCAAACAACAGGATAGTTGGCCACTCTGGTATGAGTGAGGGTCCATGCCCAAGAGGCAGACACAGGGGCGAGGGAGGCCAGGAAGAGGAACCTTTGTGCAGGAAGGCCACACACGTGGAGTCCCCAGGAGGACTGGCTGGGGGCCTGTGTGGAGAAAGACGCCTGGTGTGGAAAGTGGTGGAAACTCATCATCCTAAATATCTGCAGGGCTGTGAGGCTGGAGACAAGCCACATCTTTGTTTAGTTAGCTAAAGGGACTTTACGAGACCGAGTGGTCAGTACCAGCCGGGACTGCTTCACAAACACTTGGCAAGATTAAAACTCCTTATCACTCAGAATGGTCCACAGGAGTTGACCACCACTTGTTAGCGTTTGGAAAGGCAGGATTCCTGGAAATGCTGGGAGGCCGGGGTGGTGTCCAAGTCTAAAACAGATGATGCCCAGGACAGAGCTGCACTACCCCACGCACAAAACAGGCACAAATAGCCGTCCACTCCCCGCCTGCCTGGCCCGCTGGGTTTTTAAACCTCGTTTCTTACTCCAGCTGCTCTGTTTGGCTGATGATGAAATAGCAAAGGCCTTTGAGTAGCTTGGGCTTTGGAAAGTAGATCGCCTCAACCAAGTTTATCTCTAGAAAGTGTGAAATAAAGAGTGTCTTTTTTTCATTTAATGGTACTAGGGATTGAACCCAGGGGCGCTGTACCCATGAACTACATCTTCAGCAATAGAATGGCCCTACTGCAAGAACTTCATGAGCCCAAGTTAAGATTATTGTGGGGCGGAAAGGGCACGGGCTTCTGGCGACTTGACTTGGGAGTAGTTAGTGTCCATTGAGTCAGTCTTTCCTGGTCCATGAGCCCAGGAAACAGGCTTTGGGTTTCAGAGCTTACCAGAAAAGAGGCTACAAGGCCTCCACACTGGCCCATGGTCTGTGCTTAAATCCCCGCTCTGGGCACACTATCGCCTCGTGCCAGTTTAGAATTGAAATGTGAAAGAAATGCTTGAGTAGGTGTGAGTGAAAGAAGGTCCATTTCCAAGCAAGCGTTAGATAAGAACCCGGCCCCACACACCACAGCATCCGCCCCCACCAGCCCCTGCCGAGGGCCCACTGAACAGCAGCAGCACACATGCTCAGCAGCCAGCCGGGGCCTCCTCGAGGAGTCACGGGTGGCTTCCCAGGCTCCCGCACCTGTGCCAAGGAGGAGCCAGATGCCACCCTCCCAGCGAGGGCAAGTCCTATGGCCCAGGGGCACCTCTCTGCAATCAGCGGCAGCTGCTCCGCTGCTCTCCCACCAGGCCGCACAACAGTGATGCAGGAGGAAGGAGGGTCTGCCTCAGAGAGCCCCTGGAAAGGACGCAGCTCATTCTACTGGGGTCCAGCCTGGAGCGGGCATTGCCAGGGTAGACAGGTGGCTAGCGCCGGTGCTAGATAAGTGTCAGCAGAGCTTGACTGCATACTGTTCCGTGGACAAAGCTGGGAGGAAGGGGGGCTCATTTTCCACTCTCTCTTGCTGCTCGCTAAACACTTGATGGCATGAACTGCAAGTACTATGGCTTCCCAAGCTCTGCAGACCAGCTGGAGAGCCAACCACCCACCTCCTCTGCCCACGGGGGAAATGAAGCCCATGCATCTTTTCAAGGGCATGTTTTCCGTCCTCCACTCTTTCTCCTGTGTCCTGGCAGGATGCCGTGACTGCCACAAGGCTGGTTTGGAGGCCCAGCCTTCAGCCTCGCGCCCCTGGATCCCTCTCAGGCTCGCGACCCCAAGTCTTTGGCAGGTGCCCCAGGGCAGCATGCCCTTCGCCCCACACCCCTGCTCCCTGGCCTGCACCTTTTGCTCCTAGTTTTCCATGTTTCATCTGGGGAAGATCCAGGCTCTGCCTGTCCCCCAGAAACCCGCTCAGGAGTCCTCTGTGGGACTGTCCCACCCACCCTGCACATCCTTTCCCTGGCATGCCTGTGGTCTTGCAAGAGTGGCATTCTGGGAGTATTCACCCACCAAACCCGGGCAGGATGAGGAACATTGCCAAGGAAGTAGATATGACCTTGCAGCGTCCAAGAGCTGCCAAGGTCAAGAGGGAGGCGTTTCCAGAAGCATCTTTGTTTTCCAGCACACACTGGTGTGGTGGCCTTCTCCTAGTGTCTTGGCGATTGTTCCTTTGTTGATACTTTGGTTGTCATTTGCTTTGGTTTTTCTTTTTTGGGGGGAGAGGAGAGGGGTTACTTGTTTAAACCAA